>NC_081557.1:85178032-85394760 GCF_022355385.1 Mustela nigripes | reverse complement strand
CTCTCTCTGCCTGTCTCTCAGCCTACTTGTGATCTCTGTCAAATAAATAAATAAAATCTTTAAAAAAAAAGAAAAAGTTCTCCAGGCACCTGGGTGGCTCATTCTCCAGGCACCTGGGTGGTTAAGCCACTGCCTTCGGCTCAGGTCATGATCTCAGGGTCCTGGGATTGAGCCCCGCATCAGGCTCTCTGCTCATCAGGAAGCCTGCTTCCTCCTCTCTCTCTGCCTGCCTCTCTGCCTGCTTGTGATCTCTCTCTGTCAAATAAATAAATAAAATCTTAAAAAAAAAAAAAAAGTTCTTGCATATAGGTACTGGTTTATAATAATCATAATAAGTGCCCTCACAGTGTGCCCAAGGTTTCTGCTTCTAGGGGCAAAGCATCCCCTTGTAGTGGTTAAAAGTAATGCCCACTTTATTTATTTTTTTTTAAGTTTTTTTTATTTATTTACTTGACAGACAGAGATCACAAGTAGGCAGAGAGGCAGGCAGAGAGAGAGGGACTCGATCCCAGGACCCTGGGATCATGACGTGAGCCGAAGGCAGAGGCTTTAACCCACTGAGCCACCCAGGCACCCAAAAGTAATGCCCACTTTAAAGGAGACATGCCTTCATTAGCCGAAGAACTGGTAGAGAACCTTCGTCCTCAGGATATCTAATTAGCCCTTCAGAATATCAGCTCGACTAGACAGGCCCCTCCATGCCGACGCACGGACTGTGCCGCGAGGACGGTGGAGAGGAGAGGAGAGAAGCGTGCTCTGAAGGCTGCACAAACAGAGATTCTGGATGAATATCTGCTCTGCCTTGAATCTTTCTCTTTCCAGCGCTAACCTTGGAAGGTTTTATTTTTACCAAAAGCGGGGGGACCTCCCTTCGCTGTATGGTCTGATAAGGTTAATCCCAAGTCCCTTGAATAAACTCATATGTTAACGACTTCTCCCTACCAAACCAAACCAGTGGCCTGTCGGGTGGACAAAAGCCAGCCTGTTGCTGCCATTTATGAAGAATCGAGGGTCTAAAACCTGGAACTTTTTAAAAAGCAGCACAGATCAGCCGTCTCGCTAGAGATAAAATGCCTGAACCCATCCAGTCCTCATCTGTCTCTGGGTTCTTGTCTCTGTCTTAAAGGAATTTTCCTTAATTGTCAGTAATTCTAATTATAGCAAACCCACACACCAGTCATGGGACAACTGAGAGGTTTGATGTGGTAGCAATGCTGTGAGGCCAGGGACAAAGGCTTTGAGCGTGACTACAGGAACTATAAATGGTCACTTAGAATCCTACAATGGTTCCTTTAATTAAGCAGAGCCAATCCAGGACAACCGATTAGGAAGTCAAGCTGCACGAGATCACGTACACTTGTGCCTGAATTACTAGCTATTTTAACTTAGAATTTTCAGGTCTGTCATCAAAGAATCCCTGGAAATAACCTGCGCATGCAGTCTTCCTCTTGTCAACGACAGGTGCCCTGATCTGCACTTGAACCTCTCTTTATTATGATGTCATCTTAGGGATTCATTTGTGTAAAGCACAGACAGTTTGAATGACAATGGCTTAAATATAAAGGAAGTACTTTTCCTGGTGATTTCAGTATTTGACTTGCTGCATGGTCGAAAGCTAGCGGATACCGCTCTGTATTTAAGGCAGAAAGAAGGGGGCTGGTGGTGCCAGCTGCATCTGCCTCCTCCTCTCGGGAAAGCAAAAGCTTTCCCAGAAGATTTCTCAGCAGAAATTTGCTTATATCTCATTGGCCATATCTGCCTCTTGTGACCAGCCCTAGCTGTCATAAAAGCTGAAGTAGAAACAGGCTGAGACTGATTATGGCACAAAGTCAGGTCCGGACCCATGACTGCTCCCAGCAAAACTGCCGTTCTGTTAGCAAGCAAGAAGGGGAAATGCGTAGATATTGGCTAGGAAATCAACAGCGTCTGCCATGATGGTTTTAGTAAGATCTATACACATCCTCACATAGTATCCCAAATGTGGAACTTTCCTACTGTTATGATCTGACATATGTTTAACAAATCATAACATAGCATAGCTCCGTGACGCTCTTCCCAGTAGAAAAAAAAGCACTCTCTCTTTTTTAAGGACTAGGCTTTATACTCTTTTGCTTCTGAGGAATAGCTATGCCATAGGATTGTGTCTACGGTATAGAACTTGGTATAGAACCTCCGTATTCGAGGTATTTGTGAACACTGAACACCTGTAGAAAGACTACTTAAAGACCTTAAGGCTTCAGGGTCAAAAGGACAGGATGGTTTTACCTGGCATGCCTTCTGTCTAAGCAACAGGAACATTTCCACTAACAACCCAGTCCCAAAACAGCTCATGTTCCAGCACTCCCCACTCACCCCACTCCAACACACAATCCCACGGCAGGCAAAGCAAAAATAACAAAAGTGTACCAACCCCAAATAACTACCAGTGCTTACCTCGTTAAACTTAAATGCTCCGCCCAAATTACAGAATAACAAAAGCTTGTAGTTAATAATCCTTTACTTTCAGTGCTTCATCTGGCCAAAGGAAAAAAAAAAATTCAAGCAAAGCAACATCACTGTCCAAGGTTAGAGACAGGGTTAAGCTGTCTCTAACAGAGCTACTCTCATTTTTACATTAGGAAAGACATTTGAACCAATGACTAAATTCCTGTGTCATCTAATTTCAGGGGTGTGTGACATGTCTTTCATGTTGGATGATGCCTTTGAGGAAGCTTTCTCCTGCAGATGGTCTGCCACCCAGGCTTTTCAATGGCTGAATTCTAATATCTGCTCCCCCATATCTTGGCCCCAACAGATGACAGTCTGCTAGGGAAATTCTGTCAATGTCTCCATCCTTTGGAAATTTATGGTTAAGAGACCTTTCCATACTAACACTTACTGTTCTCACAGGAGCTCAAATGGAGATTCAGTAGAAGATGATCTTTGGTAACAGCATCTCTAGCCACGTGGCTGATCTGTACTGACTTGAGGAAAGTGAAAGGTGGTAGGCCCTTAATTCCTTATAAATGGGAGTGGCTGGCTGGTCTTCATCTACCTATCAGACCCCTGGATTGGCCTGGGAGGCAGAAAACATTAACATATAAACTTATTCAAGAGAATTGGGATCAACCATGGTCTGATCACTCAACAAAAGAAACATCCCCCTTAAAAAAAATAATAACAAGGGCGCCTGGGTGGCTCAGTGGGTTAAAGCCTCTGCCTCTGGCTCACGTCATGATCCCGGGGTCCTGGGATCGAGCCCCACTTCGGGCTCTCTGCTCAGCAGGGAGCCTGCTCCTTCTCTCTCTGCCTGCCTCTCTGCCTACTTGTGATCTCTGTCTGTCAAATAAATAAATAAAATCTTTAAAAATAATAATAATAACAAAACTCTCTAAGGTTATCAATGGGAAGAGACTCTCTCCATGGAACAGGGCAACAAGACCACACAGTTGGACTCTTACCTGCTGAGGGACATTTCCTTGTAAGATACCCCACAAACAGCGGCTGCAACCAAGTTGGCTCTTCCACCTTGGACTCCCCTGAGACTGTGGATAGACCTCTTCCTTAAATATCCCCTTTCATAGCTCAGACAAGGTTGAAATGCTTAACCAAGATAAAGGAAAGAAATAATAAAACAGAAATAGAAACACAAAACTCAATAAACTGCTTTACAGGCATGGCTCCTTCCCAAGCTCTTAGGCCCTTCTCATGCTCCATCTCTCATGCTGTTCCCATAAAATGTCCACCTCAGCATGGACTTCCGAGGAGCACAGGGTCTATGTCTCAGCTCCTCAGAATGGAAGGCCTAACACTGAATCTCAGAGAAGTGAAGAGTTGCCTCCCTCTTTAAGGGCCGCCCACTGAGTGCTTGCTGAAAACACACCTGGCCTCTAAGAAATTTGATCATACCTGATCACAGAAATATGCACTTTTTTCTTTACCACTTGTTTCCTTTTTTTTTTTTAATTTTATTTATTCATTTGAGAGAGAGAGAGTGAGAGCATGGCAGGGGGAGGGGCAGAGGGAAAGGGAGAAGCAGGCTCCCTGCCGAGGAAGGAGCCTGACAGCAGGGCTGGATCCCAGGACCCTGGGATCACAACCTGAGCCAAAAGCAGATGTCCAAGCAACTAAGCCACCAGGCCCTCCCCACCTTGTTTCCCTGTAATGGTATGATTCATTCAGCCTTTCCTCATTCAATCATTCAAACAATGTTTACTGGGTATCCACTATGTCCCAGACACTGCATGAAGGCTACAGTGGTAAAGAAAACAGTCTCGTCCCTTTCCTTAGGGGGCTTCCAGGCTAATGGACATACACTTTAAAAATAAGTATTAAAGAGTTTGTATGTTTCAAGGACACATACTTAAATGTTTATAAACGAAATGGTAATAGGGGGAATCATAAGGAATACAGGTTATATGAGTTCAGTGACATGCTGGGAATTATTGAACGTGGGTAATGGGTACAGCGGGGTTCACTATGTATTACTGAATTTCTGCAAGAGTTTCAAGTTCCTAAAATAAGACAAAAGGTTAAAAAAAAAAAAAGTACATTGCTAGATGCCAGATGAATGAGAGCCCTGACCAGAGGATCCAGATCAAAACCAGCCCTCCAGGCTCTCAGATTAATCAGTGTGAGCATGAAGAAGGGGAAGGCTAGGATCCTTGCCTCATACACAGGCTCCACGAGATGTGCATTCTGAATTATTATAAGAGGGTCTCCCTCTCCAGGATGAGAGTTTATTGCTCTGTCCTGAGGTAGACGATGACAAGGAGAATGGCCTCAGCCTCCCTTGACGCATATTGCTAGTGGAATCAAGAATGTCTTTTATCTGGGCGCCTGGGTGGCTCAGTGGGTTAAGCTGCTGCCTTCGGCTCAGGTCATGATCTCAGGGTCCTGGGATCAAGTCCCGCATCGGGCTCTCTGCTCAGCAGGGAGCCTGCTTCCTCCTCTCTCTCTCTCTCTGCCTGCCTCTCTGCCTACTTGTGATCTCTCTCTGTCAAATAAATAAATAAAATCTTTAAAAAAAAAAAGAATGTCTTTTATCTGAATATCTGGCTGAACCACAAAAATAAGGGTCCATAAATGGACTAAAAAAATCAGGTGAGAATTACACCTCATCTAAGTCTTTTTATAAAAACTAATTCAAACAGACATTTTTCTGGACCCAAATTGGGGGAGTTATCAGGTTTATGCTGGAGTTTGTCATTAAAATATTATCAAGATGGTTGTTCCCTTGTTGTAAGAATGGTTGTGTGGGTCCAATGTTTACAGATGGCATGTGGAGGCCCAGAAGGTACACACACCATCACCAGCTGTGATTCGTAAGGAAAGGTGGGGAAGCAAACTGAAGAAAGGGAAGTGGAGTGGAACAAAACAAGTAGACAATTGGGGCAATTGAGGAACAGGGAGAAAACCACATCCGGGACTTTGAACCACAATGGCCCAGAGAACAAGGGGGTGGAGGTGAAGAAAGCAGCCTCCGGCCACAGCAGGAGGAGCAGGGCCTTGAGCAGGAACACGCACACACTTGCAGCACACCTACAGGTCCTGGAGGGTTTCAAGATGTTGCCATAGGTAAAATCAGGACGCTGAGCTTCAAACATAAAACCTCGCTGGGGCAGGGTCCCTGGGAGGCTCAGTCAGTTAAGCCTCCTACTCTTGATCTCAGCTCAGGTCTTGATCTCAGAATCCTGAGTTCAATCCTGCATGGGGCATTGATCCTACTAAAAACAAAACAAAAAACATCCTTGTGAGTGGCAGGGAGGAGATGGGGATGGCTGTCCTCAGCGCCTTTCTGGACCAGGTAGCTTAAGCACAGAGACACTAAATGCAATGCATGGCTCACATTTACTCCTGCCTAAGATGTCCTTCTGCCCATCTCTATCCCCCTCATCCAGAAAGCCTTCCTGGATCATCCCAATTCTCAATCATTTCTCCCACACCTCAACTCCCATAACGCTTACTCTGCATCATTCATTTGGCATCTACTATTTATTACTTAAATTTATCTCATATATATACACAAGTAGATACATATACACGTCTATATCTATTTATACACGCACACATATACATATGTACTTTCATCATCAGACTGTTGGAGCCAAGAGAGAAGAGACTATGTCTGATTTGCTAACCACTATAGCGCCCACTCCCAGGAGCCCACTGCAAGGTCTAGGTGTTGCACAGAGCAGCTTAGAGGTCAAAACACAGAATTCAAAGTTAGAACTCCTGATTTTAGCCCTCGTTCTGCAATTCACCTGAGGGCTAATTCCAGATAAGTCATTTCGCCTCTCTAGGCCTTACTTTGTCCTCAGGAGAAGGGGTTAAAAATACCAATACTTTCCCATGCAGTTCTCATGAGCACCAAATTAAATCGTGAATTTGGTAGCACTTGGGAAAGCTCTATTCCAATATTATTATTCTGCTCTGAGTTTTGATCTAGAGTTTTCCCTTGAATGATGATATAAGCTTGGGCAAGTTCTTCAGCCTTTTTGCTCCTCCCTCTGTAAATAGGAAACATACGGCGGAAGTCACAAGTTTGTTTTAAGAATGAAATGGAAGCACGGAGCTGATGTGGTGAACACAACACAGGACGCTCAGGAGTGCTGGATCCTTCCGCTGTCTTTCCAAGTATCTTAAACCCTCTCTGTTGGGTCCCTAGGAGTCCCCCACACACAACAGAAGTTTTAAGAAGTATTTTCTTTTCTGGGTAATGCTACTTATGATAGTGATACTGCTGATGATTGCTACCAACTGTAGGTGAGGAGCACTCAAAGGTCAGCGAATGCCCAGCAACCCCGATTTGAATGCACCCCTTGAGCCATCCATGGTGCTTTCTTCTCCCCTCCTTTAGGATGGGTGGGGTAACGGTGGGAGGAGGCCTCCAGTCTGGCAGAGGCCCCTTTAAAAATGTACCCGGGCTCCTCCTCTGCCAACCAAGTTGCTAAAAATACTACTACAGCAAAAGCTGAAATATTTGCAGAGAAAACTGAATTTCCTGCTACCCCCTCCCCCTCCATTCAAATGGGTGAAATCCTGACCTAAGAAACCCCCAGATCAGCTCCACCAGAGGCATCGGCCTCCGACTTTCCACCCCCATCTTATCTTGGAGTGCCTCTGTGGGCTTGAGCTGGGATGTTATGTTCAGAAAATGCCCACTCCAAGGAAGGGAAGCCGCAAGTATTGGCAAATAGCTTGCCATGTGCCTTGGCTTTTCTCTCTGCTTACGAGGACCAACTCTCTCCAAATCCCCCACCATCTGTCCCCAGATGGAACCGTATTGGACCCCAGAATCTTCCCACTAATCCATCCCTTATCTTTTCTTTTGTCTCAAATCTCTTCCTCTGCTGGCCTTGGCTTTGACTTTGTGCCCCTCCCCTGCCATGCTCCCTGATGGATGCAGCCCCCCTCCCCTACATGCCCAGGTTCCCTCTCTAACCTGGCCCTCCAGAGTTCACCTCCTTTCCAGGCTGCCAGTTCCTCTCCTTCAGTAACTGTGGGGGCCGCAGAGTTTATGAAATTCGAAGAAGCACGGTGGAAAGCTACAGGGCTCAAGTCCAGCTGGTTAAAGGTGACCCTCCAAAAGATGACCTTGGCACCCAGGTCCTCAGCCAGGCAGATAGTCTAGTCCCTCAAGGGGAGTGTCATCTGGTACTCCTCTGCCAAGCTCCTGAGCTTTGCAGAGTGAGGCAGCCTGCTCCTTAAAGCAACCAGACCCAGACATTCCACACAGCTCCTGTCCCTTCTCCTTGCTCATCTATTTGAGCAGGGGCTCAGAATTCCACCCAGCCCAACTTGCTGGCGAACCCTCAGCACCTAGTCCAAAAGAGGAGGTCCTCACCAAGAAAGCCTCAAGCATGCCCTTGATACATGATGGAAAAGGGGTCCACTGTCATGCATATCTTTGGATATCAGTGGGTGGCAACGGGCCCACAGTTTGTGTCTCTGTGGTTATGTGAGCAGGGCTTGTTTCTGTGCCTCTGGGTCCGCGCGTGTGTCATTTAAATGAGGCTGTACATGTAGCTGCTTCTTCCTCTGGATTATTTGAGTTGTGTCTGTCTTCTGATTCTCGTCTCTGCCTTCCTCTCTGTCTACCTTTTCCTTACCTTGGAGACTGCCCATCCCCCACGGCAAGCTCAGTGGCCAGTTCTGCGTGGGCGCCTCAAGTGGGCTGTTGCTGAAATGCTTGTTTTGAGGATAGAACTGACAGTTGCCATTCTGCTCTCCCATGGGCCCGCCAGTGTTCAGGGACGCCCTCACCCCACACAAGGGCAGCTTTTAGGAAGAGGGAAGGGCTGTGCTGCCTGTGTGGGAGTTTAGGGGTGCATGTTGTAAAGAGAACCCCCCCCCTTCAGCTCTGACCAGCAGGAAGAAGGGCCCAGAGGCAGCGCAGCCTGCAGAGGGATGTTGCCTAGCAACTTGGGAGACTTTACTGCAAACTCGCTAAATCCCGAATTCCTCAGCTCTAATTTGGGAAGAGAAAAGCAGAGTCCAGGCCTGATATCCATTCTGTCCCCAATTTCCTCCTTCTTTTTCGCCTCTGGATTCTAGATTTGAAGTCCAACAGGAACCGGCATAAGCTAAGGCCCCAGATGTGCCCCTCATTTAGGCAAGGGGCTGAGTTCCCAGGACATCCTGCCATTTGGTGGAGGTGGGGGGGATAGAACATGTGCCAGAGACAGATTGGGGAACAGATTTTCAGTTACAAGGGTGGGTGGGTCCCAAACATGCTGGGAGAGACACCCCGATACCCCAAGCCCTGGAATCCCAGCCAGCATCCAGCCCAATTTGGGGGACCAAGCTGACTAACCCTGTTCCCACCATGAGTGGCCACCAGAATTTCCCTCCCACTCATTTTCCCTTTGCCAAGCAAAGCCTGTAGCCCAGTCAGGTAGGAAGGAAGCATGCAACAGCCATGCTGTGACTGGCCAGGGGCTGTGGCTTCACTGCAGTGCTCTTTCAGGATCCCCTGTCCCAAGCAGAGCCACAGGACACTGTCCCCTCCTTGCTCTGTTTCTGCTCTGCTCCTCCTTGCTCAGCCTGCCTGAGTAGCCTTCCCTCTTCTGGGACCTTAGCTGACAGAGACTATATTTTCCTCAGATGTGGCCTACCCTATCCACTTAACACAGCATGCAGCCAGCTCTTACACCCTGACAGGCTGGGGGGCCCTGGTCACCACAGATGCTGCTGCTCCACCATGCCTGTCCCATATCTCCCTTTTCCAGCCTCTCACAAAGCCCACATCCTTCCTCCACCATGGACCCCAAAAGACAACGATTTTTTCTATTTCCCAATACTTAGGGTTTCAGGTATTTTTCTTCTTCCCAGGGACAAGGTGAGAGTGGCCAGTTTCATGTTTTATTTTGAAGCAATGGATCAAGGTTAGGGAGGGTTGCCTGCGTGGCTCAGCAGGTTGAGCAAGGGACTCTTAGTTTTGGCTCAGGTCATGAACTCGGGGTGATGGGATCAGCCCCACATCGGGTCCCCACCCCCCCTTAGCTTGTCCCTCTCCCTCTGCTCCTCCCCACCCTTGCTCTCTCTCTCTCTCTCTCTTTGCCTCTCTCTATTTCTAAAATAAATTAATTTTTAAAAAGACATTAGGGAGATTCTGGTCTGCGGAGTGGGAAGGAAGGGTATCTCTCCCAAGTTAGTATCTATGCATAAATACATACATTAGATAGATGGTAGATAGATAGTTAGATAATAGGTAATGGGGACATAGCAGGTAGGGTGATTACCCACCTGTGTAGGCGGCGCACCGTCTGCATTTATCTGCACAGCGTGTGTACAAGATCTATACAGTTATTTTTTTTTAAAGATTTTATTTATTTATTTGACAGACAGAGATCACAAGTAGGCAGAGAGGCAGACAGAGAGAGAGGAGGAAGCAGGCTCCCTGCTGAGCAGAGAGCCCGATGCGGGACTCGATCCCAGGACCCTGAGATCATGACCTGAGCCGAAGGCAGCGGCTTAACCCACTGAGCCACCCAGGCGCCCACAGTTATTTTTTTTAGGTCGTATCTGTAGAGTCTGGATGTAGCAGTGACCGGTTTAGCCAGCCGGGCAGGGCCATCTATGCACATGTGGGGCTTGTGAGCTTTTGTGTTTAATGTGTACTCACCCTCAGGTTCTGTACTGACAGCTTTCTTGATTCCCTAGCAGAGCGAGGATGGGACTTCTTAAACGCACGTCTTAGGGGGCTTTTCTTTGAGGACTGGCGAGGGTGAGGAGGGAAGGAGTTAGAGGGAGCCATATTTGGGACTCTAAGTTGTGGAAATGTGGGGAGATGGGTGAGGGGTGCGTGGTTTTCCACATATGGGTGGGAGGGGTGTTGTGCCCAGATGTGAGTGTGTTTGTGCCCGGGATGTCGGGGCCTCCTTCTGCCTGCGGCGGCGTACATCTGCCTGGCAGTCTGCCGCCTCAGCAAACAAGGGGGTTGAATTTGGGAGGCTGGGGTGTGTAGGAGGAATGGATGGAAGTGTGTAGGCGGAGGGGGGGGTTGGGGCAGGAGCGGGAGCGAGGCGGAGGGAGCAGGGAGGGGGCGTGGTCCTCCCTGCAGAATCCCCGCCCGCCCTGCCCGAGGCTTCTCCTGATTGGCTTCTCCACCGAAGGGCTCAGGTTACATTCGCGAGCGGAGCGGAGCGCGGGAGAGAGGACCCGAGAGCAGAGCGGCTGCTTCGGTGCTGGTCAGCGGGCACCCCAAGGCCCCAGAGTCCCCACCCAGCACCACACAGACCCCACCCCCGCCCTGCGCCAGCCTGTACCCCAGCCAAGGACCCCCAACACCAGCATGGACTGCTGCACCGTAAGTTAGAGGGCCGGGGGGACCGGCACTCAGCTTGATCTGGGGCAAGGGGCTCCCAAGAACCCCCTGGAGGGAGAGTAAGGGATGGAAGTGCATTTGAGGGTGCTGAAGACCGAGGAGCAATAAGGGGTGCCTGCTGAGACGTGGGTGGTGGGTGGTGGAAGGTACCAGCCTGACTTGGAAGCCCTAGGAAAAATGCTCCCTAACTCGCGGGGGCGTCTGGACGCCCATCCGCCTGGCAGTCCAGGTTGGACCGGGGACTCTGCAGGGTTCCGCAGCTGCGAAGCTGCAGGTTAGACGAGAAGAGGAACTTCCCCCAGAGAGACGCTGTAAACTGTAGCGAAGCTGCGGCGACTCCTTTCCGTCTCCTTTCCTCTAGCTTTCGCCTTCATCCATTCCCCATCCCACTGCCGCCACCGTGGGTGGGCAGACAGGATGATCTCCGTGACCCTCGTGCACTGTACAGCGCAAGGCCGGAGTTTGGGGGGACAGTCAGTTCATATTGGTTAGCTTAGGACTGATGATGGGCAGCAGAGAGCCTAGTCAGTGTGGTTCTGGGGAGGGCTTGGCCCGTCCCCCAACGCCTTCTAGCCCCGGAGGGGGCTGGGTGAAGTGACCGCGAGAGAGCCCTGCTGGCGAGGCAAGGAAGTGTCTGCAATTTGTCAGCGCCCACACGGAGACCTGGATGCTGCGAGTGCCTGATGCCAAAGTAGGTTGCTGTTAAGGTGACTTGGGTATGAGAACGCCTGGCCCAGGACCTGGCTCCTTGCACACTAGAGGAGTACAGTGATCATACATATATCAAATGTGTTTATTTTTAATTTTAATTACTATTTATTTTTAGACCCTACATATGGAGAAAGGCTACTCCAAAGTCCTTGCATTCTTTGTCATTCAGTCAACCCAGCTAAAGATACCAGAGGTTATGACTTTACCTGCTCCCCACCCTCCACCTTATGGCTTACAAAAGAAAAAAAAAAAGTGAGGGGGCGCCTGGGTGGCTCAGTGGGTTAAGCCTCTGCCTTTGGCTTAGTTCATGATCTCAGGATCCTGGGATCTTTGCTCAGCAGGGAGCCTGCTTCCCCCTCCCTCTCTGTCTGCCTCTCTGCCTACTTGCGATCTCTCTCTGTCAAATAAATAAATAAAATCTTAAAAAAAAAAAAAGTGGGGTTTGGAAGGAAAGAATAACCCAGTTTATAAGAGGTGAAACTTCCCTATGTCTGGGTACCAAGAGGCAGAAAGAACTTAGAGGTGAATCATTGTGGTTGTTATTATGATTTTGATTCATTAACATCAATAATATTGGTCAATTTGTGATTGTTTACCATGTGTCTGACTTTATATTTAATCATCAAAACAACCCTGTGATACCCTGTCCCAGATCTGCAGGGCTAAAAGACTAAGCAAGAGATAGCACCATGGTCAGATTGTGTGGGGCGGGGGAGATAAGAAAAAATAGAAGAGGTGCAGGGGCAGATGGCCGGGGCAGAGAGCTGGTACAAGGCTGGGACTGAGCCTCTTCCTACCCCATCCCCATTCTGTGGAGGTGGACTGAGAGCTGGAAGGGACCTGGGACATGCAGAGAACAGAGTGCATCTGGGGTCTAGAGGCAAGACTGTCTTTTTTTTTTTTTTTTTTTTTAAAGTAAGCTCTATGCCCAACCCCCTCAATGTCAACCCCCTCTTGCATGAGCCAGCCAGTTACCCCAAAGCAGAGCCCTCTTTATCTTTCATTCTGGGGCTCTCCTTGCTGACCATCTGACCTGGTGTATGGTAAACACTTAATCCTGCCTTATTTCCTTCTTGTCCCTTGGTAAGGAGGCTCAAACAGAAATGAGAAGAAAACAGTTTTTTGTTTTTTGTTGTTTTTTTTTAAGATGCAGAGCTGCTGATTCAAATGTACCAGTTGCTGATTTACACAGTCACATATATATGACTTCCCTCCACTCACCTAATATGAAAAGCAGAGACATTTTTTTGGATCCCACTCCTTTCTTTTACTGAGTCTGGTTGACTTGATCTAGCTGAACTCCTAGAAATAATTACCTGCCCTGAGGCTTCTGAATCCCATCCCAATTAGTTAGCTCTGTGGCCTTGGTTAAGTTACAAAATGTCTCTGAGGCTGTTTTTGATCTCTGAAGTGGGGATTAAGTGAGGTAATGTATGCAAAGCATAGGGCCTAGCTTATAGTAAGCAATAGGCAGGGATAATTTTCTTAAAAGATTTTCTTTATTTATTTATTTGAGAGAGAGATAATGCAAGAATGAGGTGAGGAGTAGAGGGAGAAGCAGACTCCCCACTGAGCAATGAGCCCTATGCAGGTCTCAGTCCTGGGACTCCAGGATCATGACCTAAGCCAAAGGCAGATGCTTAACTGACCGAGCCATGAGCCATGCAGGCACCCAGGCAGGGATAATTCTTAAGGCCTTTAGGATTGGGGACCTAAAGGATTTATCCCTCTAGGCCAAGTTCCAGTTGCAGCTGAAGAAACTGAGACACCCCCCCCCCTCCCCGAGGTGAAGTGGTATGCCCACTTGGGACCAGAAGTCATGGTTCCTGTTTGACCCTCTAGAGCACATTCTCACCTCTGGTTCATACGGAGCTCTCAGGCTTTGGAAGGCACCAGCCCAGAGCCGAGACCCTTCCTGGATTCCATTTATTCTCTCTCTGGCTCTGCCTGTGGACAGGCCACTTAGCAGCTCTGCCCTGAGAATTAAGCTGGAGGGAGAAGGAGCGGCTCTGGGGGAGGAGCTGTGTATTGGGTAGCTCTGCCTGTTGTTCCAGGTTTCCATTCTGGATCTGGCTGAGGTGGGTAGAGACAGCATGTTGGCCACAGCGTGGTTGGGGAAGAGACCCCTTCCTCCCTAGCTGCTGGCCAAGGATAAGTGGGTCAGGGATGGGTTGGTTGGTTGGTTTTAAATCACTGTTCCCTAAGGATATTCCAAGAGAGACGTGAGCTCTGAGAATCAGGGAACTCAAAAGAGTTGTTTCTGATTACAGATGGAGAATAAGAGGTCAGAGAGAGAGAGAGAAAGAGAGAGAGCTAGACCTGCAGAAGACAAAAAGAATGCCAATCCTGTCTACAACCATATTGGCTCTTAATAACTCTGTTTAACTGCATTTAAATCAGTTGTGGGCATCTTGAGCACAAATGGCAGAACTGTGAAGTTCAGCATTGTGAAGTATGATTTTTAAAGCAGTAGAAGTCCTTGGGGGGGGGGGGCTAAAGACAATGCCCAGAAACCAGAGGGTCAGATCAAAAGAGAAATGCCTTTTTAACTCCATAGTAACCATCTACATCCCAACCCACATTAGTGCTTTGCATAATATTAAGCAAGAAAGGGGCTCAGAGACTGAGGCCCTCTCCATTCCAGAGCCTTACCTCTAAAATCAATACCATCAAGTCCCTAACCTTTGCTTGTCTCAGCTAGGGTAGGCTGTGGGAGACAGAAACCTGAAGACCGGGGGTGGATATGATTATTATAGGCTGATCCATATGAAATTGAATTTTGGGGGTTTTTTTGGCCAACAGAAACAACTATTTCGTATCAACTTATTGATTAAAAGAATCATCATAATCGCTACCATTTATTGAGCAACTAGATTGTGCCAGACAGTGGATGTATATCATGCTGTTTATTCTTCCTCACAACCCATAGAGTAGATACGATGATTTTGATTGCAAGTGAAGGAGCTAAGACAAGAAAGCATTAGGTAACACGAGGAAGAGTTTGGCTCATTTTCTTGACTGCCTTTGCTTATCCTACTGAATAGGGGTTGAAGATATACTCTGGACTCTGACATGCAAGGGTCAGAATCTTAGGTCCATTAGTAACTATCTGTACGACTTCATGCAAGGTTTATGAACACTTGAATCATCAGTTTTATTAGCTAGGATGACAATAAAAGGTGCGTCATAGCTTTGCCGGGACTAAATAAAATAATGTCTGTAAAACATTGTGTTACTGTGCCTGGAACAAGAGAAGTACTTAATGGATAGCTATTGTCATAACGCCTTTCTTCTGGAGCACACAACACCAAGGGCTTCTTGCTCCTCCTTATCTTTCCTTTGTCCTTTTTTGGAGTGAAGCCTTTTCTCTGTAGCTTCTTCCAGACCACCTCCTCTCTGCTGTTTGAGTACCTCCAGGGGAGCACTAGAAAAGGAAGAATCACTGGCAAAGCAGTCTCCAGGCCTCTAGCTCTAGGTGGAGGGAGGCTGACTTACCAGGGGTTAGCCCCACCTTCACCCTAATTCCAGCTTTGAGCCCTGATGTGATCTTAGCTAGGGAAGGGACTGGCCTGATCCTTCTACACCCTGTCCCAGGGAATCCTGGACTCAGAAGGGGCCCTTCTGAGCTGGAGGCACCCTCTAAGGACGTGGGAGGAGCAGCCACGTCCGGGAGTCCCTGCCGCTGTTTACTTTGCTCCTCCCAGCCCATCCTCCATCAGCTCTGCTGCTCTCCAGCTCAGCGGATGGTGATGGACCCTTCCCTCACTTAGGGCTATTTGGCTGTCTTGTACCCCATTCCACCGTGCAAGACTCTTTCCCGAGTTGGAGACCCAGCTGTTCACCTGACCCTGACCCTAACTTTTTGCTTGCCTCTCTCCAGAAGGGACACACACACACACACACAGCAGCGTGCACGGCCCTTGCTCAGCTATTTCTCCACACCCGCAGCTCCCCTCTCTGCGCTTCCCACTCGCGCGAGGGGGCTCCCCCTCATCCCGGGCTCCTCACGGCTCTACTCCTATCTCACCCTCGCGGGGTCTCAGCCCAGTCACCCCACGAGTACCCCCCTGCCCCGCCCCCAGGAGAGCGCGTGCTCCAAGCCGGACGACGACATCCTAGACATCCCGCTGGACGATCCTGGCGCCAACGCAGCCGCTGCCAAAATCCAGGCGAGTTTCCGGGGCCACATGGCGCGGAAGAAGATAAAGAGTGGAGAGCGCGGCCGGAAGGGCCCGGGCCACGGGGGAACGGGCGGAGCTGGGGGCGCCCGGGGAGGCGCGGGCGGCGGCCCCAGCGGAGACTAGACCAGGTGAGGCGGGCAGGGAGCGGCGGGCGGCAGGTTCCCCCCTTCCCAAGCCTGGGGCCTGCTGAGAGCGGCCCCGGTTCCCCCACGAAGGAACCCGAAGACTCCGGGCGGGCTGCGGGGTGGAGAGAAAGCTAAGGGTGGGGGACTCACATCCGAGACCTGGGGTGGGTGGCCGGGAGGAGGCTGAGGGCGCTGCTGGTCCCGAGAGCTCACCTGTTCCTCTCTCTCCTCCCTCCCTTCTGCCCCGCCCTGGACGAAGAACTGAGCATTTTCAAAGGTAATGAATACGACTCGGAAGCGGGTGGGAGGCCTGAGGTTGGCGGGGAGAGGAAAGGACCAAATCCCTCACCCTTCCCTCTGTCCGCCCTCACCCCCTCCCAGCCTGCGGGTTTTCTGATACATCAGAACGCCTGAGGCTGCGACAGGGACACACCTGGACCAACACAGAAACGCAGCCACCCGCGTTTGGCTGCACAAACTCGGCCTGAGGCTATAAACACCGTGCGGCGCACACACGCACTGGCCGCGGGCTTGTTTTGGCTCAGTGGCTCGCGTGGGGGTTCTGGGTGACCAGGGCCCCCTGGCGCTCGCCGCCCCGGTGTCCTGGTTCAGGAAGGGAGAAGGAAGGGGGAGAGGAAGTCGCGGGGAGGGCAGGTGCTCAGACCTTCTCTGTCCTCAGTTGCCGAGGAGAGATGGATGCCGCGTCCCCTTCGCAGTGACGAGACTTCCCTGCAGTGTTTGTGATCCTCTCCTTCCCACCAGCCTGCCAGCTTCAGGAGCCCTCCCTGCGTCCCCAGAGACCCCCCTCTCCCAGGCAGGCTCCGTCGAGGAGTCGCTAAGTCCGTGCCCTTTTAGTTAGCCCTCCAGTCTAATATGGTCCCTATTCGCCCTTCCTTCCCACCCTAGCCCCAAACGCCGCGCTCTCATATCTTCCTTCTTTTGCTTCTCGCCCACCTCTGACCGCACCCCGCATGCAGCTCTGCCTCCGCAGCCTCCGTGCACTTCCCTGCGCGCACTGCGGAGGGCGCCCTAAGCGTCGCCCAAGTACACTTTAAAAAAAAAAAAAAAGAAAGAAAGAAAGAAAGAAAAGTCCTTTCGTTCTGTACTCAGATAAAGGGGGCGCTCTGCGTGTCCGTGCTGTTCGCGCCCCAGCCTAGCCCCAGAACTTTGGCTCTGGGGTGAGGAGAGAGGGAAAGAGGGTTTTTATGGTGTTAAATACCTCCTGTTCCGATCGTGAGGGAAAGTACCAAGTACCTATTTCGCACCCGAGCCCACGCCTGCCTGTAATCTGCTTCCCCTCTCCAGCTCTCCTGTTGTTTATGCAAACGCCAATCGCCTGGGAGGCTCGGTAGGAGGAGTCTGCCGCGGCCCCGCCCCCGCCCCTCTAGCCCCGCCCCCGCCGGGCTCCTGGGGCTGTGGCCCGAAGGATTTTTATCTCCGTGTGTGCATGTGACCGTGCTGGGTTGGAATGTGAACAATAAAGAGGAATGTCCAAGTATTCAGAGGGTGCCGGAGGGAAGGGAGTTTGGGTGCACAAGGCCATCACCTGAAGCTTGAGCAAATTTCACTTGAAATTTGAGGCGAGGAGGGGGAGAATAGGGGAAGAGGACCTTGTTAAAAACCTGCTTTCTTGGAGCCAACCAGACTTCCCACCTACAGCACCTCCTCTAGGACTCCAAGCCCATTCCTTCTTCTACTGGTGATATTCTTTGTGCCGCCTAGAGGAATTTGCTATGTCGGCAGAAAGAAGAGCGAGACAATATGGTGCCCAAAGGCTTTAATTCTTGATACTCCTCCGCAAGGATGAGGGGGTGATCAGACAACCATAGGGAGCTTGGACTTGGTGGTCGTCACACTGTTGGCAGAGGGGGGCCTCTCCAGGAGCCCTTTGCTAGAATCAGCTCTCACGGATGTTTGCTCAGAAATCCCAGGCGCAGTGGCATCCTCCCTGATAGAAGAAAATTTTTTAGTGAAGGCTGGGGGTATCCCTCAAGGGACCCCCACCAATTCTCTATCCTAAAGACTTGAGATTTTTACTGTGCATGACAATCATCTGTGGAATTTGGGTTGAAATGAAGATTCCATGCCCCATCACGTGTGCGCGGGAACACACACACACACACACACACACACACACACACACACTGCTTCAGGAGGGATATAGGAAGTAGCCAGAATCTGAATGTTTAAGAAGCCCCTGGTGTTTTTTGTCCAGATAATCTGAATACCACACGTGGTGAAATATTGCTCTGAGCCCTCTTCTGGACCCCACGACTGACCGCTCACGCTCACGTGGGTGACCAAGGCAGCTTTTCCCACACAGAACTAAACTCAGTTGAAGTCTCAGGACAAACGCAACTCTTGTATATGTATACGAAAAGGCCTTAAAAACTGAAAATTCTTTTAAGTATGAGGAGGGTGAGGGAAGCCATGAACCAAGTCCTCCACCCTGTGCCTTGCTCACACGCAAGTGCACTTGCTGTACCTGCCACCCCCACCACCAAATCCCAGAGCTGAGCAGCACTCCTTACCCCCAAACAACCTGAAAGATGTCAGAGTTTGAGGGCTGAAGTCACCTACTCATAACCCAAGCCCTTTTCTCCTTTTCCCCTTTTCTGTGACACCCCTCCCCCGCCCAACCCTCCTGCTCACCGAATGTCACTACCCCCATATGTCTCCTTGGGTTTCTTCCTCCTCTCTTTCTGGAACTTTATCAGGCAGAACACAGCGACTGACAGGAACAGCACACCCAGGAGCACCCCAATCACAGCCCCAGCCATTCGGCCTTTGGATGGGTCTAAAGGGGACACAAGGAACTCAGAGGAGCAGACCTTCCTTGCCCCTGCTCAGATGTCTCATGCAGCCTTCCCAGCCTGGGCCTGCCAGCCAGACCTCTGCCCAGCATCCCCTACCAGTCACAGAGAGGGTCAGCTCACAGGACGCACTGCCCATCTGGTTGGTGGCCACACAGCGGTAGGTTCCAGAATTGGTCAGGGAGAGATTGGTGAGAATGAGCTGGCCAGACACCTCATCTGGAGGGTAAAGAGGAAGGGTCCCATCATTCATTCAACTCACAGGGAGCGCCTACTATGATGAAAGCATATTTCATTTCATCCTTACCACAATCCTGTCAGGAAGGGACTAATCTCCTTTATTAGGGGGGATGGTGGCTCTGAGAAGGAAAGTAATCATTTGAGGCGACCCAGAAAGGAAGTGCCAAAGCCACTGCCACTTCTGTGTTCTTTCCACCCTGCAAAGCTGCCTTTTCAGGGGAGAGGGAGAGGGCACATTCACGGAATCGGAGTGAGATGCTTACTGGCTGATGGCAGGTTCCTGACTGGGATGGAGGGAAGGCTTGATTGCTAGAAACGGTATCTTCTGGGGTGGCCCAAAGCTCCCCCAAATGTTTCACTAAGCTGCTTACCCTCCCTTTAGAAGGCAGAACACACACCAGATGATGGGGTGGGGGGCTCTCTGTATTGATAAAGGAGTGCGCTGGGGCTGGGGTAAGCGACAGGGCACTGGAACAAGCATGAGAAGGCTGAGAAGCCAAGGCTCTTACTCTTTCTCTGGTTCCTCCCAAGACACTGACTAAAT
The DNA here is from genome assembly GCF_022355385.1 of Mustela nigripes. Lineage (NCBI taxonomy): Eukaryota > Metazoa > Chordata > Mammalia > Carnivora > Mustelidae > Mustela > Mustela nigripes. The sequence continues at coordinate 85,375,339 of NC_081557.1, read as the reverse complement.
GATTCAAGCCCATCCTCGCTACTCTGCCTCCGCTTCCTCTCTGGGAAGCTTGGAAGTGATCCATGACCCTTAAGAAATCCTCAAAAGTGGGAATCATAAAAGACCCCCCTCACCTTCCACTGTCTTCCAACATCCCAGGAGTGCATGTAACGAGAAATGCTTCCAGGAGCACAGAGCTACAGATGGCAGGAAGACAGATAGGAGGGAACAATACAGACACCAGGAAAGAAGAGGGAAAGGTACAGCCGTCTGTCTCAGACCCACAGGCACAGAACTGAGAAATGAGGGGACGTGGAGTTTAGAGATCAGATTTGCCCAGGACCTCAGTCCCCTCTTGCCCGGTGCCTCAGGCCCTTACCTTGCACCATGCTGCCAGGAGAAGGTGTAGGGGAAGATCCAAGGTGTACCCAGTTGTACACTGGCCGGGGGGCTCCCTGGGAAGAGCTGCATTTCAGTGCAGCAGAGCCCCCCACAGAGGTCTGACCACTCTTACTGCACAACGGACTACTAGGGGGCACTGCAAAAATCAAAGAAAGTACCTTAGCCATCTTTTAGCTCTGCCCTGCCTCCCCATTAAGTGCTAGATTTCCTGCTCTGGCACTCCCACCAAATAGTAGTCCACTTCTGTCCACATTCCACATTTCCCCAGGAAATGATTGCCACTACTGGAAATTCTGATTGTTAGAAAATTCTTCCTCATGTTGAGCAAGAATCTGTGTTAATGTAATATCTACCCATTTGGTCCCAATTTCTGCTCACAAAGAGAAATGAAAAATCTCTCCTCCATAGGACAAGCCTTCAGATACTTGAAAGCAGTTGTAACACACCTCCTAAGTTCTCACGTTTCCATCTAGACATCCCCAGACTCTTTAATAGTTCCTGTCTGCTCATCTCTGAGCAGGTTCTGGGTTGGAGTGAGCTGGAAACTCTGCACAGAAGGTTGGTGCCTAGTAACAGGGGCCCTTTTTCCTTTCATGGTCACTCCCTTTCTCTGCCACTGACCTAAGGAGAGACAGAATCTGAGCTACAAATGGGATGTCCCCCCAAAGATAGGGTTATTGGGGGGCATAACTCAGATCTATATATGAGAAAGACTTTCTCTTGAATCTTTTGTGACTAAGAACTGAGGGAGGAGTCTTCTTCCTCCATCTTTGTGGAGGATGGAGGACTTTGGGAAGGAGGTATTTCCCCTTGGGGTCCCCAGTGCAGTGTGTGCTTGGGGTAGAATCAGGGGCTTGGGGGGCAGGGAGGACTTAGCCGGACCAGTGCAATCTTTCAGGGTACACGGGTGGCTGCTGGGTCCCCAGCCTGCCTTACCAAGCACAGTAAGGTTGATTAGCCCCAACCCATTGGTGTAGAAATCTGGAGGGTTGTTAACTTGGCAGAGGTAGGTTCCGGTGTCTGAGGGGTCGACATCAGTCAGTTTCAGGGTGGCTACCCCTCCTGTGGGGGGGTTCTGAAGTAGGCTGGCCCTCTTTGCCTTAGAACCAGTTGGATACAGATGGCCATTGGTGAAGTACAGAATCTGGGGAGAAGCAGAAGACACACAAACGTGTTTTTTGTCTGCCTGGTGTCAACTCTACAGTCCTTTTTTGAAAGCAGGTATAAGAAGGTATTAGGGGCCCCTCTTTTTATACCAGACAGGGAAGCTAATGCTCTGAAGCCAAAACAAGCAAGATCTATCTGTTCCCAAATACCATCCCTCCCCAAGTGCTAAATGAACTAGTTTTACTGCTTTCAGCTAAGCATGGGTCTCAATTTGCAGGGATTCGGGGGCCGGGGGAGTGGATTAACGCAAACATTCCTGGAAGGGACATCATTTGATCTTACTAACAATCACCAAAGCTGAGTGTCAGTGGGCTTATTAACCGAAACAGGGATAGGAGAGTTGCTTGTAGGAGTTAGGGGAGAGAGTGAGAGAGGTTGGATATACAGAGTCATATATGGGATTTGGAGTCATGCAGACTGTGGTCTTAAGAACATCTAGAAAGAGACCACTCATTTTTTTCATCCAAGCATCCTGGGTTTGCTGATCCCCAAACCCAACCTCTCTGACCAGCACCCTCATCCTGGGTGGGCCCTCTGTTCCAGCCTCTCCCAGCCACCCCCACTCCAGCGCCACCACTCTCAGCTCACGGGATGGGACTCAGAGATAGGCTTCCCAGCTTGCACAAAGCTCCACTCCAGGGCGAAGTTGTCTCCCACCGACGTGCTGTAGCTGCAGATCAGCTCTGCGGTCTTGCCCGCGGGGGTGCTCAGGGGTTCGGCGGGGACCTTCACCTCCACCGCTAGCCCGGGGCCTGCGAGACGAAGAGGGACAGGAGGCCGGCGGGAGAAGCGCTAGAGCGGAGCCAGGCCCGGGGCTGGGGTGGAGTGGAGGCCCGGCCCCAAATCCGGGGGTGGGGGTGTGGGGGTGGGGGTGGGGGTCCGGCCCAACATGCGGCTTCCAAGGCCCAGGGTTGGGTAGGGGGGCCTCCCTCCCTCCTCCCGAGCTCAGCTCCGGGCCCTCAATCACTCCCTTCTCGAAACCGGAGGTTTCCGGAGGGAGGAGCACACATCTAGGCAGGGTTTTTGTGGGTAAAAGGACCGAGACTGGGCCAGGTATGAGGGTGTGTTTGTCAGGGAAAAGAAAACAATAGTCCGGTGGTGGTTAAACCCTGCCGGGGAGGCCGGACTTGCCCGCAGGTTTTCGTGACTGTGTCTTTCACCCGCCCGCCCGGCCTTCGACGCCCTCTCCCCATCCCGCCGACAGCACCCCTGGCCCGCCCCGCGGGACTGAGCCGGCTCCCCACCCGCAGCCGGGAAGCCAGGCCTCTGCCCCCAGCTCAGCACCCCCCAACCTCCCACCTCCGGCCCCACCCCCGCCCCCTGCCTCCTCACCGCCCAGGCAGACGAAGCCCAGCAGGGCCCCGCAGAGGATGGGCCCCGGAAGCCGGGCCATGACCGAGTCCAGCTGTCTGGGGGTCGGTCTAGGCGTCTGGGTCTGGGTGAGGGAAGGCAGCGCCCAAAGGGCAGCCTCCTCGTGCAGGGCAGCCGCGAGACTGGCTATCTCAGAGCAAACAAGGGGAGAGGCCGCTGCCCTCAGGTAAGGAAATGCTCCTCCCTCCTCCAGCCCCAATACTGGAATCATCCTAGCCTCACTCCCTCTTCCTTCCTCTTCCCCCCTGTTTCTGAAACTGTCAGGTCCCGGGGAAAAGAGCAGGGCTTGGGTGGGCACCTCATGGGAAAGGATCAGATCTGGAGTGATCTGTAAACAGAGAGTGGCCCTGGAAGAAGAGGGAGGCATTTTAATAACCTGAGTTGGCAAATGGACATCACTACTTTGGTGTTCCAGAGCATGAGCCCAGGCAGAAGACCCTTTCTGACCCCTTCAGAGATTCTTATCCTTCCTAACCCTTCTTTTGTCTGAGATCCTTCTTTGGCACCTTTATCAGGCTTGCTGAGGTAGGAGTCTCCATGGAAACCACAGCCACCTCCCCACTCCCTGTCTCGGCACTCCTTGTCTGGGCAGAGAAACTGAGTCTTGGAGGAGACCCCACCCTTGACAGGACAGGCGTGGCAGAATTGGAGCACAGGCCTACATCCTGTCCTATGTCCAGCTTTCCCACACTGCACTGGAGGGCAAGATGTGTATGTTAAGGACTCAGTGGTCTGGGAGAGGGAGGAAAAAGTCAGGTTTCTCCCTCCTACCCTTAAGAGGAAGCTGGAGATTAAGAGCACCGACACCCCAAGTCTGTGAGCACCCTTAGCAGGAAGGGCACCAGGTTTCAACCCTTTCCTGCTCCGAGTGGGTTAGGGTCTTCCTGGCCTCAGACTTTTTGAGCCCTCCCCATGATACCTGAGAGCTAATGACCCTTTTATTTATTTTTAAGATTTATTTGTTTTAGGTAGAGAACGAGCAGGAGGGGCAGAGGAGAGGAAGAGAAAATCCCTGGCAGACTCTGGAGCTCGATCTCAGGATCCTGAGATCACAACCCTGAGATCAGGATCTGAGCCTCAACCGGTGGCACCACCCAGGCGCCCCCACAAATGACCCTTTTAATGACTCTAGAAGAGCTGTTCCAGGAAGTTGTGTGGAAAAGCCCTCCAGGGTTTGAAAAGGCAATATGACTCGACTGGTACTTTTCATACAAACACAATGCATCTTTATTGAAATTTGCAAAATAAAAACAAAAACACACATTTCAAGTTAGTTTAAAAAAATACCTTCCCTATCCCCTGTCCCAACAAAACCCAACCAAGACAGCAGGACAGGTTATATGAATGCAGGGAGCTGAAGTGGGAGTGACGGTGCTGTTAGATATGGAGGAGTACAGATGGAGGGGGCCTGGAGGACTCACTGGCCAGCAGTCCTTACCCAGACCAGCGTTCCCTGCAGTCATAGGGAGGACTGGGGAAGGGGGTGGGCGCTCTTCCTAATCTGAGGTCCACTTCCTCTTCTTCTACCTCCTGATGTTTGGATCTTAACTGAGACTCAGTTTTCCCATAGTAGAGAAAGATGTGGGTGGAGGACTGGGGGTCTGGAAGGTGGTCCCCCAAGACTCAAGCCTCTGAGCTAGGGCTGACCCTTACAGGAAGGAGAGAAACCAGATGGCTTGGGTAATAAGTGGCTGGACCATCACACCAGAGACCCAGCCTGACTCTGGGCGGGCACCATTACAGGGACAGCACCCATGCGGCTCAGAGCGGAGGAAGAGACTCCACCGGGGCTGGGGGATATTGGCTGAGGTTGGGCCCCATCTGTCCTGGGCAACCTGGGTGAGGGCAGGACCTGACTGGAGAGGCTGAGCGTGGGGGTCAGTGCACCGGGCCTGGGAGGACCTTGGGGGTGCCGGAGGGCTCGTGCTGAGGTGACAGAGGAAAGGGTCCCGTTCTTGGAGATTGTGTCTGAGCCCTTGGGCCAAGGCAGGGTCCGGGGAGCAGTGGCGTCCTCCCTAGTGATCAAAGAAGTGATTAAGAGGTCAGAAGCTGGAGGAGGCAAGAAGGGAGGATTTCTACCTGCTTTGTCTTATTCCCTGCTCAGACACCTTTTCACTCTCCCCGCCCTTAACATTCCCCCAATGGAATGACGTTTCAGTCACTGCCCACCTTTCCCTTAGATGACAGCGGCCTGAACTCCCAGCCAAGGGAAGCTAGGAGAACTCCACTGGGGCAGAGACCAGACACACTTACTTGATATCATTGGCCGGCTCCTCTAGGGCCTTGCTTCGGCGTTGGTACAAGAGGACCAGCCCAGCCAGCAGCCCCAGTCCAACCAGAGTGCCCACAACAGCTCCAGCAACAACCGTAGGCCCTGGCCCTGGAAAAGCCTTGGTGTCAGGGGCAGACATCCAGGGTAGACACTGGTCCCCACCCCCTCCAATCCCTCTACCCCACTGCGGCCATAAACATTTTTTTCTTCTTCCTGTCAAGCAGAAAATGCAGTGACCAGACATTTGTAGAAACATTGACCGGGACAAGCTCTTTGTCCTGTTAACAGTGAGAGGCCTCAGCAGGAGGCCTCCTCTCCTCTTGCAACCCCACCCCCACCGGTGTCCAATCTTCTCCTTAACCACACTTACCCCTCACTGACCTGTGCTCACTTCCAAGGTCACATTGCACTGGGCACTGCCCACCTCATTGTGGGCCCTGCAGATATAGACTCCAGACATGGGACTGGAAAGGTTTGTGAGGCTTAAGGATCCACGGATGGCATCTGCGGACACAATTGGGCCATCAGTCCAGGGACCCTTTTTCCCAATGGAAAAAATTCTGTCCCTTCTGGAATGTCCTCTCTGACTCTCTGGGAGACTCATCTGTCTGTTCCCTCACAGTGGTAAAAGTTGTGACAATCATCATGCTGCGAACTCGATGACCCTCCCCATTTCCACAGGTCAGTGTCCTGATTGATATCTAAAAAGCATCCAAGAGGAACTGGTGCCCAGAAAAACCCAAGCACCATGTTTGCTTTTATTTCCGATTGGCGGTGTGGGAGAAAGAACGCAGTAGGCTAGGAATCAGAAAACCTGCCGTCCAGAATAGGACATGTGACTTTAAACAGGTTACTTGCTATCCCTGGGTCCCAACTTTTTGATCTGTAAAAGGGGTAATATGACCTCCTTGATGGTGTTGAAAGGATTATATTAAATAATCATTATTACAGTTAAAGTTTATTGGCCACTTACTCTATGTCAGAGACTAAGTTTCTTACCTGAACTAACTTGCGAAAATTTCACAACAAACCTATGAGCTTGAGCACTATTTAAAAAATACAAATGATTTTTGTGGCACCTGGGTGGCTCAGTCAGTCAAGCAGCTGCCTTCGGCTCAGACCATGATCCCAAGGGTCTGGGATCTAGTCCCTCATGGGGCTCCCTGCTTAGCAGAGAGTCTGCTTCTCCCTCTCCCTCTCCCTGCTCCTCTGCCTACTTGTGCTCTCTATCTCTCTGTCAAATAAATAAATAAAATCTTTTAAAAAATACAAATAATTTTTATTATAAAAATGATCAAATGAAAAGTAGAAAGAGGGACAAAATGAAATTCCACATACCAATGTAGTTTGCTAACATTTTGCTATACTTACTTCATTTCCCTCTTTTTGTGAGACACTTAAAAATAAATGCTCACCATGAGTCCCCCCAAAATAAGGGCATCGACTACATAACTATAATACCACGGCCACATCTGCTAAGTTAATAATCCTTTAACGGAATTATCTAATACCTAATAATAATTATCTAATTATCCATATTGAAAATGTCCCAGTTGTCCCAAAACATTTTTTATAATTAGTGGGTTCAAATCAGGGCTATGACATCCCGTTTTACAAATGGAAGCACAGAGCCAAGTACAGCTAGTACACGACAGAGCTGGAATTTTAATGCAGATTATCTAGCTCAAGAGCCTCTTCAGTGACACAAGTATACAGCCTGTGAAAGTCCCCAACACAGAGCCTGCACCTGCTGGGCCCTCTTTTTCCATCCCTTCTCCCCACTCCCTCCTTCAGCCCAGAATTTTGCAGCACGAACTCCCCTTTCACCCCAGTCCCTCTGGTGCCTCTCATCTTTCCCTCCCCCAGCCACAGTCTCAAGTTCCCTCACCTAAAGCTGGTGCAAAGAAAACCTGGGCGGATGGGGGTGCCCTCTCCCACTGGTACTGGGCAGCTGGCTTACTCCTCGGGGACTGGCAGCTCAGGGTCACATTGGTCCCCACACGGGGCACACCCAGGAGACCACAGGATGGAGGAGCTGGAGGAACTGAAGCAGGGAGACAGGTTAAAAGCTCAACCCCAGGGGACAAACAGATCCCCCCCCCCCCCCCCCAAACCCCGCCCCCCCCCCCCCCCTTCTGGCACTCTGTCTGCCTCCTCTAACGTTTACACTCAGCCTTTGGGAGACAGACCTGCCTGGGCTCCCATGGGGCTGGGGAAGGTGTTGCCAAGTGTGTGCTTCTCACTCACCCAGCACACTGAGTTCTAAAGTTTTGCTGCTGTGGCTCCTTTTGATGCCTTGGTGGTCTTGCACATTCACAGAGCAGCGGTAGGACCCAGAGTCTTTCTCCTGGAGGTCCTGCAGCCTCAGTGACACGTTCTGGGAAGGCATGGAGTAGACCAGGGATACCCCATTTTTGCTTGACGTGGTCCCACTGATGTATGCCAGCACCTGGTGTGGGACACAATGCCTCCCCGTTATTCCGTGTGTGCCCTGTGCCCACAGGTTCAGCTAATCCCTCCTCCCCCAAACTGGCAGTCTTCAAGTGCTTCTCCCCTGCACTCACCTCCTCTGACCTGCCTCAGCTCCCCATTCCCCCACTGTCTCTCTCCCCTCTCTCTCCCTGCCCCTGGGTCCTCTTCCCCAGTGCTTTGTCTCTTCATTTCCCTCTTGGGGTGTTTAGAAAGGTGGTATGATGGGTGAGGGATAATGTAAACAGAAGGTATTTATGAAAGAAACTTAGATTACAGGGGGTAGGTCAAAGATTTTTTTAAATCTTTTTATCATCTTCTTCTTGAAGATGTCCCCCCTTCCCCATGTATAAATTCAGGCTCTGTGAAACCCTGGATGTACCCCTGCAATCTAGATTTCTCTCATATGTACTCCTATTTATCAAAGGACCTCTAGAAAATACTTTCCAGAGCCTTGGGAGATCCCAAGCAAATAAGGGGCTCTGAAAATGAAGTTTCATTGGCTTCCGGGTAAATAACCTCTGAGAAGAAGTCTGATATCAGGAAAGAGGATAGATGTGAGGTTGGGAAAGGAGACTGCCCCTGTGTAAAGGGGCAGGGGGACGGATTCGGGAAGAGAAGTGGCCTGTGACAGCGCCCAGAAGCACAAAGAAGGTGAAAATAGGAAGATGCTCAGCTTTTTCAAGTTGTGAGAAACTTGCCTTAACCCTTCCCTGGTCCTCAAACCCCAATCCTCGCTGCCCCTCCCCCGAAGCAAAGCAAAATGCCTTTCCACTTTCCTGTGTTTTGTGTCCTGGATTTCTAGGGTAAGTTGGGGAAAAGAAAATTCTTTGGGGGCCTCCAAGGTCAGAGCAAAAATTGAGCTGGTGAGGAGGACCTTACTTTTTCCTGAATATTCCTTCCCCATCCCCCACCCCTGGCGAACCCTCCCGCTCTGGCCACTTCTTCCCCACGCTCAGCCACAGCGTGTAGCCTCCAGTTGAGATGCAGCCCTCCCTCACCTGGTTCAGATCCTTCCCTTCTTGCTCCAAGAACCACATCACCGTGAGCAACTCCCACCGCTGGGAGGAAGATACCTGTCCTTGCACGGTGTACCACGCTGGGAGCACCACTTCTGATCCTTCCACTGCCTTCAACCTGGTGAGGCCAGAGGGCACGTGGAGCTCCAGCTGGGCCTGTGAGGGAGAGGCTGGGGACAAGAGCACAGAGGCATGAGCTCGGAGGACGGGCTCCTGGCTCCTCCACCTGCGGATCTTGCCCAGCGCAGCGGGGGGAGAGGAAGACTCCGGCAGAGTCCCACCTCTGTAGGCCTCGAGCCTCGAGGCCCAGGGACTGCTGACCTAGTGTCCTGCTTTCATCAGAACGTGTTCTCCGTAATCTCGGCCTGCCTGTGGGTTCCTAACAGGGGTAGGGACCCATTTCTGTGCATTTATTTGTATCCAGAGGAGCAGATTTCAGAGCACCAAGAAGAGGGGGCTGATTTCCACGGCGAGGGGAGAGGAAGATCTCTAAGAGGAAGGGCGTGTTGAATACTTTTAATCTTCACTCTACGTAGCCCACTTGCTCCCTCAATTTCCCCAGGGAGGGAGCCAAGAGGGTGTAGCGACGCTGGTCAGGATCGCAAGCGTTCCCCGCTCCTGCTTCTCAACCCGACGGGTGGAGGGGGTTGGGAGGCCGCCGGATTAGCGATTAACCCGCGGCTCCTTCTGAACTCACAGCTCGGAGAAAGAGACTGGAGCCGCCCAGCGCTCCAGCCGACCGACTGACCGCCGCGCTCCCCCGCCTCCCGCTCCGTCCCGACCCAGGGCCTGCCCTGGGAAAGCAGGCCCAGAAAGGGGCCCTTTGGGGGTCCAGGCGATCTGGGAGGGTCCTATGATGTCGTAGGAAATCCCGGGCAGAACTGGAACACGAACGAAGGCCTCCTGGCAGTCAAGTACAAATCTGCGTGTGTTTGGCTTTCAGGAGGTGGACCGGGGTGTCGGTTTCGAGAAGAGGACAGTGGAACCAGTGCTTGCTGATGAGGTCCAGAAACATTCACTTTTTGCCCTTCAGAGAGGCAATGGAGCAGCGGAATCCTAAGCCCTTGGGAGGAATAACCTTGGGCTTGTACCGGCCAGGCCCCAGGAGGCTAGCCACCGTAGCCCCTGGCCTCCGCACTCTGAGTCTGAGACGCCATCTCCGCGTGATGACCAGGCGGCCAAGGCGCGGACAGAGGCCGCACGCAGGCTGGGCTTTCCGCCCACCTGGAGCCGGGCTGCAGGCCCCTAAGGGCCCGGGCGCGGATCCGGCCAGGATGCGAGCCACCCCCACCGCTTTCCGCCTGCGCGTCTTTCCAGAACCCCCACCCCTATTCCTTGGCTTTCGCAGCACCCCCCTATCCATTTCCTGGCGGGTCCCTGCGGGCTGGGCAGGAAACTTGTGCCCGGTGATAAGCCAGAAGACAATGACCGGGGCGCCGCTGGACCGGAGGCTCTACAGGAGAAAACAAACTCTGCCTCAAGGAGTGTGACTCCCCCCTGGGGACCCAAGCGGACCTGGCCCGCACGCGGGTCTCGGGAGGCCAGGACTACAGGAGGCCTGCGGGCGGTGCCGAATCTCCCCCGGCCTTTCTGCAGCGCACTCCCGAGAGGCCGCAAACAGTTCCCGTCGGGAAACCTGCCTGGGGCCCGGGAGACGCTTGAGCTTCCTTCGCCGCAGGTGCCCCCAGCGACCTCCCCCAGGTCCTGCATTGACCTTTTTTCACTGGGAAAGGTGGCGGCGGTAAAAGAGCTAGTGATGGACACACTGGGGTCTGGGCAAATGCTCCCTGTCCTACGCCCCAGTGGGAAACTAAGAGCTGAAACTAGGGCACCCTCAGGCCTGGGTGTCAATGGGAGCAGAAGCCCCTTTTCGCTGGCAGGGTCCACGGTACCACAGGCAGAGGGCAACTGAGTGTTTGGGTCCGAGTGAAGGGCACAGGAACAGGCCAAGAAAGGGACCCTTCTGGCCCACTCCGAGACCGGAGTGATGGAGCCGGCAAGGCCCAAAGAAGCACAAAAAATGGGCCTGCTCCCCGAGGCTACTATTTTTAGTCGCCTTTTCTCTGAGAAACTCCCCGCTTGGGCTTCTCACGCCCCAGGGGCAGCAGCCAGCGCAGAGCCACCGAGGAGAGGAGCGTGGAGCTGCCGGGCCTCCCTGACAGCCCAGTGCCTCAGAGTCCAGCAGAGCTGGTGCCTGCCCCCAGGGCCCTGGGCCCTAGTGCCAGTTAACTCTTGAGTGGCTGGTGGAGGTCAGCAACCCCCTGGGCCGCCTGGTAGGGAGGTTGGGCCTGGGCTGTCCTTGTGAAAACTGAGGGCCAGAGTTAGGATAGGAAAAGGAGAAGTTGCAGGAGAGGTGCAGACACTGTCCAAGCAAGGAACTGGGACTTTTCTCCCTTGCTTGGCAAAAGCCCCAGCAGAGAGATGGGGGAGTTGGGGATAGAATGCAGAAGGGAAAGGGGTGCTGAGGTTGCCTTTGGGAGAAGGCAGCCAAGAAGTGAAGGGATCCAGAGCAAGCCCACCGAGCCTACAGGGACAGAAATCTGTCCAGGCTTTGGTGTGGCGGGTGTGCTGCTCGAAGTCCTCTTTGTCTAGGGACCCTAATCACTTCATGCCCCAACACTCTCCCAGCACAAATCAGGCTAAAGGGGGCATGGGTGAGAGTTAGCTGGTCCCTGTCTCTGTCCCCATCACTGTGGATGAATTTCACTCTGTCTCTCTGTATCTGTGATTTCCAACCTGAGTGAAATGAGTTAAATTTGACCTTGACAAACTCACCCTTCACCCTTCAGGAGATCCTTGAAAAGAGATGGCAAGACAGCCCCAGAGGAAGACGCTTACAATGGGTTTAGTTCTTGCTGGGCCCTTACTCTTCAGATGTCACAATGGACCATCCCCAGCTCCTGAGAGCTCCTGGAAGCCTTCAGCACTCCTTGAGCACTTGCTCCAAGGAAGCGCCCTTCTTCTCTGACTCTTTGAGGAAACTTCTCTCTATTTCCTTTGTCCGTTTAGCTCTGGGAACCAATGGGGGTGGTGGACCTCATGGGGGGGGGTCACAATTCTGCTCCTTTAGGCATTCAAACCCCTCCCCCGTTTCCTGTGTCCCAAGTGACCTCACGGTCAAACTTTTGGGGCACCTCCCTTTATTCCCAGGGCAGGAAGCTGGAGGGGGGAGAGGGAGGATCTGGACTGGGGAATTGATGTGAAGTGCGTTTGCCAAGCCTGGGATCCAGGGGATTCCTGGGGTTCTTACATATCAGCTCCTGTGTGGAGTGGGGGGACATAAGGGGGCTGGAGTTAAGTCCTTAAGCTCTTTAGCCTGTGTCTCATCTAGCCGCTCAGCTCATCTGGCCCTGCTGGGTGGAGGTGGGGAGTGCTGGTGAGGAATGGTTCGCACAACTCCCAGAGAGGTCTACCCACACAGATGCCCTGACCCTCTCTCCAACCGGGCAGAGTCCACACCCAAAGTGGTAGTTGTCGGGACACAGTGGAGATAGAAGTCAACCCCAGCCAGTGATGCCCTGGGTGGGTAGAGGGGAGAGGGAGTGTGGGGGAGGAGGGCAAGAGTCAGAGGGGGGTGGCCCCATCCATCCAGTTCCTTCATCGTGCCCAAGACCACCTTCCTCAGGGTCGGATTCATCCCATTACCCGGCTCAAGTTCCCTCCCGGAGCACGTTTCACTCACCGAGGGTACTCAGCCCCAGGAACAAAAACCGCAGCAAGCTGGTCGCAGGGGGCCTGGGCAGGGAAACCATGGCACTCCCTGGCCCCGACGGAGTAAGGGGCGCCGGCTCCGGGACACACTGAGCGACAGGTGCTGAGGCGGGTAGGCAGCTGGGGCGGGCGCAGGAGTCTGGCCACTGACACCGAGGGCGGCTCTAGCCAGAATCTGTGCGCGTGTGTCCCGGCGGCGGGGTGGGGACCGACGGGGACGGGGGGGCGGGGCGTTCGAGGGGGCGGAGGGGGCGCGGGCTTCCCGGGGGGGGGGGGGGGGGGGGCCGTCCCGGGGGGGGGGGGGGGGGGGCCCGGCCGGGGGGGGGGGGGGGGGCGGCTCCTGCGCTCCGACGGCCGGATCTCGCGGCCTCCACCCTGGTAGGACGCAGGGTGGGGTCCGGTAAGTCTCGGTGCCCCCACAGCCGGCCGGGGGGCCAGGGGAAAAGGGAAGGGGCCTGAACTCCCACACTGGGGCCATACCCTTCCCCCTCCGCCGCGGGGGTGGGGGAAAGACGGGGAACCGAGGGAGGTTTGGGGGACTCTCCGACGTCCAGGAGCCGCCCGCATCTCTGACACCTGAGCCGGCCGAGACTCTGGCCACCGCTCCGAGCTTGGGGGTACCGCGTCCTCCGCCTAAGCGGGGCGGCCTCCCTGATGGAGGAAGAAGGGGGCTGCGTTGTCCCGGAGCCACTGGGCTTCCGCAGGCTGTGGGGCGGAGCGGCGGGAGGGGGCCCGGTTCTCCGGAACCGGACGGGGAAGAGATGCGGCCCAGCCCGCCTCCGCCCAGCCCCGCAGGGGCCCCCACTGTCTGCTCCGGGGAAGGCCGAGAGCCGCGCCAGCCGGGTCGTGCGGGAACCGTCTGCACCTGCGGGCGGCGGAGAGGGGCTCTCAGCACGTCCTCGGAAACTCCCTAAAACCCAGGCCCCCGGTCACTGGGTCTTGTGTCTCAGCTCCCGAGCAGGGAAAGGACTGGCTTAAGAAAGCCCCAGGAGCTAAGCAGGAAACTGAGGCAACAGGCGCCCGGCTCCCAGCGAAAAGAATGGCTTATGGGCCTTATGCTAATTGGGGAGGTGGGGGCGGCTGTGGGAAGAAGAAAGACCCCACAAAGCCCCCCGTTTCTTTATCCCCGTATCTTCGCTGCCCCCCATCCGTCGTCAGGCCGGCTCTGATCCTTTAATTCCCGGGACCAGCTCTCGTTCGCTGTGAATTTAATTTAACCGTCTCCCCCGCACCCCCCCACCTCCAGTTGGTCCAAAGGCACCTCTGCGCCCTCTGGCGGCCGCAGCTCCGCCACAGCCGGGCTCGCACCAGTTCTTGCTTCTCAGTCCAACAGCCCAAATACAGATGCTTCAAACATTGGGGCACAGCTTAACCACCGAGCAAAGGTCACCGGCGGCAGAAAGCATAACAACCAATTCTTGGCGCTGCCTGCTCTGGGTGGCAGTTGACAGGGAAGAAAAGCAGCCAGGCCTCCGATTCCATTTATTCCACACAGTCCCGCTCTGTTTTAACACCGGGTGTGGTCCGGGCGCCTGCGTGGAACGTCTTTTTCTACAGAGTTGCCCCACACACCCTGTAGGATGCCTCTGCCTCGTGCGACTTGCCTGACTGCTCTTCAAATATCTGCCATGCAGTGGCTTCGAGAAATACCTATGCAAACACTAGACCGCTCATGCAACCCTGGAATCCAGTACTTGGCAGCTGAGAGGCAGCAAAGGCAACAGAAACAGATAACTGCTAATCTCATACCCTTATGCAAGGGCCTGCAAACTTGGATTGTCAAGGAGAGAGAGAGGGCGTGTGTGTGTGTGTGTGTGTGTGTGTGTGTGTGTACTTGGGGGCTGTTGGTTTAGTTTTTCTATTCTGTCACACTCAAATTTTCCTTTAGTTTATGCTTCAAACCACCTCCTGTAAACATTCCTCCTTCATTTCCAGACTAGGGTTAAGTTACACCAAATCAGTAACTCCTTCCAAGAAAGGTAGCACCAAGTCTCTTGGTTGTATCCCAAGAACGGCGAAGCATCTAATTACATGGGCTGTGCTCACTCCTACCAAGTGCTATATAGGGGCCATCCCGTTAGGACTCTTTCAATGCCCTCACCCCAACCAAAAGATCTTCCATTCTAACTCCTATTCCAACCACTTCTTTCCACTGACCCCGGCTCAGTCAGAGTGACAGAAATTAGCAGAGCAGCTCCGTTCCTTTCTGGAAGTTTTTGCCAGGATGCCTTTTAGGATGAACACAGCTGTCTACCCTTGTGTAAAATGAGAACGTTAGCAGATAACCCGTGAGTGGCCTGGGGACTGCTTCCATAAACGGATTGAATGAGAGAGCTAAGTTCATGGTTTCCTGTGTTTGGAGACATGCAGGTCACTAGTGTTTCTTCCGATCGTACTTCATCTCATTTCTCAAAGCATGAACATAGTGTCTCCATCCCCCTTGACTCAGTTCTAAGGCTTCATTAAGGTCCATTTTTTTTTTTATCTTTAATAATGCTCAAATTAGTTACATGATACCCTGCTACCCTCTCCTCAAGATTGTTCTGGCCAGAGAAACTGGATATTCAGTTATCAGCAAGCTTTCCATTTCCAAGCTTTCCTTTCCTTTCCAAGCTCCCATTTCCCAGTCTGTTTTGTCCTCTTGCCCCTACTCTCACTCATCCCATGCTGAGTGGTAAACACACTGATTCTTGGATCCAGCCAGCCTTGGTCCTCTTCTCCATGCTGCCCATGGTGCTCTAGTAATGCCCCCTTCTCAGTAATGTTGGGTAGATCTGAAATACCCTCACAAAATGATCCCCCAGCTTAAGTAACTCAACAGCAACAGAAAGTGGGATAGAAAAAAATGCACGAAGCATGTTGGTTTTGGGTTTGGTTGGCGGCAAAGTTTGGGGGGATGCTGTATGCTACTCCTGGTAATGCTTTTTCCTGCAGCATTTAGCACTGAATGTTAAGAAATTACTGCTAAAAGATGGTCTGTAATTCCAAGTTCCAAAGAAGAGCAAAGTCAGGAGAATTTCCTAAGGCCCATACCCGTCTACTGTGCCCAGAGAGAAGAGGTGCTACACTTAAATTCCAAGAATATTTATATTCTCCCTGAACTAGCATCCACTTATATTTTTGTTTGTTTGTTTTATTAAGTAAGCTCTACACCCAATGTGGAACGTGAACTCACAACCCTGAGATCAAGAGTCACATGCTCTACCAAGTGAGCCAGCCAGGGGCCCCAACTAGCATCCGTTTTTAGCAACAGTCAACTCCTTAGACTAAAATACATTAAATAAGACATTAATAAAATCATCCCATTGATTATAAGCTCTCTAGCCATCAGAATATAAGCGTCAGCCAACTAAGAGGTATCAGCATGAGAAAATCACTGATTTAAGGCTATTCAGGTTGTAGGAAGAAGAAGACTATTTTTTTTAATCAATATGCAATTTTATATTTAATAGTATAAAAAAGATGGGCGAAATTATAGCTCTTACCTGGATTTGCAGTCCATCTAAAGGAGAGCACCTGAGACATTTTGGGGGAATCATTGAAGATACACCATCAAGCTAACAAGTCCCGGCCATGAGACCAAAGTGATCTTTGCCTGCCCTTCCAGTAAACTAGCTGTTAGCCAAAAGTGCTAACCTCTAAGTGGAGTGTTCATTAGTTGATGCCAAGAAATCCCTGAGCAAGGAAGCTGCCTTCCTAATGGACAGATAGGAAGCTTTATTGTGGATCACTTAAAAAAAAAGTTTTTGGATGTTTCTGTTATATTTTCTGTTTTATAAACAGCATGATGACAATAATTCCCCACTTACACTCTTTGAGAGAGTGGCCCCTGATGACTGAGCGTTAAGATGAAGGAGAATCTCTTGCAAATTCACGTACGTAGGGTCAGAAGGAATATCCCATTTTTCAAAAAGAAATATAAAATGCAACATCCAGTGACTTTGGTGCTCTGACAAATAATGACATTGGTCAGCGGGGTGCAGAGAGTGAAGATATCCTGCTCCCTTTGTTCTGTATGTTGTGAGCAGTGAAGTCTGCATAGGTCATACCACCGGTGTGCCTATGCCCTGCTACAAAAAAGCTCAAACAGTGCTCCAAGAGGCCAAGAATTACTTTAATAATTTTTTTTTTAAAAAGTTCAAATGGCAACACAACCGTAAAGTTGATACATCACAGAAACAAAGGTCTTTGCAGGCAACACTGATTGGGAATAGCAAAACACTTGGCTGGTGAAAAAAATGAAACTCTAAATTATATACAATAGTAGCTAAGGGTGATATTGAAAAACAGTCTTATTTACTGTGACTCGCGATTTAACTTGCCATTATCTATTGCTTATTTATTCAGGGTTGTAAATAATACTTATATAGAGACATAGAGATGTGTAAAAATGAAACATTGTGAAAAAAATACAATTTTTCAATTTCATATGAAACTCAAAGTATAAGTTTTGTCCAATATGGAATGTACCTACATTTGTTTATATTAGGGCTCTAAAATCCATTTAAAAATTGTCTTTTGTTTTTAAAAAAAGAACAGCTGACCCACCATGCAAGTTCGCTGTGTATCTTGTTTGCTCAAAATGAGCATTTTCAGGTGAGGTCTGTTTTTTCTGCCCAAAGTCTGGTATAATTCAGTTGCAGTTGTACTGGCCCGACTGTGGAAAGAGTTTCCGTGAAGAGTCTGATGGCAGCATCTGGATAAGGGGCAGTCTCGGGAATGCAGAGTGAGTAGAGAAGAGGGAGGTAAGAGCCCAAATCCTTATGAAGGATGACGTTCAGTTGTTAAATTTTAAGGGATATCCAATGGCTTTTTCCAGGCACTCAACTAAAGAGCCGGCGGAAAGAAAATCCCTCTCTACTTCTACGAATTTGATATAGATAGATTTGGGGGAGACTCCGGGATCCACAATACAGTTCTGGGACAAAAACCCATTAATACCAACCCAATCTTTGCTGAAGGTTTTGGTATTTGCTTGGAAATGTAAAAATAAGCATTGCTGGAGAGTCCTAACCTCAGCAATCCCGAGGTAGCAATAGATTATTCGGGTGGGTTCAATTTCCACCTGTAACGAGGCTTGCGCCGAGAGGGTCTCCAAGTCAACCCGGCCCTCCTTTCCCGGGTCCAGAGAATGTCGCTCCAGGTGTGGAGATGGGGGCCTCTCCATACATTCTTCATAGCCAATGGCATAAAGGCCTGGACTTTTGGGAATGCCTCCCGGTAATAAATACTGAACCACGTTCCCCCCAGTTGGTTTGGAATGGGCAATGGGTATCCAGTCAATTTCCATGTGCAGCTCCAAGCACCGAGCTTCACTAATGGTGATCTCTAAAAACTTGTAGTAAACATTTTTCCAGTTCATTTTCTGCACACGGGTCATAATGATCCGTCCCTCGGGCTTCTCGGAGTTGAAGTATTCCCGCAGTCGCTTGCCGAGGGGCACCTGGGAGCTGATCTCAGCATAATGGTAACGAATATCCTCTTTCCAACGGGTGTTATAACCGATTCCAAAAATGGCCAGTTTGTTAGAAAGATGAAGCCTTGAAAAGTCCGTCCAGCTCTGAAACAGTTCCCATTTCAATTGTACTGATTCCAAAATCTGGACGATATTTTGCATGATGTCTCTCTTCCTAGAAAGGGAAATACAAAGTCAAATTCTTCAGGTGTCTAGTTCAGCACGGTGCACCAGTACTTTCTGCAGTGGTGCAAATGTTCTAATCTGTGCTGTCCAATATAGTGGCCATTAGCACTTAAGATGTGATCAGTGTGAGTGACATATGAAATTTTTAGTCATAATTTTAAAAATTATGTTTAAATAGACATGTTAGGGCACCTGGGTGGCCCAGGCATTAAGCATCTGCCTTCGGCTCAGGTCACGATCCCAGAGTTCTGGGAACGAGCCCCGTATTGGGCTCCCTGCTCAGCAGGAAACCTGCTTCTCTCTCTGCCCACTCCCCCTTCTGGTGCTCCCTCTATTGCAGTCTCTCTCTCTGTCAAATAAATAAATAAAATCTTAAGAATAAATAAATAAATAAATAAATAGCCACATGTGACTAGGGACTACCGTACTGGACAGTGCAGGCCAAGATGAACATAGTATTAAAATCTGAGAAACACTCTTTCCTAGGAAATTTCTAGCAATTAATGATAAAGTGCTTTCCATGACTTCTAGAGTCTGGCTATATTAAACTTAGTAACTATTGATATGTAAGTCCCTGATTTAGAAACCCAAATCAAGAATTTAGAATTTTTTAACTTATTAATCAATTCCAGTATAGTGAACGCACATTGTTATATTGGTTTCAGACGAACCATCCTGGAACTCAAGACCTCCACACGACACCCAGTGCTCCTAACGACTGGTGCACTCCTCCATCCCTGGCCCCTATTTCCCCTCTGGGAATCATCAGTTTGTTCTCTATAGTTAAAGAGTCTATTTCTTGCTTTATCTCTCTCTTTTCCCTTTGCTTGTTTTGATTCTTAAATTCCACAGATGAGTGAAATCATATGGTATCTCTCTTTCTCTGGCTGGTTTATAAAGTGGCTATTTCTATGCATAGGATGGCTTTCCAATCTAAGTACCAAAGGCAGGCGAAGGGTGCTCTATTCAAAATGGCATCCTGCATCACTTAAAATAATGAAGAGCTTAATTTCTAACCTGGAAGTTCTTAGAGTTCAGTAATTTTGGCCCATGTGTGTTTGCTGTAGGAAATGCACAACCAATTATGTCTAATGGCCTGATGCAGAAACAAAACGATATTTTCTTCCGGTTGTCTGAAACTCATACTACTCCCAAATGTCGAAGAATTGTCAGTTAATCACAGAATTAAGATCTGAGAATTCAGATGGAAAAAGTCTACATCAAACTTAGAAGGGAAAAATGAATGGGGACTATTGCTCAAGGGGAGCAAAAGTATAGAAATTATTTCAATTTGGATTTGGAGAGTTAACAGAGTAAGGCTGAACGTGCTGGGAAGTTTTTGTTTCAGATGCTGCTTAACTCCTAAAACCGGAACTGATACTTTACGATAATTCATGCACTATATATGAGCATATGTAATTACAAGTTTGTTTCTCAGGTATGGCAAAGACTTTGACATTGAAAGATGGAAGTCTGTTAAATGTTAACTTAGTAACAATCTATTACGGTCTACATCGGTCATAGGTTTAAGCTACAAAAATACTCAAAGACCGCCCTTATGTACGATTGAACGCAGGCAGAGAAGAGGGTGTACAACTTCTTGGAAGGAGACAATGCTTGAAAGTTTCCTATTAAATCCTTGTATCTTCTAGGGGAAGAGTCTGGGGAACAAACTGGGGAACCTCCCACGTACTCATTCTCCGTCTGTCCTCTTACTCTCTTTGGCGTTCTCTGCAAGATGACAAAATGCTAAGATTTTGTCGCCTGCTGCTTCTCGAAGCCAGAGACTGCCCTAGACTTATCTTCCACTCTTTAGTTTGTCACAGAAATTCTCAGGTATTGGAGTGGCCATCTCGATAAAATCACTGCATTGCTGGAGAACTGTTCCTTCTCAGAGTACACAAAGGCACTCAGTGATCATTCACTTTCGGCTTGGTGCTCAGGAGGTAAAGATAGAGGACTGTGTGTCTGCATGAATGCTGAAAGAAAAGCTCTCTTATACAGCCACCATCCTTCCTTGTCCTCTTTTGAAATGCTACAACGATATCAAGGACCAGGCTAAGGAGTTGGGATGGTAGAGGGCAGAGATTTTCATTGATTCTGCTCACTGATCAACATCCCAGTGCCTGCCATGAAGTAGGCACTTGGCAAATATCTGTCAACTAAATGAGCAGGTTAGGTGACTCTACTTTATGGATGAAGGATGGAGCATATATATATATATATATTTCTTTTTTTAAGAGAGTTTTTTTTTTTTTTAAGATTATTTATGACACAGAGAGAGACAGAGAGAGAAAGCCCAAGCAAAGGGAGCAGCAGGCACAGGGAGAGGGAGAAGCAGGCTCCCCAAGGATCAGGGAGCCTGACACAGGGCTCAATCCCAGGAGCCCAGGATCATGACCTGAGCCGAAGGCAGTTGTTTAACCAACTGAGCCAGCCAAGCACCCTGAAGGTTGGTATGTTTAACTACACACTATGTCCACTATCTTAGGCTCATCCCACTTATACTTGGAGAAAAACATATCCAATGCCCAGATGAAGTTATTTTATTCAGCATTGTCTTAGCCTTAAATCATCCATAAGGAATAATTCTGAGTAAACTTGCACTGGAAAATAAATGGCCCATTAGGAACCACTTTAAAGATTCTCACTGTGTGAGCTAAAACCTGGAGCAGAGGCAGCAAGTGGTCCATTTCTACAGAACCTGCTGATCTGATGTCTGTCTGGAGATCCCTGGGCCTATGACTCATCACATTTTCAAAACTACAGAGCACAGTAAAAATGAGACCCAGGTTTTTAAATGGCTCCAGAGAAGGATCTATTTTAGTTCCTGATTTCTGAAATTCTAACCACGGGAAAAGTGCAGATGGTAGGGACACCCATTTTGTGAGGTCTGAGTTCATCTCCAGTTAGGTCACCTGGGCCTCTCCTCCAGGTCCAAGCAGTTGAAAGGGAGAGACGGGTCATTTTAGTAAAGGAGAGACGATGGCCTTTTTGGAGACTCAGGGCCTGAAGGGACGGACTAGTAATAATGCACTTTTAAAAAATATTCAACATCAGAGTTTCCCTTCCTTTGGGACATTCTGATGTCCCAACTGGAAAACAGACCTACTTCCCAACAAGAAACAGCCCCAGGCTTACTGACTTGAGTCATAAACTTCTTTGTTGAGGCGTGCGGAGTGGTTGTAATTTTGAGAAATAATTCTTGATCCCTAAACTTTCACCCTTTCCCCTGACAGGGGAGCAGCTGATACTGGGAATTCTTTTGTTCTACAGATACTCTGAAAAAGAAGCATTTGCAAAGTGGGTGGTGGTGGTGGTGGTTGGCTCTGTGAAAACAAGTTTCCTTTTTATATTGCTTGTTGCTTATCACAGCTCTTTCCATCTTGCCTGTTCCCCCTTTGTCCACCGTCCCCTCAAACACCAAGTTCACATGCGCACAATGAAGTACAGAAGAAAAAAATGGGTGCTATCAGGGTTTCTGGATGACCAGATCGAAAAAAAGAATGGCGTTCCTCTACTTTCCCCCTAAATTGATCTTTTAATATATTTATGTCATAGACTTAGTGAGGGACTTCCTTAAAATTAATTAAAAGAACCACAGGGACACCTGGGTGGCTCAGCCATTAAGCATCTACCTTCGGCTCAGGTCATGATCCCAAGGTTCTGAGATCGAGCCCCACACTGGGCTGCTTGCTCAGCACGAAGCCTGCTTCTCCCTTTCCCACTCCCCTTGCTTGTGTTCCCTCTCTTGCTGTCTCTCTCTCTCTGTCAAATAAATAAATAAAATCTTTAAAAATAAATAAATAAAAGAACTACAAACATAGGATCACTGAAACTCAGAGTCCTGTGGTCTCCTTACAGAAGACAGAACTGAACTGACGTAGCCAGCAGAAGGACCCCAGCCCGGGATTTCATCTTTCGTCTGTCAATGTCTTTCTTTTCCAAATGGATAAAAAGGCTACCTAGGAGCTTGCTTCTTGATCCCCACCGTGTAATATCATAAGGCATGCAAGTGCCCCTCTGGCCTTTCTGGCATCGTAGGCAACCCCAGATTAACTCAGGACCCTGCGAGTCATCTCTGTAACGTAATGAAACACCTACCTACATAGCCACATTCGAGTACAGGCAAACACCATTGACACACTTGTTTTTGTGCTAACACATTTATTTCTTCATGTCGTATACAAAATTCTCAGTGTAGATTAACTACTGGCAAACATAAGCTAAACAGATGAGACACTGTGAATACAACTGCTCCCTCAATGGTATGGCTGTATTTTCCATACATGTCTAATGACAGCAGTGACTTTCTATGTCTTCCCAACGGTCATTAAATTTAGGTTAATATACTTTGTAGAAAGAAGCATCTACTTACTGTGCCTCTTCAGAAGACTCTTGTTTTATTTTTAATGCTCTCTTTGTGACAGGTATTTCATCTGAAAAGCAAGGTTTTTGAAACAAATTATATTTTTCTAAGTAGCACACATTTAGGTAGAGAAGTAACCGTGTTTACTATTCATTTCATACTTTGAATGCAAGGCTGTAATTCCAGTGTCAAACACTGTCCAATGCCAGATTTATAAATATAACTCTTATATAATGAGATGCATACATTTATATGCAAGATCAGAAACCAGCTCTACAAGTATAAAATTCTTCAAGGTCACCAGTGGATTTCTAGCTAGGAGCTTAAAGCTTAATTTCACGGCAAACATGATTTTTAAAGAAACGAGAATGAAAAATGATTCTCTCCTACTCAGATTTTCTATGTAGGTTTTACAGAGCAATTATTCTCCCAATATCACGATCAATATACTCTGCATGTTATTTTTTCTCAAAGGTTTGGGTGGAACTTAACTCTCTAGGGCAAAACCCGAGTAATGGGATGCCAAAGCCATTTAGACCTTATTACCGTTTAGAAATTAAAGGGTGGCGATAACTTGGCATCGGCCCTTTTTAGTCTCCCAATCTTTAAGTTTCTCGCATTGTGTTAATCTTATAGTTTTATAGCCTCTTTCTTCTCTCCTTTTCCCTTCCAATATTTGAGAGATTAAAAAAATATAGCATTTGTAAGAGATATTAGCATTTAATCCTTTTTCTTTTGAAATTAGCATTTCTCTATCATCAGGAATTCTGTAACACCTGGCCTGTGGACTTCTACCGTGAGCTAAGGAAGCACATTTACAATGCCAATCCTACTTACGCTTCCTTGGAGGCTACCTGAGCAGCTCACTGGGTAGTCAGAACGTTTACTTAGAAGTGAACACTCATCACATAACTTGTTACTGAACCACACTGCCTGCACCAGAAACTGGGTTGAGACTTCCAAATTATGAAAGCCCAAACTGGAGCAATTGTTGCAAAAACAACTACATATACCTCTTTTTCAATTAGGCCATCCCAGTTTGAAATCGATGGCCAAGAGTTTTGTTTTCCATTTTTAATGCTAATCTAAATCATTCCAGCTACTGCTTGGATGGGATTCTTAGTGAATTCTGAAGTATGATCACTGATAAAATTCAAACATCAGCTCTTTTCAATATAAACTGAGGCTTCTTTTTTGTTGTTGTTCAGACTAAAGTCTGGCTGGGGACCTTTTCCAATTCATAAGCAGAAAAGTATTTGGGATAAAGCAAGGAAAAGATAGTCATGTCCAGAGAAGTTGCACCAAGAGTTAACACTCCTGGCAGCTGTCTTAGAACTCAGGAGGTGCAGGATATTTTAAATTGCATAGGATTTCACTTGTCCCTGATTAGGAATTCTGCATCTTTAGGAATTTTGTTCGTAGCCTCATCCAAATGACTCACACCAAGCTCTAGCTGGCAATTTAGGGCCAAAACAACGATGCCCATGTTGCCCCAAGGAGGCTGGCCATGTGCTTCATGTGGACAGTGGGAGCAGCACCAGAGGCTAGGACAGCGACTAAGGGTGGGTGCACATGTGAAGGGGTACATACACACACACACACGTGCGCGCATGCACACACACACGTTAAATCATATGTATTGGCTTTCTTACCCAATTCCTGATCTGTTGGATAGCCATGGAGATCCTGACTGTGGTTTCCCCAGTCCTCCTGTGAATACTCCTCCATAGTGCTGCCATCTGACTCCAGCTCCTGGTACAAGCCACTACTGTTAATAAGTACAGGCTGGCAGGGCTGAGCATCCCATCCTCCCTGACCAAACACCTGTTCCAACTGTTCAAATGTGTAACTGCTCTTTCTTTTCCCAACACCATGTTCTTTCACCCGACTGTAACACCTGCGAAGGGTCTAAGACACAAAGTCTTTTGTTATTCCTTTAAAGCTGTACTTCCTCTTCCAGGTACGGACCACAGATATTAATTACTATTAGACAGACACAGACAGACAAACATAGACACATTGTTACAGGAATGCTAGATTTCAAATTCATTATTATATTAGAAAAAAAACTAATTTAGCATTTACTCAAACATGTTATAATTCAAACAATTATTTTGCAATTAATCATCCATTAAACAACAAGAAACATTACAACATTATTGCATGTACCCCATACATATATTTTTATACCCCCACCCCCCCTTTAAAAAGAATAAGAAAAAAAAAAAAGAAAACAAGAAATACCAGCCAGCCAATAGGATGCACACCTGCCACAGAAGAGAAAAGAGCTGCTATTGTGCCCAGAATTTGGAAAAAGTGAGGGAAGGGAGGACAGAAAGAAGAATTTCCCAAAGCAAAGAATATAACCTTCCTTACTCCTAAGAAGAAAAACAGGGTCAAAACAATTGTCTAAATGAATCAGCTAGTAAAACATATTACTTACGAAGTCCATAGTCCTTAACTAACTTACTCTATCTTTAAGGAGGTTGCTAAAATTTGAAAGAGGTCAAACTGATTATGCTACAGATCCCCGGTCTCAAACACCAACCATCCAGAAACAATACACTCATTCCCACATTGAACGATTAGCCAGTACTCATCAATTCAACCAACACAAACTGCCAGCTAAAACCAACAAAGAAGGCCAATAATTTCCTTTTTGGGGGGCACGGGGGGGAAGTGAGGTGGACAGGGATCATTTTACTTCCTTCTCTGCCTCGTGCCACACAGCAAATAAAAATCACTATGTGAGTCCACAGAGAAAACCCGGACGATTTTATTATCTTGCACAACACTTCCATTTTCTTCATGGTCTTTCAATGCATACTTCTGATCATTAACCCTGCTTCCTTAACTCTGTCTTACATGTTCTAAAGGATAAATCAAGGACTTAGGCCCAGCATCCACATTTAGTTCAGTTCTATCCACTGTCTAACTCATCTCTGCTGCTTTTGTTCCTTCGCACCTCCCTTCTCCTTGACTGGATTTCACTCAGAATTTTCTTGAGAGAGACAAGACCCTTTTTCCCTGATGGCTCTCAAATACTTTCTGACTCAACTCTACAAAACCCATTCACCTCAGACTTAATGTATACATGTTAGCCAGACTGTAGGTTTCTCCTAAATGTGAGATTACTTTCCATAAGCCAATATGTCACATATTCTCACCAAACTGAAACAACTCTTAATAATCTTTACAGAACCTCCATGAAAGTTCCGCATCTTTAAATCACAGTTGACAAACGACAAGACACTGTCAAATACTTTGCAGATCTGTCCTTTGAGACCAGAAATCCAGATGGGCAAAAGGAATAATCAAAGCAGGACACACAGGATGATCTTCCTTAGACATAAACAGAGCAGTGAGCAGTCTCCCCATCAGAAAACCAGCCAGCCTACCCCCTGCATAAGTACCTGCCTCTCTCCGCCTCTTTCTAGAGATCTCTTCTGGTGCCTCCAACGATGCCTTAAAGAACTGAGGTTTCTGATTAATACACTCTTTAAAAAAGTGTTCCCTCTCTTTCTCTTTGTAAAAGATAGTCACAACTACATAACACAGAACTTTCTAGAAAAAAATCAGGCAGGAACTTGGGAAATGTGTCACAGGGCAACTCTTCCAATGGAAGGAGACAAATGCCTGCAGCAGATCTCATTTGACTTTCTATATACTCCCCTTTCCCAGTGCCCTCTGCCCTCCTTGCAGGGATTGGAATTTGAATTGCAAACATCTCCTGCCAATTTATTTTTATCTCACAATGTCTTGTTTCTGCCTCCAAGAACACCCCAACCACTCTTTTCAACTCCTCCAAAGACCGTACATGGAGAGTCCCGGCCATGTCCCTTTCACCCTTCCAAGGCCATAAATGGAGATGCCACCACTCACTCCTTACTGGCTGCCCAGAGAAAAGCACGCAGCACACAGAAGAGCCCAGTGGGATCTGTCACTGAGGGTTATTTCAGAAGTCAAGGAATAAAACTGATGTTCCTTTGAAGAAAGGTGCCAGCCTTCTCAGGATGTGATATGGGCATAAAGCAAAGCCACCAATTGTTGACTATATACATGATGGAAAACCACAGAAAAGATTGGCTTTCTTTGAAACCACCAAATTGAGCTTACAATTTTACTTGGCTTAAATAACTGTGAATAAGGAAACTAGTAATATCTAATGATTTTAGAGACCGAAGAATAGTCAGGATACATTCTATATTTCATCAAAAAAGGCTAAGAGATCTTGCCACCTCTTTCTTCATAGTGTACTTCTGTAATACACTTTAATAGTGTAATGTGCTGATATGTAAAATATCTATCAGGAGCCTGAAGGAAAAATGTTTCGTAATTCCTAAATCCATACGGTAGGAATTTGATATGTTGAAATAATGTTAAAAAGATTTCCAGATTGACTTTAACTCTCTCAAGACATAAGTACACATAAGAGGTACCTTCTGAGTTCAGTAAAAGACCCACAGATCCAAGGAGAGGCTGTTTGAATAGGGACACATCAACTAAGATAGAAAAAAAAAAAGTGAGAACTCAAACATGAACCTGACCACCACTACAGGAGACACTGGAATTCAGTGGAACTGCAGGGACTTTAGAAATGGATAAAAGGAGCATATGGAGACCTTCCAATCAGAAAAAGTTACACTTCCCACACTCTAAATGATGAACCAAAGCAGGCAATTAAATAACTGTGTGTCTGTGTCAACAGTCCTAAATAAGCCAACTGAAAAACCTACTCTAAATCTGAGATTAAGAGAATGCTCCAGAATCTAGGAAAAACAAAGTCTCACCTCCCATTTCAGACAGCCATGCCAAACCCAACAAGAATCTCAGTTTAGCTTTCTTGGAAGGCCATTTCCTACCCAACACAAATACCCACCTCACTGCCCTTCCTTCTTTCTTTAGCTCACTAGTCTTAGAAATGTATGGGAAATTAACTTCTAACTTTTTTTTTTTTTTAATTATGATCTCGCAGAGGGAGTAGGGGCAGGGAAAGAATTTGCTTAAAATTATTAAAGACCAGTCTATTCACAATGGAGAAGAGTAACACTTTCCTTATTACTAGAAATTTCCTCATAAATCAATATACAATCTCCCTTCTGGGGAAGAGGAGTGAGATAATAGTGTATCTTGAACGAAGTCAGAGGGATAGAGGTCAGAAGGAGTCAAGAAAATCTGGAAAGAAGAACTAGAGGAGAGGTAACAACTTGATCAGGTGGTCAAATCAGAAGAGTCTGGAGGTATTCGGTTTGGAAGAAACGCCAAGTGGCTAATGACTCCAACAGGAAAAGAACCAGAGAAAAGGCTTGAAAGATTGTCCCATTACCAAAGCAGGGAGGAAAGTAAGATGGCTGACAACCGATAATTTATAGACAGAGGGAAAGTTTCACCAAAGTTTAAGACTGGAGTGAAAGGAAATGAGAGAATAAAGATGACATTCATTGTGGATGAATGTAAGAAGGGTCTACGGGAGAGGGGGTGCGGGTAAACAAAGGCAGGAGTTCTAGATTGGCAGGATTGGGGGTTTAACGGCAGCAATGCAGAGAAAGACCCAGGGTTACAGTACACGTAACATTAAATACAGTGCACAATGCAGCTATCTTGCCAAAGTAAGTAAATCCAGTATTGGGTTGTATAAGCAGAGGAATCACATGTAAGCTATGAAGGTGGCTCTTCCTCTCTATTCAGCACCGGTGAGGCCACAGCTGGAGCACAGCATTCAGTTCTGGGCATCGAACCAGCTACAAGAGAGGGAAATTGTAGAGTTCAGAAAAGGGCAAATAAAATAATGAAAGGCTTGGAAAATAAGATCTATAAGTAGGGCCAGTGGTTTCATCAAAGCCCTTCCTGACATCACATGAGCTACTTTGGGGGTAAAAAATAAGGTGTCTTTCACTTCTGTGTCCTCCAATTCCTCCTCTGACTTTCAGGAAGCGGGAGGAATTGAATTCTTCCCTGCTACGGCAAAGCGGGAAGCAAACTAAATAATCATATGGGCATATGCCAACCAATTCTGCTACTGGCTCAATCATTGTCTCAAAATTTGCCCCATTTCATACAATCATAAAATAATCACCATGACAAAACCACTGTTCTAACCAAACTTACTACAGGTGGGACAGGGTATGTAATAAGGAGGAATGGAAATAAGGCCACATAAATGTGTCATTTAGGAAACACTGGCATGATCCATCTAGGATGTCGGATGAAAAACAAAATCAAACTGCGAGGCAGGACAGCTTAGTTGTATAGCAGGAAACAATGTTATAAGAAAACACAAGCACTGAAACAGATTTTCAAATGGAGTTGTAGAACTGGGAACACTAGAAATGGATTACAGAGTTGATCTTAACCCTCTAGCAACTAAATAGGATAAATCTGAGATGTTTTAAACCCAAATGGATGTTTAAACCCAAATGGTTACTTATAAAGAATATACTTATTTGCAGTCAGAGTCTTAAAAATCACATGTTCTATTCCACAAAAGATAAGGGAAATCATCCTGGGGGAAAATCGCCAAACTAGTCATTTATAAAAGTGTTAAAAACAATACCTTAGCCTAAGCACACATGAGTTTTGAAGCAAAAAGGTCTTTGTGAAATACATCTATCTTCTTCCTTTAAAGTTACTGCTTTAGGGCACCTGTGTGGCTCAGTGGGTTAAGCGTCTGCCTTTGGCTCAAGTCATGACCTGAGGGTCCTGGGATCGAGCCCCACATCTGGTTCCCTGCTCGGCGGGGGGTCTGCTTCTCCCTTGCGCCTCCCTCCCCACCCCCACTCCCCTTGTGCTCACGCTCTCTCTCAAATAAATAAATAAAATCTTTCTAAAAATGTTATTGCTGTAGTGTAACTGTTACAGCAAGCTGCTCTTAGTTAATGAGGCAACAACAAAACCACTGAGTTTCTTCCAGTATCTTTTAGAGAAACTCAAAAGTTCTTTAATTTGCGTTAGTTGCTTACTGGGAGCACAAAAGGTGGGGGAAAACAAAAAACAAACAAACCCCGAAACAGGAGACATAAGCAAATAAACACATTTCTGCATACAGTAAGAGAGATATTCTAAGTATAGCATATATTACTACAAATGCATGTCTATTACAGAGAACTATAACTAATGATTAGGAAGTCACTCAAGGTGAAATCCCTCTGGGGGCTTGCAGAAGTTTTACTACCTATTTTCTTAGGTTTTCCATCAAAATCTGGCAAGTGCATTTGCCAATCACCCAAACGCTTTAAAATCAACCCCAAACCCCAACAGATCAAAACCAAGACCAAAAATACATCACTTTCACACTCTCCCACTTCTTAGCGCTACAGAGGAGGTTTTGGCAAGTGAAAGATCTTTCTATTCTTAAATTTCTCTTTTCCTTTTCCTCTCCAGAACAGAGGTTCTTAACTTTTTTGGGTCATGGATCCCCTCCCCAGAAAAACGCACATATGAAATTGTTTCATACAATTTCAAGGGGAACATGGACTCTGAAAGCCCATACAAGAATCTTGGGTTAAAAAGCTGCTCTATACCACGGTGTTGTTTCTTCCATCAAAGAATAGAACAGGTATTAGTCAGAAGCCCTAAAATAAGGTAGGTTTAATTTGTGTATTAGGTATTACAAGAAAGATTGGGACAACCAGTTAAAGTACAATTTAACCAATTTGCTCCGTATCCTGCTCCTTTAGATAAAGCAGCATTAATATTTCCTTTAAGAGATAATTAGCCAAATTCCCCTGCTTTTTGAAAGAAGCAATTCCTAGCAGTAAAAACATACAAGGATATCAATTTACTCATCACAAACATGTAGGACTTTTCTCCCACCTGCTAGAGAAGAAATCTTTTTCCAAGGTGGTAATTAGGCAATATTAAATGATTCATAAATTATACTGATTATTAATTGAATCACATAATATGTGATTATTCATTATCTGATTCACTTATCATTACAGATGCTAGATAAATTACTAAGGTAACAACTTACAACAGGGACGTTCACAGATCTAGAAACAAGTGTAATAAGTCTTAACTACTTTCCTTAGTAGTCACAATGGCTAAGCTCTAGCATCCTCCCATTTTAATACTGCCTAAAGACCAAAGGGTCTCAAAGAAATTGGCAATGTCTACACTAATTTGTCCTTAACCCGATGGGACTAAGTCTGATCTATTATTCTGCTGGAATTGTTCATATCATGGTTGGCAGTGTCTTAATTACTAAGAAGAATGACCCTTAAACTTTGTCCTTAAGTCATTTGAACACTTGATACTTTGTGTCTATATCACTATCCTTGCCAGAAAATCTCTTTGGTAAAACTTTCTATAATACACTGATTGACAGCGGGTGGGGGGAGCTGTCCAAGGCTCTAAGAGCAAACCAGGTTCCATCTTCCAAAATATTATAGATGTTTTGAATGGAAAAGAACCTCAAAAATCATGTAGTCCACCTTCCTCACTTACCAACTGAGGAGACAAGGACCCAAGAGAAGTAAGTATTCCTTCCAAAGGGATTTGGGTGGGGGAAGGGGAGGTACCAAATGCAAATATGAATGTTCCCTAAGAGAACTATTCCCTTAGATCATAAACTCTGGGAGGTAGAAATTATGTCTGCCTAGTTCACGATTCCCGTATGCCCAGAATAGTGCCTATCACATAAGGGTTCAATAAATATATTTATTAAGTAAATGAATTAAGGTAATTTTCACATTGTAAATCACTTGCAAGAAGAGCAATTTTTTTTTCTTAGCAGAGAAAATCAGGAAACTCATTGTATAACCACGGTTTTGTATTATATGTATAGAATCAATAAATCCAAGGTAGCTAAGGTTCCGCCTTGAAAAAAGCGGGAGCAGAAAAGGGTATGACACATAGATACAGCTATAATTAGCAAAGCAAATTCCCTTCGTAACAAAGGGAATAGCTGCAGAGGGCAAGGGCTATTTTAACAATATCTACCATGCTTGCTGTTACGGTTTACTTTGGGTGAGGGAGGGGTCCACCCACCAAATAGGGCTCTGTTGCTCTGTCCAAATTTGATCATTTCTTATGCCTTACACATTAAATAAATAAAATATTCAAGGATATAGAGTACAGTTCTGTCAAAGATAGAAAAGGAAAAAACACTCAATTGTTTCCTGGATTCTGATAGGGCCAGACAGAAGGCCCACCACAAACCAAGAGATCTTACCTCTCTGGAGCCCCAGTTTCTGTGGGGAACTGGCCAGGATTGGATTTTTTTTCAGCTTGCGCCACATTCCAACTCTGGCTACGAGTGACTCACTTTTG
This sequence comes from Mustela nigripes, assembly GCF_022355385.1. Classification (NCBI taxonomy): domain Eukaryota; kingdom Metazoa; phylum Chordata; class Mammalia; order Carnivora; family Mustelidae; genus Mustela; species Mustela nigripes. Next base: position 85,343,669 of record NC_081557.1, on the reverse strand, counting down.
TGTCTATAACTGGTCAGTCCTGGCTTCAGGAGGGAGAGACTCTTCAGGAGATTTTTAATCCTCAGTGAGCATCAGCTCCCCTATGTTTTCTAGGTTTCTCCGTGCTAGCAGGTGAGGGTCTTGTCCATTCAGATTATGAAGAAGAAAAACCCTCAAGGAGGGCAATGTAACTGCTGAAAACACATCTTCCATTGCTCAAGGAACTATGTTCACGGACTATCCATTTTCAATTCTATACTGTTGGTAAGTCATGTGGGTGTTCATACAGTATCTCGTCTTGGCAGCAACACCGTACAAGGGGACCTAGGAAGTGTGGTCATGTTTAAGGGCTTCTTGGGATACGAGAATCCTTCTAGGCATGAAATCCTCAAGTGCTGCTCTATTGAGAACAAGACAGGTCAAAAAATTAGGGCTTCCTGAACTATTGAACTCTTTTGGACATAAGCAGCCACAGAGAGTTACAGCCATCAAAGATGGTCACATACCACTCTTTGTCTAGAACTTTCTCCCCATCTAAATGGGGGAAAATCAGTTGTTTGGTAAAGAATTCACCTGGATTAGGTTATTTTCACCTGCCCTCCTCCATCAGTTCTGAAGCTGCTGTATTAGCATCTCTGTTAAATCTTTTTCTCAGTACTTCACACTCTGGGGCAGAACCTCAAAGGACATTCAGATGATATTTAAAATGTTAACTTTTGTGAATATGTGAGAACTAAAAAAAAAAAAAAAAAAGAAGAAAGAAAACATATTCAAGAGAGTTATCTAAAATATTTCTAGGATAGCAGGGGGAAACCGTTCATCTGTAAAGGCCTCCCACACAAACATCCTGCATTGGACACTAATTGGTCCATAATTAAGAACTACACACACACACACACACACACTTACAAAAACACCTCACACAGCTTTAGCATTACAACGTTGTACTGCTTCCCAAACACAGGGTACTTCCTGCTAGTAATGAGACCAGTGTTTAAAAGGAAAATGGTGCAAAGCAATTCTCCCCCCATTAAAAATACAGTAAGCCACCTTACTCCTTTCATGTGAACCATGAAAGGTTTGTACATATTTTCTTACCAAAAACTACCATCTATTATGCAAAGATAATCTATACCACAGATTCTTTCCCTTAGTAAATTTGGCATATTTGGTTGTGACGTCTAGACAAAATCATCTAAAAAGAAAGGTTATTAGAAATCCCCCATCATGGTATCTGGGTACAAGCATTAGTCTTGACTGAATCTGGGACAAGATTCAGACAATTGTTTTTAAAAGGGTAAATACTGAATTAAAGTTGAACTTTGAGTAACACGGATTTGAACTATAAGGGTCCACTTAAATACATAAATTATTTTTTGACAAATACATGACTGTAAATGTATTTTCTCTTTCTTATGATTTTCAAAATATTTTTCTTTAGCTTATTTTATTATAAGAATACAGTACATAATATATATACAAAATATGTCAATCAACTCTTCATATTATTAGCAAGTCTTCTGGTCAACAGTAAGTTATTAGCAGTTAGGTTTTTGGGGAGTCAAAAGTTACACCCAGGGGCGCCTGGGTGGCTCAGTGGGTTAAGCCGCTGCCTTCGGCTCAGGTCATGATCTCAGGGTCCTGGGATCGAGTCCCGCGTCGGGCTCTCTGCTCAGCAGGGAGCCTGCTTCCTCCTCTCTCTCTCTCTGCCTGCCTCTCTGCCTACTTGTGATCTCTGTCAAATAAATAAATAAAATCTTAAAAAAAAAAAAAAGTTACACCCAGACTTCTGACTGCACAAGGGGGTGGTGCCCTAATCCCCATGTTGTTCAGGGGTCAATGTACTTCAAAAAGTGGGGTTTTTCTTTTGCATTTCCATGGTGTAAACTACAGATCATAAACACATGCACAGAACACATCTTCATATGCTGACAAATACCTTTTCAATGAAAGCCCTGAAAATAAGCATGTTTTAAGTTTATGCATTTGTCCTTTGGCAACCTGAACTTATTTAGAAAGTTGTTAGAAAGAAATTCAAGCAATCATAACACTTTCTATAGCTCATTTGGTAGCATTTTTATATTTTACTCTTACCTTTATGAGGCTTGCTAAAAGTAATAGCCATATGAAAAATGTAGCTTACAAAAATCAAACATTTTCCATATGCGGCTCAATGTCCCATGCAATGAAGGTAAAAACCATTAACTACCATTATTCTCAGTGCCTACTGTATGCTGAGATTTGGGCTAAGCAGTTTATATTTATTATTCCTAATGTTTACTTTAATGCTAAAAGAGAGGGTCCCAGGAAGCAGTCTCAGGAGCCAGGGCAGCAGTCTTATGGAGGAGAGCTCTTGAGAACGCCTATGAGAGACTGACCGGAACAGGGTTGGGGAGACAAACAGGTTGTAACAGAGGCCTCAGCTAACCTAAAGTGAGGTGAGGGAACTGGGATGAGCCTTCAGAGTCGTCCTGAACTGGGGCAAGGAGGCTGTATCTTTGTATTTCAGCACTGGATGCAGGCTGCCCCTGGAGAAGGAGCCGACCTTGGGACAGACAGCTCCCTTGGGCAAAAAGAACTTCCTTCCAGGAATTCACTAGGAAGCCATGACCAGTCATTGCTCCAAGCAGCCTGTGGTGGTGGTGGTGGGGGGGGGGGGGGTGGGGGTAGACTGACTAGTGTCTCACTCCTAGAGGAGGGTCTGAGGAGTGTATCACAAGTATATGAAAGACACGTGATACATCCCTATTTAACTGAATAGAGAACTAAGGGCAAGGTAAGAACTTATCCAAGGTCTCTATCAGAGCTTCGTTCACGCAGATTAAGGATTCAAAACTAGGACCCGGTATTCCTCTCTTCAGCAGACATTGAAAAGTAAAGAAAATCACTGTATTTACCTTTCTGCCATAGTTGCCAGAAGTTTATAACAGAGCTCATTTTAATAGTTAGCGGAAGTAACCGTATTTACTTGGGTTACTCCCTGCACTGATTTCTTATTTTCTATTTTTAGCTTTCTTCCTATGCATATTTACTTTCTTTGACCCATTTACATTATGTATTACAAACAGCTCATCTCATCCTCATCATCTCTAAGAAGAGTACCTATACCATTTACACATTAGGTGAGTGATGGCAGGCTTAGGTAATGAAACTCCATGGCCTCCTTTTGGTAACCCACATCCTTACCTGCTTTCACTGCCAAAAAGTAATTCTACTTTGTAAATTCCTTCTGCAGTTCAAACTTAACTTCCTTTAAGAGGAGTTCGTAGTTCAATAAATACCATCATTTATATAAAGATCTTAGTGAACTGAATCTTTGACAATAAGACTATTTGTTTCAACACCTGTTGTAAACTCTTCCTTGGGTCTTCAAGTCAAATGTTTTTCACTGTGCTTATAATCTTAGGACACCATGAATTACCTGCAAGAATTTTTAAAACGTGTTTTCCATGTTAAGTAACATATATGAGCATAATAACATCCGTGTTGCTATGTGTCTTTGCTATTGCATTTGTTTATGATCACACTGTTGCCAAAAACAGTTCAACTGTCAACATTTTTAAAAATGTGGGCTGATGATTCATAAAGGGGTTAACATAAACAAGTGGTTAAGAGCATGGATACAGACTGCTCAGTCCAACTTCACCACCTGCTAGCTTTGTGACTTTAGGTGAATTCATCTCACTGTGCCTCAATTTCTCCATCTGTTAGGTGGGGCTAATAATAGTACCTCTATCATAGAATTGTTGTGAGGGTTCAATGAAAAAATACAGATCACTTAAAATAGTATCTACTGAATAGCTTGTCCTCAATAAATATTAGCCATTCTAACAAAAATGAAAGTCACACCACATGGAGACCACTTATAAATAAAGGTTAGTTCAAATAGAAAAAGACAGCCCCAAAGTTTTATCACAAAGCACATGGTAAGAATAACAAATCGTAGCAGTCCGTATCAGAATCTTGTCTGGAAAGCAAGTTTCCGCTAAACCACATCACCCAAGGTTAAAGAAATGCTAGCTTGATTTTCTGATTCTTAGTTTTATTGGTATGTATAAGTATTTTAAAGTTATTTTTGTTTGATAACATGTGAGATCAGCAAGTGTTATACCTAGATTTAGGTTTGTTACATATTAAGTAACATTGTTGCATAAACATGTTTTAGATGAATTATTCAAGTTTCAGAAACACCAGGCTATACTAGCATAGCTTCTTTAACTTTTTGCTTGCCTTTCCTCTTTATATATATAAACCAATCATCTAACTATTTTCAAAGGTCTGTAGTCTTGGTGAGAATATGGTGACTAACACAGACATATAAAGAAAAGGGGAGACAAAGAATCCTAACTAACTACAGGAATAGGCCTTACTCATCGAGCAACCTGCTTACAAGAAGCAGTAGGCAGAATAGCATGAATCAAATAAGTATGAATGACCCATATATTTTCTTGGAGTTTAATGGAACAAAAAGCATGTGGATCTCTCATTCTTTTTTTGGTGCATGAAAACTTACTGGAATTAAAATCATGGAGCACCTGGGTGGCTCAGTCGGTTAAGCATCTGACTCTTGGATTTGGCTAGGTCCTGATCTCATGGCTTGTGAGATGGAGCCCTGCTTCAGGTTTCAGGGTCTGTGCTCAGTGAAAGTCTGCTTGGATATCCTCTCCCTCTGTGCCTTTCCTGCCCTCGCGCACCCCCACCCCCCCGGCCTCTCAAATAAGTAAATCTTTTTTTTTTTTTTAAATTAGATTCACCACTTTTTGCAAAATAACATTTCACAGATATAGAATTATGCTACCATGAAGTTAAAGTATCTCCACTGATTTTTCTTAATTTTATACTGTGGTTGTATATTACCATATAAAGGAGAAATACTCTTTTATACTGTTCAAAAACAGGCACACCTCTGATCCCTCAAAGTCCAACTATTACCCATGTCTCCTAATTTGCAAAAGAGAGAAGGGACATTACCTGGTTATGCAAAAGACTGAGTTAAGGGTGTTCATTCTCTAATGACTGAATGAATATTAACAATGTTGTAGTTTGCTGCTTCATGGGGCAAACTTCAGTGACAACTGGACATATTACAATAAAAAGGTCTCATATAAAACCATATACTCATTCTTAATACAGAAAAGGCAAACTGAACCTCTATGACTAACATACAATGAAAGATAAGAGTCAAACATTCCAAGGCGCCTGGCTGGCTCAGTCAGCAGAGCATGCGACTCTAGATCTCCAGGAGTTCAAGCCCCAGGCATGGAGCCTACTTAAAAAAAAAAAAAAAGAAAGAAAAGAAAAAGAAAAAAAGCCCAAACATTGTAAGGTCAATAAGGTTGATACCTAGTAATATATTTGATTGGCCTTCTTTCTATTGTGCTAATTGTTTTAAATTGCATTATTTTAAATATCACATTGGTTTCTATAAGAATGTAAGCTCTTTGAAAGGGGTTTTCTTTGATTTTGTCCATTGATACATTTCCAGCACCTAAATCAATGCCTGGCATGCAGAAGCAGCTCAGAAGATTTTTTGCTAAATGAATGAATGAATGAATGAATGAATAAAACTTCCTTAATATTTTATATGGCGACTGAGAGATCAAATATAAAGTGAGATTTTCTTTGACCTATCACACACTCTTCTTTCTAAATCATAAACCAGCTCCTTCCATTTAGAGAAAGTATCTGTAAATTTAAAATAATAATAATAAAAGCAGTTTTTGATAGATACGAACTTTATTCTGATTTTATTAATATCGATTACAAACATAATTGACTTATTCGAATAAATGAAATCTGAAGGTAGATATTAGAGAAACAATATTGTGAGTTTCAAAAATTCAGGCTATTACAACAAAATAGTCTTACATAGGCTGAGAATATGCAACTAGAAAACAAATCTAAGTAAATAACTTCCATTCTATTGTATCAATTTATATTGAATGAAGTATTACTTGGTAGCTCAAAATACGTAATTTATGAATACAGCCAAGAACACATATATAAAAATAAAATAATGGCTGTTATTCCTTAAGTATCTGAGAATAAACACAGATTTGTATTTTACTAAGGAATAACAATACATCCCACTAAGTGACAAGATAACACTTGCTTGATTAGTGCCAAGAAAAAAAAAAAAAAAAGGATTTCCACTGGCTCTCAAGGACTCTCTCAGCCACAATAGGTAAGAATTAAAACATTTAAATACATGCCTTATTCCAATACCCATTTTCCAGTGATTCAGAACAACAGGGGGAAGACTCCGCATAGATTACAAACTCCAGATAATTTGTAACATATGCATACGAGGCACAGATTTGCATTCATTCCAGAACACTGAATGAAGTTTTTGCGATGGTCATTAGCAGGCGGACAACCAAACTGCATGAACTCACCATAGAAATAAGATAAAAGAGAACCTGATAATCATAGCAATCCTAACAATCAATTGTCTCAAATCTACAGCTTTGTGGTACTGGTCTTTGTTTTTCAAAGTCAAGACATTTTTCCTCCCATATTTAAACCTTTTTAAACATTACATAGATATAACCTTCGAAAAGGAGAGGGGAGGAGCTGCTATTCTACCTGATATGAGCATACTTCAGAGGGCCTGTACGACAATTAACATCTGAAATTGGAGATGGGACTTTTAGTTGTTGCCCTCTGGTAATGTTAGAAAAAGGAGGGGGAAAAAAGGGCAGGATCATCAGTTCTAAAGCTCAGGGAGATGAGAATCCAAGAGTCTAGAATATATCCTCAAGGTAACATAGAGCTCTGCTAAAATGGTGTGTTAGTTGGATCTCATTGGTTCTAGAACCAACTCTAAAAACATAGGTTATGAGGCACTGTGATGATCTCTGAGGCTATGACAAAGATCCCGTGTAAGCTGGTAGAAGCTGTGTGTGGGGTTAAGATCTATCATACCCTAGAGATTAGAATTTTCAGATTTCCCAAACAAGCCCTGCTGACTTGGGTGTATCTGAAATCTACTGTCTTCTCTGTTTTCATAACGATTGTTTTATTGCACTTCTAGTCCAGCTTACTGCAAAAAGCCTCTGAATGATCTGTGCTTCTGGTTTATGTCTCCAGTCTCATTTCTTATCACTGCCCACCTCCGTCCACCTCTTTCCACCAACCCTAGGCTCCAGCTATCTAGAATTACACAGTGTAAAACATTTCACCAGAATATCTGGGATGTGACCTGTTCCAAATTATGATGTTTCTGAAGTTCTGATACCTTTAAGCTAAGAGCACAATGACTGGAAATATCTTGATCTCACCTCAGTATCTTCTCATCTTTTACCTAACTGTAGGTTATAGCCCATTAGTGAGCTGGGTTGGGAAATCCGAATTTCAGTAGGTTGTGATCACCTTTCTGCTATTTCTGGGGCGCCTGGGTGGTTCAGTGGGTTAAAGCCTCTGCCTTTGGCTCAGGTCATGATCCCAATGTCCTAGGATCAAGCCCTGCATCTGGCTCTCTGCTAAGCAGGGAGCCTGCTTCCCTTCTCTGCCTGCTTCTCTGCCTACTTGTAATCTGTCTGTCAAATAAATAAATAAATAAATAAATCTTTAAAAAAATAATAATAAAAAAAAAGACCACCAAGGCATCAAAAGGAGCCACAGCAGCAAAACTTTAGAACTCAGTGTGCTGGGTGAGTGAGCAGCACACATTTGGCAACACCTTCCCCAGCTCCACGGGAGCCCAGGCAGGTCTGTCTCCCAAAGAGCTGATGAGTGTAAACGTTAGAGGAGGCAGACAGAGTGCCAGAAGGGGGAGGATGTGTTGGGGGTGGGTGGGAGGGATCTGTTTGTCCCCTGGGGTTGAGCTTTTAACCTGTCTCCCTGCTTCAGTTCCTCTAGCTCCTCCATCCTGTGGTCTCCTGGGTGTGCCCCGTGTGGGGACCAATGTGACCCTGAGCTGCCAGTCCCCGAGGAGTAAGCCAGCTGCCCAGTACCAGTGGGAGAGGGCACCCCCATCCACCCAGGTTTTCTTTGCACCAGCTTTAGGTGAGGGAACTTGAGACTGTGGCTGGGGGAGGGAAAGATGAGAGGCACCAGAGGGACTGGGGTGAAAGGGGAGGTTATGCTGCAAAGTAGAGGTGGTAGAGGAGGAGGAGGACGATGCAGGGAGTAGACTGGGGAAAGGGAGCCTACCAGAGGACAACGTGTTGGGTCCTTTCAGATACCGTATACTTGGGACACTCAAGAGGACATAAGGCCTAGTGGATTCGGAGCTAGGATACTTGTGCTCCCATTTAACAGAACATACCAGAGTATACTGTACATCGTTAACTAGAGAGTCATTTTGTGGATTAAATAAAGGAATGTCTGTGCAACACTTTCAACAGTGAACAGCACGTGGCAAATGTTATATAAATCTTAGCTATAATCATTATAATTTTGAGAAAGGGTTTCAGTTACACATATGTATCATGGGAATATTAGGCCACAGGGTAAAATATTTGCCTTCTTATTGTATGTTCAGAAGATGTACTGCTTTGGGAGCGCCTAGGTGGCTCAGTGGGTTAAAGCCTCTGCCTTCAGCTTAGGCCATGATCCCAGGGTCCTGGGATTGAGCCCTGCATCAGGCTCTCTCCTCAGCAGGGAGTCTGCTTCCTCCTCTCTCTCTCTCTGCCTGCCTCTCTGCCTACTTGTGATCTCTGTCTGTCAAATAAATAAATAAAATCTTTTAAAATTTTAATTTAAAAAAAAAAAAAAAAGATGTACTGCTTCAGTTTTTCTTTCCAGTATATAAGAATGAGATATATAACATGGGGCGCCTGGGTGGCTCAGTGGGTTAAGCCTCTGCTCAGGTCATGATCCCAGGGTCCTGGGATGGAGCCCCACATCAGGCTCTCTGCTCCACAGGGAGCCTGCTTCCCCCTCCTCCTCTGCCTGCCTCTCTACCTACTTGTGATCTCTCTCTCTCTCTGTCAAATAAATAAATAAAATCTTAAAAAAAAAAAAAGAATGAGGTATATAACAGGCATTTGCACAACTATAATCCAACATTATAAAAAGGTTACTCATCAACACATAAAATTGTCTAGAATTGGTATGTGCAAATTACTATTATTCCAAAACTACCTGCTCTTCACTTTTCTTGGTTCTTTAGGATACCACCAACTAGTCATTTGTACATTCTAAGTCCTACCTTCACCAATACCATGCCCTATGGCAAACTGTTCCTCAACTGAAAGGCATGACTTTTTATGAGACTGACACACTATCCTCTGTGCTAACAAGGCACCTGAAAGCCATGCATTTTTTCTTAACAACTTATCACTTAAAAATTTTTTGGAACTACAGCATTTAGATGTTTCCAGTTTAGGATTCATGAACAAAATATATTTTACTGTATTTGCAGTTTGCACTGTCCTAGGTTCTGCTGTTTCTGGCCTTTTACCCCAACCGCTCATCTCTCTCTACTTTCTTCTGCTCAGTCTTTACCTCCAAGAGCCACCTCCTGAGAGTCTATGATGACATGCCTTTCCTGTGTGAGTCCAAAGCACCATGAACATAATGCCAATGTGCTGACAGACCTTACTCACAACACCGTCACTGGTGCTTTCGTAGTCTGACTCCTTCACTGGAAGGTGACACTTGATGGTGGATAGTACCCTGCTGCACGTCTAGAACCTTCCATGCAAGGTACTCAAATATTTGTGAGTGAATAATTAAAAAAAACAAAAAAAAGTTAAGTGCCTAGTTCAGACTTTAGTATTTGAAGAAACGCTGTGATCTGTCAGTTGAGTCTGATGAAAGAGAATGGGCAAGATCTCCAAATCTTCCCATGGATTCTTGCATTCTAGCCAAGAGTTAAGCCCCAAAAGTTTCTCCCATTTCCTAAGGGCAGTGGACTCCAAGGGCCCAGTCCCACTATATCTGCCAAGAAAGATATCAGAAAGATGCTCAGAGTTCTAAAGCAATGGCCTCCCACTGGGGTATCTTCTACTCTTTCTTAAATGATTAATGAAGGCCCCTTAAAACCTTAGGGATTCCTGGCATTCCCAGTCTAGGTCCTTATTTTTTAGGTATAAAGCTTGGCCCCTTAATTTAGAATAACCAAAGCAAAATAGGTTAGTGATACTGTATCTTTACATGTACCTTTACATCTTTACATACAAGTGGAACACTGTCTGATCATCAATATTTTCAAGATGCATTTGATAGAAATCTACAGATATGAATTTTGTATGGATTTTTCTGATTCAGAGTACATTATTTTGTACTTTTGATAGAAAGATGCATTTGATAGAAATCTACAGATATGAATTTTGTATGGATTTTTCTGATTCAGAGTACATTACTGAGTAAATTTATAGCAAATCTCCATCTTATTCACCTCATTCTAGATTTCCTATTTCCTATATCCTATTAACTTCTGTAGATTTTCATATAGAATGAAAAAGTTTTAATGTCAGCTTTAAAATTCTTGGGAGTACATAAACAAAAAAGCTTAAATACCATTGTTCCAAAGCTGTTCTGGCCAATACAATAGCCAGTGGCTACACACATATGGCTATTTAAATTAATTAAAATTAAATTAATTAATAATCAAATAAAATTTAAAATTCAGTCACAGTAGCCACATTTCAAGTATTCCATAACCAGCTGTGGGTAGTGGCTACTGCATAGTGACTGATGGACAGTGCAGACAATAAGACACTCATATCACAGAAAGTTCTATCAGACGGTATTATCCTAGAGAACCAAGAATAGGACAAACTTTACCTAAGCCACCTGAGGTTAAAACACATTATTCCTTGCACTAAACGCTTTTCCTCCCTAATTCAGTGGACCATTTTTCTTGACTTCTTGATAGAAGTTACTTTACTTCTGAGCAGAAGTAAAGTAACAGGGAGGACAAGAAAAACGAACTTTGTGCTTTCCCTAAAAGTGTGAGTATGTAGCTACGAGAACTGTTTCATAAAATAGACTTCTTTAGGACTCTAAATAACAACTTTTTACTTACACTGTTCAATATGGTAGCCACTAACTGCATGTGGCACTTATAATTTAAAATTAAAATAATTTAAGGGGTGCCTGGATGGCTCAGTCGGTTAAGCACCTGACTCTTAATTTCGGCTCGGGTCATGATCTCAAGGTCATGAGATCGAGGGCCATGTCAAGCTCTGTGCTCAGCATGGAGCCTGTTTGTCCATCCCCTTCTGTTCCTGCCCCACTCACTCGATCTTTAAAATGAATAAAATATTTTTAAAAAGATTAAATTATTTAAAACAAAATATAACTTAAAATTCCATTCCTCAGACACACTAATCACATTCCAATGTCTCAAGAGCCACAAGTGACTGGTGGCTATCATAGTGAACTGCGTTAGACATAGAACATTTCCATCATCATGGAAAGTTTTATTAAATAGCACTGTACTATGTGCTTTCAAAGTTCTTTTTTCCTTTTACACATCCTCTTAATGAAGGATCCATAATAATTTCACTCCAGTCTTCACTAGATTTCCCAAAATGCCAAGAAATAAGCTTGGAAGCCTCTTCCTCCTAAGTTTTAATATGTGCTTGTTAGATGCTTACCTCCTAAACGGAAAGACTGTAAGAGTACGTTCAGTAGTCTAAGATGGTCTATTCTCTAAAGATACGCATCAAGCCTATATCAGATTCACATGCAGACAAGCATTCTGGAACACACAAGCTTCTGGGTGACAGGGGCAAGGGAACAACAAAAAAGGAATATGTCAAAAAATGGAAGCAAACAAATCTGACTAAATCCTTCTTACAAACTATGTGAGCCATACTCCGTATTTCTTGGAAATCTTTCAATGATAGTACAGAGGTACCATCTTGGCTGCAAACATCAGAGGAAAGTCCTCAGAGATGGGTGGAGGCTATTACAATGCTTATACAGGGACAAAGATATCTTCTGGCTCCATGTCACTTTACCCTAGTGGTTCTGGCAAACAAATAATGACAAAGCTTGAGAGCCAGAAGTGAAAGACCAAATGTACTATATGTTATTTGTCTGCTAAAGTACGAAATTTGTTCTAAAGGTTATGACAATGACTAATGAATAAATCTTAGAAATATCCCTGAAGAAACTGATCATTTTGTTGGCTAGGCAGAAGACTCCCGACCACTTTTAAATTTGTCTTATGAGCAACCCGTACTGATCCAGCAAAAAAAAGCTTTTTAGGTCATACAACACCTTGCATTTCATCTTGAGGCAGAGCTAGAAGTACACATCTGTTTCAAAGACATAAAGCCAACTCTCAAGAGGCAAATTTTTGGAGAACACCCAAAAATATGGGACTTGAGAATGAGTTTTGCAGTGCATCAGATTAACTGACTGAAGTGTGAATACAGCATCTGGCCCCGAAGTGAATGCTTTAATGAATGCCAAGTCTAGATAGATCTTTCAACTACTACAGTATGGACTGTGATGAGATCTCTCCCTCCTTTGAAGTCATCGCATTTATTGTCTGCTTTAGTCATATGACACTTAATCAAATACTGCATCACATACCAGCCCTTGTGTTGTAGAGCTTTTTAACTCTTTGCTGCATGTATACAGACTTCAAATACATTGGAAGCTCTTGGGCTGTATATTACAATTTTTTAAAATTTATCCTAACCTCTAGCATACAGCCCTGCACATAGAAAGCACTTAAGTATTTGTGGATGGAGAGAGGGAGAAAAATACTCTAGAGGAAGAGAAAAATCATGCAAGGACCAGACAGAAAACCACCTTATTATGTGTTTATCTGACTCTAAAATTAGAGTGGACAATGGGATTGTTAGTGGACAAATTTCCCTCTAGCAAACAAAAAAAGCAACAAAACTTCAGAACCAAACAGTCTGTGGAGTAAGACAGTCTCAAACATACCCATTTCATCTAAAGGACTGAATAAATACCAGTAACTGGACATGTCAGACTTCAAATTGAAGCCCTTCACAGCAATAAACAATGTTTCTATGTTACTTTAAGCTAAAATCCTGTGCACTTAGAAATACACATTTTCACTTGGATGGTATTGAAAAATAGTACTCTGGTAGCAAAATCCAAGAGTTATTAATTTCAAAATTTACAATTTCAATAGACAGGAAATCTAAAACACAGTCCAGAAAAGGGTAGTGATATGCTTTCAGTTTATTCAGGAAGATGGCCAGGGAAGAGGCTGGGCTACCACTCAGCTTTCTGATGCCTTCTTGTGATGAGATTAACACGCTGAAACTAGGATTAAAGTAAAGTTTCAAGGAAAAACCGAAGTTACTGTATATCTCTTCTTCCCTCCTTTCAAATTTACAAGAAATCATTTACGGAGTTTTCATAACTGAGTTTTAATAAATATTCCAGATACATTCAGCCAGAAATTTAATTGACACAAATGATATTCCTTCCCTGAGAACCTTTGACATGAGCTCACATTTAAGTGAGCACATTCGTCTGTTGAGTAAGTTCCTTATGGTCCGTATCTTCTGTACCACTTCTTTTCTATTTTACAAAATCTAAAGCAAAAAGGATGGTTGAATTTGTTTTTGCAGTTCTCATCAAGACAATAAAGTTAAAGAAGAGATTTCTGAACCACACATGGCATTTTTGAAACTAGGATCTAAAGATCTGTTTTCAGGGATTTGAGATTCCCTGACGATATTTTTAAGGTTGCGTTATTTTCATAAACATATTCTGGATTACTTGGACATCCACCTCATAACTGGGTAAGGCTATGATTTCAGTGACAACATTTGCTTCTATGCTTAACATTACATTTAACCTAAGTCTTCTGGAGGGACAGAGCTTAGTTTTCAATGCAAAATTTTTCAAACGGGGTTTCAAAGTCTATCTTTGGATTAAAGCTTGAGTAACACTAATCTAGATTTCTATACGTTTCAAAATTCTCCTTTTAGACTTTATTTGGTAAATTTAATAAATACGTATCCAGTGACTATTATGTGCTAGACCCTGGAGATACATTACTGAATAAGAGAAACCAGAACTTGCCTTATGGTACTTATAATTCTGGCAGGAAAGACCAACATTCTTATAATGAAGTAATCGGTTCCTTGGTTGAAATCACTTAACAAGTAGAGAAAACACACACACACACACACAGAGTTATCTGTCCCCTTCATCAACTACAACTGTTGATCAGAGAATCCATTATCATCAACATATTTTCCAAAAATTCTAAGAGGTTGAGGTCAATTTGGTCTTACCTGTTTGAAAACAGGCAACTGACCCTCTTTTAAAAATCTTCAGATAAGCCTAATCTCCTGTTCCTGCTTTAGGTTATGCTTCTCATAACGAGACAAAGATGCAACCCAACTAGATATTTCCTGGCTACTTGAGAAACAATTTTATGGAGGGATTTCTATTCAGTGAGGTTTTGACAGCACAACAATTTTTCCATTTGGGAAGTTTCTATGGGCAAAATCGATCAAGCTGAAACCATTACAAATGCCTAAGTACACTTCTAAAGTCAAGAAAAGCTGATGGGTGGATGTTAATCAGCACAGTGCAAAAACGCTTCCAGAAATTTAACCCTGATAACCTTGAAATTGAACTTACAACTATTCTTTAATAGAAAAATGAAACAGTGGCTACTATTAGGTACTATTTTAGTCCTGTCTATAAACAATTATTTTAATGCCATCTTATTAATTGGGGAGGAGGAGCAGGGAAGAGGGGACAAAAGAAGACCTAAAGGTACATGTTATCAAGTAAACCAACTCAATTTTGTAATTGAGAAATGGGTGCCATATTCCTTGAACAATAGTAAGTTTGAAATATCTGTTTCTGACCCAAATTTTCTAAGAAACATTACCCCAGGATGAACACTACTTGAGCCAAGATCTCCTCAACTTGGGAGCAATCTCTGATTTTAGTGTGATTGCGATTGTTCTCACTGGATTTTTACCCCCAAAGAGCTCTGAAAAAGTGTCAACCCTACCAGAAAAGAAGTACACACATAACTTTGACTTTTAACAAGAAGTAGTTCATTGAAAACTGGGAGAAAGAGTCCTAACAGAATGTTTTAGCAGACACTATGATGAGGGAACTAGCTTACCTATAAAACCACTCCCTAGCTGCCAATAATACAAATCTGAAAGCCTAGATTAAAAGTCACTAGAAACAGCGAAAAGATAACCTGGCTGGTGATAAAAAATTTCTAGCCCAAATTAAGCCTCTGTAGTTAAACATTCAGATACACAAAGATAGCCAGATGCACAATGAGAGCTGTACTTGTCACCACATCCGGCAAAATAACTAAAGCAGGGAAAAACTGGCTTTCGTGAAGGAGCTTAGTCAGAAACATAGCAGGGCCTCAAGCCAATCTAACTCTGGAGGCATCGACACTCCACAAATTCCAGACCAACTCTCAGCCAGGCTAACTTTAATTGCGCCCCTAACTCCACGATAACAATACACTATCTGACTGCAATCAAGCCCTTCCAATTCTCCAAAGCATCTCAAGTCTTATTCGTCCTTCGAAGCTCAAGTTAGAAGCAAGGCGACTGACACAAAGGCCAGTCGTCCAAAAGCGCTTTTTGCATGGCTCTGCACAGCCACTCATTTGAAAATTCCTAAACTGGGGGCTCACCGGCCCCCCCTTCTACCCTTCCTCAATCCCGCCCCGGCTGGTAAGCCTCTGCCTGGGAGCCCCTCGGCCTGGAACAAAGCGAGGGGCCCCGGCGGTGGGGGCGAGAGGCGCCAGCGACACGGGGACTGCCGCACAGCGCACAATGAGAAACTACCAACTTCAGAGCGCAGGAACATCCTCAATTGGCAAGAAAGAGGGGCGGCGGCAGGCACGCCCAACTTCAAACTCAGGAAACCTACGGGCTGGCGGCCATCTGGAAAAAAGCCCCCTTCCCAGGGAGAGAAGAAAAAGGCGGAGGAGATGCGAATCGCCCACCGGGCCCCGGAGGGGAGCCCTGCGCTCAGACCGGCCCCCGCCCCCGAGGCCCGCTTCCCCGCCTTCTCTCTGCCTCTGGTTCGCTGCCCCAGGCCGGGCGGCCGGTTACCTTGATGCGCTCCCGGCACTGGGACGGGGTCCGCTCGTAGCCCAGCTCGGCCAGGGCCCGGGACACGCGCTCGTACATGGCTGGCCCAGGGGCCTTGCTGCCGAACACCGTGCCGGCTCCCTCCAGCTGCTGGTACCGCGCCTCCACCAGCCGCTCGTTGCCCCATACTGCGATGAGCGCGTTCGTCTCGGCCGGCGTCCACGACATGCCCCGGCAGGCGGCGGCGGCGGCTGCCGCAGCCCCGCCACCGCCGCCACCAGGGGAAAAGGAGACCGAGGACGAGGCGGCGCTGCGGCCCCCCAGCCCCAGCCCGAGACCCCCGGACGCCGCTGCCCCCGAGCCCGCTGCACTGCCCGGCCCGAGCGGGGAGGCACCCCGAGGCGTGGAAGGGTCGGACAGCGATGGATTTCCGTCGCTCAGGCCACCAGGAGAAGCCGGGGAGAGCACCTCCATCTTCGGGATTTTTAGCGGCGAGTTGGCGGGCAGCTCCGAGCCACAGGGCGCAGCCATCTTCCAAGCGGCCGCCGCTGCACCGCCCGGAAGTGACGCGCCCGCGCATCCGGCCGCCGCGGTCTCCGGGGCTGCCCTCGGGCCTGGCTCGCCTGTGGGCGGGCGGCTTCGGGCTCCTGCTGCCGAGCGGGCGCTGTCGGCTCCCCCAGGCCTCTCTCCGCGAGCCCTACCGCGCCGCGCGCTCTTCTCCCGGGGCGAGGGGCGGGGGTGAGGCGCGCCGAAGCCCCGAGCGGAGGAGAAGGGTGGGGGCATGAGGGCGCTGGTGTGAGGAACAGATTGGAGCCTTCCCACTTCCTCTCCAATCTCAGCCCCCGGGAGGAGGGGTGAGGCCCGCGAGGGGGCCAGGAGTTAAGGAGGACTTGACCATTTCGCTCGCTCGCTCTCGTTCCTCTCTCCCTCCTCTCTGCGTCTCCTCCCTCCAAGCTGGCCTCGGGGTGCAGAGGCTGACGTCCAGGGCGGGGACTGGGGAAAGCTGCGGAGGGTATATCCAGGAAGGGCCAAGGCTGAAGGAGTGCATTTCTGGGGGAGGCTTTAAAAAAGCAGTTGTGGACCGGGGTTAGAGTTGGTAGCTGTGGCTTTTCAAGAAACCCAAGTGCATTATTTGAAGAGCTGCAACTCTGACTCCAGTTAAGATGTGTTTTCCGGTTAGCCTGGGTAACTCGGACGGTCTGTAGAAGAATGAGATGTCATTATCGCGTTTCTAATTTGTAGCTTAAATATGTTACAAACTCTGGAGCCCGGCAGAAAAGTTACTTTCCGGTACCATTCCCCAACCTCCTAATTTGGAAGTTGCATCATTTTCCTACTGTATTTCACACTCTGGAGTGTAAGGAGATTGAAAAAAAGACTGTCTCTGGCAACTCTTGTGACCTCTACTAATTAGTTTATTAACCGTTACTGAATACTCTTCCAAATGCTGCAATTTAATCAACATTAGCACCCCAAATCCAATACATAGCTGAAAGGTATTTCATTACTCTTGAAAGCCAAAACTCTTAATTGTTTATCTTGGATCCTTAACTTAAAAGCCTCAGTGGACCTTCTTTCAAATATGAATAAACCATGCGATTTTTTAAAAGCAAATATACATTAGTCTGTTTTTTTTTTTTTTTTAATAGATCCTCAGATTTGAAGCCAGGCATCGACTGGCTACGTTTAAACTCAGAATCACCCGAGAGAAAGATGGTTAGAAAGCCAAAAAGAATAAGCAATTGGGAAGAAGTAGAGGGTCTGTATTTCACATTACAATGCCACCATAGTTTTAAATTACCAGTATGAGGAATCAAAGAAGTTCCAGAATTTATGCCATCGTTTCCTCTTTTTCTAAGAAAAAAGATATAGTCAGCTCCTTAGTTAAGAGTATGGATTCTAGGGTTGCCTGGGTGGCTCAGTGGGTTACTCAGCTGCCTTCAGCTCAGCTCAATGGCTCCAGAGTCCCGGATGGAGTCCCACATCTGGCTCCCTGCTCAGCAGGAGTCTGCTGCTTCTTCACCCTCAGCCCCTCTCTGCCTCTCCTGCTCTCTCGTTCTCTCTCAAATAAATAAATAGAATCTTAAAAAAAAAAAAAAAAAGAAAAGAAAGTATGGATTCTAGAGTCGATGCCTGGCTTCAAATTCCAGATCAGTAACCTCAGCCAATTTATTTAAGCAATCTCTCAGTACCTTGGTTTCTTCAGTTATAAAGTGAGGATGACCTGACAGCACTGTTGTGAGTAAATGGGTTAATACAGTTAATTCTCTTAGAATGGTGTCTGTTTCATAATAAACACTGTATGCGCTATTACCTCATTTTGGCTATGCAGTAGTCCCATCTTCTGTGAGGTTTCACTTTCAGGGTTTCAATTACCAGTGCCAAAGACAGTCACGAAAGCAAATAATTCTCTCATCTACGGTCCAGAAGGTCAACAGTAGCCTAAGGCTACTTCACCATGCCTCTGTCATTCGGCTCTCATCATCTCATCATGTCGGCAATTTATCATCATCCCATGTCATCCCAAGAGGGGTGAGTACAGTACAATAATATATTTCGGTAGAGAGGAACCACATTCATATAACTTTCATTACAACACATTGCTCTAAGTGGTCTATTATTGTCATTAATCTCTAAACATGCCTAATTTATAAATTAAATTTTATCATATCTATGTATGCACAGGACAGAGCATAGTACATGTAGAGTTAGGGACTGTGTGCACTTTCAGGCATCCGCGGGGGTCTTGGAACAATCCCCTATGGATGAAGAGGACTATTGTACTTTTAGTTAATAGAGAATCTTTCCTTTGTCGCTTTCCATCACTAGTTTCCGGTGTCTTCCCTGTCAGCTTTTTTAAGGGCTCTGGTGGCATCTCAAACACCTGTCAAAGCACAATTCACTCTCATTCAGCCCAACAGTAAGTTTTTTTTTTTTTTTTAATAAGATCAGAGACTCTGAGGAGTTTTAATATCTCTGCTTATCCTGCTCTCATTTTCCCACAAGCCTGAAAAAGATCCTCCCTCCTCCTATTGTTAATTCTGGATGATTCTCAGATCAACTCTGACTCATGCAGGAAGCTTTCCTAGATAAAGTGGGTTGACTGGAAAGTCTCCCTTCCCACAAACTTCTGTTTCTAGACATTATTTCTCTATACCCCCCCCCTTTATTCCCACACTCATCAGTCTATCCAATGAGAAAAAGTATCAAAAATAAAATTTCCAGTAATATCCTGAGGTTAAAATTAATTCAATAACATAAAAGCTATTAATATGTACTACACAGTGTGGAGACATTGCTATATAGGCAACCTGCATCACGTGCTTGTCTTGTTGGCTTACCATGGCTGATTCTGGCTTCCAGGGGCTGTGTGATGGACTTGTTCAAGGCTTCATAGTTCAATCAGAATGTATGGAATGTGTTTGAAGTACTGTACCTTTTTTTGTGGATTCAAATGATAGCATAAGTAGATTAAAACCTACTTGAGAGATAATGTGCACAATGTCTCAAAATAATGTGCAAAGGAATACAGAACAATACATGGTAATTGACCTATAAACTGTCAAGTCCTCAGGACACCTGGGTGGCTCAGTTGGTTGGGCGGCTGCCTTCGGCTCAGGTCATGATCCCGCCGTCCTGGGATGGATGGAGTCCCACATTGGGCTCCTTGCTCAGCAGGGAGCCTGCTTCTCCCTCTGCCTCTGCCTGCCACTCTGTCTGCCTGTGCTCGCTCTCTCTGACAAATAAATAAAATCTTAAAAAAAAACACAAAAACCTGTCAAGTCCTCCCTTTAATTGTATACCTCCCTTTTCTACTTCCTCCACAATCTGTGCCCAGAATTTCTCAGCTTTTCTCTCCCTTTTTTCCTTCATTGATTTTCTTCCCCATGCAGTATCTTTTATTCCCATGACTTATTCATCCCATAACTGGAAGCCTCTTCCACTCCACCTTCACCTGTTTTGCCCATTTCCCCACCTCCCTCCCCTCTGGCAACCACTTTGTTTTCTGTATTGAGAAGTCTGTTTCTGCTTTTTGTTTGTTTGCTTGCTTTGTTTCTTGGATTCCACATATATATGAAATCATATGCCATTTGTCTTTCTCCGTCTGACTTATTTCACTTAGCATGAGACTGTCTAGATCCATCCATGTTGTCACAAAGGGCAAGATCTCTTTTTTTTTTTTTTTTTTGGCCGAGTAATGTCCATTTTATATATATTTACCACCTCTTCTTTATCCATTCATCTGTTGATGGTACCTCAGGTTGCTTCCATATCTTGGCTATTGTAAATAATGCTTCAATAAACATAGAGGTGTATATCCTTCAAATTAGTGTTTCCTTTTCTCTTTGGGTAAACATCCTATGTAGAATTACTGGATTTTATGGTATTTCTACTTTTAATTATTTGAAGAAACTCTACAGTGTTTTTCACAGTGGTTATACCAATTTATGTTCCACCAGTTGTGTATGAGGGTTCCTTTTTCTCCACATCCCCACCAACACTTACTTCTTGTCTTTTTTGTTTTAGCCATCCAGGCAGGTGTAAGGTGTTATCTCATCGTGGTTTTGATTTCCATTTCCCTGATGGTGAGTGATGTTAAACATCCTTTCACGTGTCTGTTGGCCATCTGTATGTCTTCTTTGGAAAAATGTCTGTTCAGGTTCTTTGCGCAATTTAAAAATATATATATTTATCTGAGGGAGAGAGAGAGCATGCCAGAGCAGGGGGAGGGGCAGAGGGAGTAGAAAGGAGAGAATCCCAAGCAGGCCACCTGCTGAACACAGAACCTGTAGCAGGGCTCAATCTCACAACCCCGAGATCATGACCAGAGCCAAAATCAAGAGTCAGAGACTCAACTGACTGAGCCACCCAGGAGCCCTTCCTCTGCCCATATTTTAATGGGGTTATTTGTGGTTTTTTTGGTGTTGAGTTGTAGAAGTTCTTTATATGGTCTGGATATTAACTCTTTATTGGATATATCATTTGCATATATCTTTTCCCACTGGGTAGGTTGCCTTTTTATTTTATTGATGGTTTCCTTCACTGTGCAAAAGCTTTTTATTTTGATGTAGTCCCAGGAGTTTGTTTTTGCTTTTGTTTCTCTTACCTTTGGAGATATATCTAGAAAAATGTTATGGCTGATGTCAAAGAGATTACTGCCTGTGTTCTATTCTAGGAGTTTGATGGTCTCACATTTAGGTCCTTCATCCATTTTGAGTTTATTTTTGTATACGGTGAAAGAAAGTGGTCCCGTGTCTGTCTGTTGCATGTGGCTGTCCTGTTTTCCCAGCACCATTTGTTGAAGAGACTGTGTGTATCTTCTGTGTCCAGTGCTTGCATTGCCAACTTTTCTAGGAAGCGTCTCTTAACCAGCTGGACAGAAGCCCTCTGTCTAATACCCACTCCTACAATTTAGCACTCTACTTTAATGTGTTCTGTTTCCAAAGCTTCGCTAATTCTGTTGTACACTCTCTTGCTGTGTTTTTATGACTGTCAGTGTGTTTGTTGCTTCAGCTTTTTTACCCCTTCATGTTCCACATCAAGTCCTGTTACCTCCACCTCTGAAATAGTTCCTAAATCTGATTACTTGTCAGCTCTAGTCCAAGCCTCCATCATGTCTTTACTGGACAACTGGACTTCCTGCTTGCATACTTGCCCACTGACGTGGTAGACAAGGTGAATTTGGTTTTATACAACCTTTTGCTTGTGAAATATAACATGAGTATAGAGGAGTACATGAAACATATGTGTACAACTATTACATGTCTTATTATAATGTACAATTACTACTATATGGTTTATTTATTGTATGGTTTATTTAGAAAGCAAATACTACATAGTCACCCTCCAGGTCAGAGAAATAGAAACACTCCAGAAGCTCTGCCCCATAATTCCTGCCCTGTGTTAATTCCTATCTCCCTTTTAATGATAACCACTATACTGACTTGTCTTTCTTTATAGTGTTATCACGGTATCATGCTTTGCTAAAAGTTTTCCCTGGTTTTGATTTTTTTTGGTAAGCAAAATCGCATGTAGTCTGTATCTCCCTTCTTTCATTCAATATTATGTTTTTAATTAAGATTCATCTATTCCATATGAAGCTACAGTTTATTCATCTTTGTTGTTGTAAAATACTCTTATTTTATGACTATGTCACATTTTATTTATCCATCCTCCTGTTGAATTTTTGGGTTGTCTCTAATTTAGGATATTATGAATAATGCTGCTACAAACATTCTTGTACATGTCTCCCAGCGCATATGTGCAAGAGGATGTGCCTTCCTCCCTCTCTCTCTCTCCCTCCCTCCTTCCCTTCTTGTCTTCCTTCTTCCCATGTGGATACCCAATTATTCTAACTCCATTTTCTGAAAAGACCATCCTTTCCCTCCTTCTCTTGCAATGCTATCTTTGACATAAAGCAAGTGTCCATATGTGCATGGGTCTGTTTCTGGGCTCTTTAGTTACATTGGTCTATTTGTCTATTTTTCTGTGTTCCTTGCAGCACAATAATGAGTCACCCTGGCTTTATAATAAGTCTTATGTCAAGTAGAGAAAGTCCTTCCTCCTCCTCTTCCTTTTCCTCCTCCTCCTCCTTTTTCAAGAGTGATTTGCTATTCTTGATCCTTAATATTTCCATATATATTTTAGAATTAGCTTGTCAGGTTCTACAGAAAAAGCTGTGGGTATTTTGATTGGTATTGCACTGAATCTGTGGGCCACCGTGAGAAAAACTGACATCTTTGTAAGTCTTACAGTCCTTGGAAATGATATCTCTTGGAACATTTCCTTGGGAAGGTACCCCTTCATTAGTCTTTTGTTTCTCTTTAAGGTTTTATAGTTTTCTACAAAGATATCTTACACATTTTATTGCACTTATCCATAGGTAGTTGGTGTATTCTTTTAACACTCTTGTAAATGGTGTCATCTCATACATTTTATTTTCTAATTGTTTTTGCTGATATAAAAAAGCATAACTGATTCTTGCATGTTTATTTTGTATCTAGTAATCTTGCTGAAACAGTATTTTAATAAAATTGTAAATGACTGCACATCCTTTCTTTGCTAAAAACTTACCAATATCTTCCTACTGTAGAAATATAATCCAAACTCATTGCAGCGACTATGGTGGTTTTAAAACGTATTCGCACATTATTTGACATCATCCAAGAAGAAGCTGAGTCTATGTCCCCTCCCTTTGACCTGGGTGAATCTTTGTGACTCCCTCAATGAATCAGACATGGTAGAATGACACTGTGTGATTTTTCAAGGCTTTTCAAGATTTCAAGATACCCTGAAGCTTCTGCCAGTTTCTCTGGATATACTTGCTCTGAAAACCTGTAGCCGCCTTGTAAGAAATTGGCTACCCTAACCCATGTAGAAACCATGTATCTATAGAGGGAAAGCCAAGGGGCCAGAAATGTTCCAGCCTCCAGTTGATTGTCCACATAGCCAGATATGTGAATGAAGAAGCTTTGAAATAATCCTCGTCTCAGCCACCATCTGACTGTGTACACATGCGAGAGCTTTAGCAAGAGCTGCCTTGCTGGCCCCAGCATGCCCAGATTCATGGGCAAAATTCATGATTGTTGGTCTGTGCCATTGATTTTTAGAGTGATTTGTTAGGCAGTGAGAGGTAATGAGAACAATGGTCTCCAAGGCCCTTTTTAATCGAAGCTCAGCCTACCTTCTGCACCAACGTCATCTCCCACCTCAGGCACATTCCAGCCACACTGGCATTGTATGTGTGCTATCAAACAAGTCAAGCTTATATCTGTTTGGGGGCCTTTAGAGTTATCATAGATCCTTGTCTTAGAACAATTTTAACCTTTCAAGTGACAGCCTCCTTCTTATAATCCATCTCCTCAGATGTCACCTCCCCAGAGAAGCCATTAGTGCCTCTTTTATGACATTACCATTTTATTTTATCAATACACATTTTCCAAAATCATTTATTTATGCACATTTTTCTTTCATGTATTTATCGTCTGTTCTCCCCCAAATGTAAACTGTTTGAATCCAAGTAGTGTCCAATTTATTTGCTTCTAATAGAGCCAGCACATAGAATGGTGTCAGGCAGGCTTTCACCATCAATGAAGATGGAGTAACAGAGACTAATACCCTCCTATCTTAAATAACTAGAAAACTAGACAAAATATATGAAATAATGGACTTCAAGACAATGGTTCCAACCTCTTAAAAATCTAACAAAAATCGTCATATGAATGCTTATGACAGCCTTAGTCATAATTGCCCAAATCAGGAAGCAACCAAGAAGTCCTTCATCGGAATGGAAAAACCAACTGTGGTACAACCACACAGCGAATAAAGGAAATGAGCTATCAAGCCATGGAAAGACACAGAGGAATGTATATTGCTAAGTGAGAGAACCCAGTCTGAAAAGCTACATGATTCCAACTATATGATGTTTTGGAAAAGGCAAAGCTATGGAGACATACAGAAAGAAGAGCGGTTGCCAGAGGCTGGGCAGGAGAGAGGGAGGGATGGAGGAAGAGAGAGGTGGAGCACAGATTTTTAGAGCCATGAAAATACACTATATGATACTGACATACATGTAGATAGATACTGACCTTACTCATTTGTCAAAATCCCTACAGCTTGACAACAAAGAGAGCAGATGCTAATGTGAACTATGGCCTTTAATTAATAATAACATATGAAAGGTGCCTGGGTGGCTTACGTAGTCCATTAAGCGTCTGCCTTCGGCTCAGGTTATGATCTCAGGGTCCTGGGATCAAGCCCTCCCCCCACCAGCAGATTTCCTGCTGGGGTGTGGGGAGTATGCTTCTCACTGTCTCCCTGTGCATTCCCTCTCTCTCTCTCAAGTAAATAAAGAAAATCTTAAATAATAATAATAATGTATCAATAGCAGTTCCTCAGTTGTAACAAATATACCACAGGAAAATAAGGTGTTAGTAATAGGAGCAGCTGCAGGGTGGGAAGGTCTCCATACTTTCTGTTCAATTTTTTTCTTTTTTTTTTTTTAAGATTTTATTTATTTATATGACAGACAGAGATCACAAGTAGGCAGAGAAGCAGGCAGAGATAGAGAGAGGAGGAAGCAGGCTCCCTGCAGAGTAGAGAGCCCGATGCAGGGCTCAATCCCAGGACCCTGGGATCATGACGTGAGCCAGAGGCAGAGGCTTTAACCCACTGAGCCACCCAGGCACCCCTCTGTTCAATTTTTCTGTGAACCTAAAACTGCTTTAAGAAAAAAGGTTTCTTAGTAATTTGTTGAAAAATAAGCTTCCATTGTAATATATTAATTTTTAAAGGGCTGAAATCATACGCAACAGGTTTTAATACTGGTAATACCTAATTCTGGTTTTCATTTTGTTGTTGATCTTTGTCTTCTCAAAAAGAAATGATGGTTTTGTGATATTTGAGAAAACAAAAAAATTCAGTTATTTTTTCTTTGTTATTTTTTAATGAATTTGTTTATTTGAGTGTGGTTGACACACAATGTTACATTAGTTTTAGAGGTACAAAGGAGTAATTCCACAAGCTTAAGCATTATGCTCTGCTCACCACAAGTGTAGCTACCATCTGTTGCAAAACAACACTGTTACAATACGATTGACTATATTCCTTATGCTGTGTCTCTTATTCCCATAACTCACTCATTCCGTACCTAGAAGCCTGTATTCCCCATTCCCCTTCCCTCATTTTGCCCATTCTTCTACCCCTCCTCCCCTCTGGCAATGATCAAGCTGTTCTTTGTTCTTTCTTCCTTTTAAGACCCAGTTATTTTAAAAAGAAGTATTTGAAGAAGTAATGCAACCATTTCCCCTCTCTCCCATTGCTATAGCACTTGTGGGACATGGTAACACTGAAGGCGGACTGTGTCAATTTTGTTTCCAAATGGGGACAGAAGGCCTAGCTCTTAGGAAATTCTGGAGCATAGGTAAGATAATGATGAAGTTCCCTTAATGAAAGATAGCTGCTAAGGAAGGTCTCTCAGTCCCCAGCCCTGACCCAGACCAGCAGTGACAGCCTTGCCATCTCTATCTGACTCGAGACTATAGGGACTAACCTCATGCCCTTTTCCCCTGTTTAAGTCACTCCACATAGGAAGCCCAGGAATACAAGGGCATCTTAAATGCATTCGAAATTAATAACGCTGGGATTCTGTAAATTCTCTTCTCTGATTTTGTTACGCACCCCTTCAAGCTCCTGTGTCCTCTGGTGTTTGTGATCAGTGGTAAGAAAAACTCCCTAATGTCCTTGGTTTCCTCTCTGAGCCTTTTTTATACCTTCCTGCTCTAACTCAACTGTGGCTCTCCATAGCTTCCCACTTCAGCCCTTTAAGTGAGGACTGTTCCTTTCCATTCACTTATTAATTTCTGTCTTTATAGTACTCATTGTCAAAATTACAATCCTGTTTAATCCAACTGTCTGCCTATGCACCTTGCACCATATAACCATATAACCACTGCTTGTGGTTGGAGAAATAGACCAATCAGGCTGACTGGTTTGCTTCTCAATCAAATGCTGATTGCTGACCTCAAGTGGCCCCTTGATATGCTTGAGCAATCATTTCATTTCTCTCATTCATTCTCTCACTCTCCTGTATGACTACATTATTCAATGTCTTTGTCTCATATTAAATATTTGTGAGGAAGAGATCCAATTCCCTCCGCCCCCCCCCCTTTTTTTTTGCATCTGGATATCCATTTGTCTCAGTACTATTTGTGGGAACTACTATTTGCTCCCAATCGAATTGTCTTGCCTACCCCCTGTCGAATATCAATTGACTGTAAATGTGAGATTTATTTCTAGACTCTCAATTCTACTCCACTGATCTACATATCAATCACTTTGACATAAGCACTGTGTCTTCATTATTGTAGCTTTATAATAAGTTTTGAAATTGTGAAGAGTGAGTCTTCCAATTTTAGTCTCACTTGAGATTGTTTTGGCTACTCTCGGCCCCTTGTGTCCTTTTAGCATCAGCTTGTTAATTTGTGCTCCCCGCTCCCCCCCCCAAAAAAACCAGCAAAGATTTGATAGGGATTGCATTGGTCTGTACATCAGTTTGCCATCTTAGCAATATTAAATCTTCCAATCAATGAATAAAGAATATCTTTCCATTTATCGAAGTCTTCTTTTTTTTTTTTTTAAAGATTTTATTTTATTTATTTGTCATAGAGAGAGAAGCGAGAGCAAGCACAGGCAGACAGAGTGGCAGGCAGAGGCAGAGGGAGAAGCAGGCTCCCTGCCAAGCAAGGAGCCCGATGTGGGACTCGATCCCAGGACGCTGGGATCATGACCTGAGCCGAAGGCAGCCGCTTAACCAACTGAGCCACCCAGGCGTCCCTCGAAGTCTTCTTTAATTCCTTTCAACAATTTTTGTGGTTTTCAGAGTATAAGTTTTATACATTTTGGGGGTTAAATATACCCTAGTAGTTTATTCTTTTTGATTCTACTCCAAATAGGATTGTTTTCTTTTTTTTTTTAATAAGATTTTTATTTATTTATTTGACAGAGATCACAAGTAGACAGAGAGGCAGGCAGAGAGAGAGGAAGGGAAGTAGGCTCCCCGCTGAGCAGAGAGTCAGACATGGGGCTCAATCCCAGGACCCTGAGACCATGACCCGAGCCGAAGGCAGAAGCTTAACCCACTGAGCCACCCAGGTGCCCCTGAATAGGATTGTTTTCTTAATTTCATTTTCAAATTGTTCATTGCCAGTGTCTAGAAATTCTACTGATGTATGTGATTGATTTTGTAGCTGGCAGCCTTGTTGAACTTGTTTAGTCTGATAATTTTTTAGTGAATTCTTTACGGTTTTCCACAAACAAGATCGTGTCATCTAAAAACAGATATTTGGCGGTACACAGCTGGCTCGGTCACTGGAACATTCAACTTTTGATCTTGAGGCTGTGAGTTCAAGTCCCACATTGGATGTGGAGATTATTTTTAAAAAAATATTTAGGGGCGCCTGAATGGCTCATTCAGTTAAGCAGCTGCCTTCAGCTCAGGTCATGATCCCAGGGTCCTGGGATTGAGCCCCACATGGGGCACTGTGCTCCACAGGGAGCCTGCTTCCCTCCCCGCCCCCCCCCCCCACCGCCTGCTTCTCTGCCCATTTATGATCTCTGTCAAATAAATAAATAAAATCTTAAAAAAAAAATAGAGATGTTTTCACTTCTTCCTTTCCAATCTGAATGTCTTTTACTTCATTTTTTCACTGAATTACTTTGGCTGGAACCTCCAGTACAGTGTGGAAGGGGCTAGAGTGGCTATCCTTGTCTCATTTGTGATCATAAGGGGAAAAGCATTCAGTCTTCCACCATTAATAATGATGTTAGCTCTGAGTTTTGGTAGATGTCCTTTATCGAGTTAAAGACATTCTGTACTATTCCTAGTTTGTTGAGTGTTTTTATCATGAAAGGATGCTGGAGTGTTGAATATTGTCAGAGAACTTTTTCAGCCTCTATTGAGATGATCATGTATGTGATTTTTGTCTTTTCTCTATTGATATAATGAATTATGTTAATTGCTTTCAGGTCTTTAAACAACTTTGCCTTTGGGGGAATAAATCCCTTGGTTATGAGTTGTAATTTCTTCTATATGTTGTTGGATTCAGTTTATAAGTATTTTTTGTTTATGTTTTTGTTTTTGTTTTTTTGCTTTTTTTGTTTGTTTTTTGTGTGTGTGTGTGTTTTGGTTTTTTTTGTTTGTTTGTTTGTTTTAGGATTTTTACATCTATATTCACACTGGACAGTCAGGCTTCACTGATTGCCAGCTGATTTCTCTCTGTTTTCTATTATGAAGTGAGGCCCACATTGCCCCACAGCGGGAACTAGTTAAGTCTGGTCCTCTGCAGGCCTAGTTGGTTTTTTGTGGTTTTTGTTTGTTTGTTTTGTTTTTTAAGATTTTATTGAGTAATCTCTACACCCAGGCGCCTCTACAGCTGAGCACCCCAGCAGGGGTAGTTTCTGAGGTAAGCTTTGGAGGTTTGTCCTCACTCCAGAAGTGCTATTCTTAGCTGACTCTTTCCCTACTTCTCTCTGATAAACTTATCAGCCTAGAGTTTAGCTTCTTGTCCTCATGGAGCTACCAACTTTTTCATTGCTTACCACCTAAACCTCCATTGTTTTTAAGAGTGCCTTTAGGCTTGAACTTCCTGCACTCTGTTCCATATAAAGTCAGTTCACTTGGTGAAGGCCTTGGCACTCTTATGGTTTACCTTTCTCTCTGGGCCAAATCTTTGCACTTATGCATTAGAGCTGGTGGCAGGGACAGCTCTAACTATCTAGGTCCAAGTATCTCAGAGTGACCTGCCTCTCCAGGGCACAGGGTCAGGGTCATAACCATCTGGTCTTCTTGGCTTACCTCTGGCCATGTAGAGCCTCTGTTCTACGAGTGAACTGAGCTGAGAGAGATTGGGCTCCCAGTATTCTAGGCCTGTCATACCTGGGTAAAGCCTCTGACCTGTGAATGGGGGCTCAGGGGAAGAAGAGAGATTCCAACCTTTTGGCAACATATCCCTGGCATTTAATGTCTGCAACACAGAGTTGGGAGGTCTGGAACATTCTGGTGGCCACCATGCACAGGGAAATAACACAATCTATGATGGGGAACTGGGGTTTGGGGAGTTTGGGCCTTGTCTTCAAGGCCACTGCTGCCATGCTGAGTTTCTATCAAGCTGAGATGGGAGAGTGGTCAAGAGAGGCAGGGGGTTGTGGCTGAGGTGCCACAGACTCTCGTTCAAACAGATCTGATAAACTGTTCTTGAATAAATATTTCTTCT
Source organism: Mustela nigripes (assembly GCF_022355385.1). Classification (NCBI taxonomy): domain Eukaryota; kingdom Metazoa; phylum Chordata; class Mammalia; order Carnivora; family Mustelidae; genus Mustela; species Mustela nigripes. The sequence goes on along the minus strand of NC_081557.1, from coordinate 85,313,944 downwards.
TTTGCTATTTGCTCCTAGGACAATTTCCAGAAACTGAAAGTTGTTTTTTTTTTTAAAGAAATAATTTTCACTTGTTATGGCTATTTTGTGGGAGAGAAGAACCACAGAGTTCCACTACCATTCCAGAAGCCATCCTCTCTCTCCTTCCCTCTCAAAAGTGTTGTCAGTACTTCCTGTTCAAATCCTGTCTCCTTCCTCCTGCTCCCTGCCAACCTCTTTCTTGAACCAACTCTATGCAGGCTCTGACGCTCCATGGACTCAATGAAACCACTCTTGTCAAGGTCACCGTTGCCCTCCTTGTTGCTATATCCTGTAGGTGGAGTCTCATTTTCATCCTACTTGACCTGCCAGCAGTATTTGACACAATCGATCCCGTCTCCCACCTTCGGCTGTTTTCATCACTTTGCGTTCAGAACACGACACTCCCCTGCTTCCCGGTTTTCCTCCCACCACCTTCATTGTTCCTCCTCGGTCTCCTTTGCTGGTGTCTCAGAACCAGTCCTTGGACCGCTTGTCCTTCTTATCTGCACTCATTTCCTTCGTGATCTCCTTCAGTCTCACAGTTTTCAGTAATTCCCCATAGGCTGGTGGCTCTCAAAAGCATCTCCAGGCCAGGCCTCTCTTCCAAGCCACACACTCATGTAATGTGCTGCCTGACTGACATTTCCATGCGGTCACCTGATGGGCTTCTCACACTGTGTGTACAAAACAGCTCCTGATCGTCCCCTACAAACCTGTTCCTTCCAGGCTTCCTCCTCATCCCCGTTGCTCAGCCTCAGAAGGATGGTACTGTCATTGACTCTTTCTCACTCTGTGTCCAAGCTATCTGCCAGTCTTGTTAGGTCTACCTTCAAATTACTCAAAATATCACTTCCTGCAGCTTCTACCACTGTTCTGGGCCACTAGTATCTCTTGCCTAGATGATTTTAAGAACTGTTTGTGTGGTCTTCCTGCTTCCATTCCATTACCTGTCTGACTTCATCTCTTTTTGCAGTCTCCAACTCCAGTCACACTGGCTTCCTTGCTGTTTCTAGAATATACAAAGCATGTGGGTGAGTGTCTGGGGTTGGCAGTAGCTTGCCTATTACCACACATTAATGGCAGGAGCGAAGCACGTTCTTGAAGACACTAAAGGTTGTATTTGGAACGCTCTCACTTCTAGATTCTGCCATATGCGTCTCTTCCTCTGACTGGCTCTAATTCGTATCCTTTCATTATAATAAAACTACAATCATAAGTCTTGAGTTCTGGGAATCATTCTAGCAAATTATTGAACCTGATGGTGGTCATGAGAGCCCCCTAATTTGTAGCCAGCCAATCTGAAGTAAAGGTGGACCTAGGTGTCCCCAAAGTTGCAGCAAGTACCTGGAGTCTTAGACACACTTGGCAGCCTGGAGGACTGTTCGCTTAACCTCAAGTTTGACTACTCATGGTGGTGTTAGAAGAGTTTAGGCAGGAGTATCCATATCTCAGGCTGGGAAAGATAGTGGTGTCCTACAGGCAACAGTGGTTTAGTTTACTGAGATTCCACATCCTGCGTTAGATCCTGAATGGCATCTAGAACCTCTAGGTAAACATAACACCATATATTTTTATATCTTACCTTTGCAAATTGCTTTCATATTTGAGCCTCAAAACAGGTAGTGTCACCCTCCTTTTACAGGTGAAGAAACTGAAGTGAAGGGGGAAATACTCGCCCAAAGTCATTAGACTCAAACACAGGTGTTGTGCTTCATTGCAGAGCTCTTCACACAGGGACCCACAAACTGCAGAAATGGTCTACATCACTTGCACAGGGAGGTATCTTTATGATCAGTTCTCCTTTAACACCTTGTAGGAAACTGAAGGCAACTGGGTCCCTCTAGACAGGACTCAGGATTCTCTCCCACCTATGTGATCTTCTCCTTTTGGGACAGCAAGATTTAGGAGAAAATATCTAGGAACCTGGGTCTTCTCCAGTTAAACAATGACATATTGATCTCCTCCTATGAATGGCCCTCCCCAAGAGAGAAAATTTGTTACCGTCAGAAAGACCCAAATTGAGTATGTTAGGAATCTTTTATTTCAGAGACTTAAGAGAACCTGTCCCAGAGTTGGTATCCAAGTCTCCAACTACTAACATATGCAAGTTCTCAAAGGCTTTGAAACATGATAAGTCATGCCTACAAACCAAATGGCAAACATATGACTAGCTGCTTTCAAGAAAATACAATTGGCTCTCAGGAAAATATGTCCAATCTCACTCATCATACGCCAAATACAAATTAAAACTACAAGAAGATTTCATTTTTACCTGTCAGGTTGGCAAAAAAATAATTTGGAAAATGCATTGTGTTGTACGATCTGGAGAACCCTCATCTGGCATCATACAGTGCTGGTGAGGTTAAAAATTTGTCTCACCTCTGGGAAGGGTGACTTGGCAATATTTCACCAATAGGTATTTGCATTTGACTCAGCGAGTTCAATTTTAAGAATTCTAAAGATGTATCCACGTGTTAACTATGAAGATGTCTGCTGTAGGCTGAAAGGCGTTGTCACAGTATTTCATAACTCTTTCCACTAAGAGATGAGTCTTTCCTGGACTCCTTACATCTGGGATGGTCCTGTGGCTTGCAGAAGTGATGCTGTTCCAGAGCCTAACCTCTGGATGGTCCTGTGGCTTGCAGAAGTGATGCTGTTCTAGAGCCTAACCTCAAGAGGCTTGTAACTTCCACTCTCATGCTCTTGGAATTCTGCCCTTGGACCAGTTGGTGGTTAGAAGCTGGAAAAACCCCAAAAAGGCTGTTAGCAAAGACTGGAGGAATGGTGGACAAACAGTTGCTGGAGGCTGGGAATGCAGTGAGAAAATCCTTATCAGAGGCCGAAGGGGGAGACAACTCATGTTATGTGGTGATGCAATTATTGGCAAAATGTTGCCTGTGAAAACTTGAAAGCTAAAAAATGTACCTCATAGCCTTTTTAAAAAATATGATTCAGGAGGTTTCCAGACAGAATGTTAAAAGTGCCACTTTGGCTTCTTCTAGCTGCGTAACAATGGACAAGAAGAGAGAGAGGAGCAACAGAAGGAACTATGAAACTTAGAAGATTCTAGAGGACATCTAGAAGCCCAAGGATTTGCTGGTTTGGAAAATATAACTCTTGCCCCAGTTCTCCCATCTGGTAAAAATCTCTCGAAGTGAAAAATCAAACCAGGGGTATGGCTGTAAGGACCCTTGTTCAGACCCCTGAATAATTTAAGTAATGCCTAAAGGACTGTTTCAAGTAGAGCTTTTGAGATCTTAAGGATATTTTCTCACAGCAGCCTCAAATCATTGCCCAAAAGACTATATATATAACACAGAACACCATGAAGCTCCCCTATTTTGATGGCATTATGTTAATTGGATCACTGGAATACCAGAGGGAGACTTGAGAATAAATCCTAAATGATTGGGGCGGGAGCGGGGGTGGGTAGTCTACTATATCAGTGAAGGTTTTAGGAGACCAGTTGTCTGAAGAATCCCAAGACATCCACACCACGTTTGAGGACAAGTACCTTGCTTTTCCTACCACTCAGAGATCCAGTACTGGGTAGACCTCTTCAAACTTTGGTGATACATACACATTTAGGAATACTGCTCCCATCTGTCTATAAAGTAACAAGTTTTGACAGGGAGCCAGAGAAAGACTAGACGCTGCAACAAGTTCTGGTTGCAGTTTAAGTGGCCTTGCTGCTTGGGTCACAGGACTAGTAGATTCCAGAGTGCTGTTTGTCATGGGTGTCCATGCCACTCAGTGTCTGGCAAGCTCCATTAGGAAATCTGCCGTATAGACCGTTAAGGGCTCTGCTGCACCTCCATTCTTTTTAATGTTCCCAGCAGCAGATCTTAACCAATGCTGGATAGAGAATTGGTAAATAAATATCCTGGCTTCCTTGCTCCTCACATGGTATAAACTCGGAGATGTGTCCTGTGCCATCTCCCAGAGCTCCCTGATGGGATTACTGACGTCCTTCCTTTCTCTCCCACACTTCTCGTTTCCTACCGGTGTTCTCTCTCTGAAATGAGCTCCTTGCTCTCTAATCTTTGTCTCAGTATCCACCTCTGGAAGGACCCCACCTAATGGACCAACAATTTAGAACATCTTTGACTCTTTCTCGAAACAGAGCTTTTTTCCAGAATAGAAAGTTCCTATGATGCAAGACCCTGGTTTACTGATGGTTCAGTGGGCTTTCTGCTGTTCTGCTGGTCCTTTCATACTCTGTCAGGTGAAGCTTTGCCAGAACCCACCCGAAGCCACAGGAGTGAACTAGACAGGCATCTATCATCATGGAGCTTCGGGTCTGGAGATACGAAGAGCTTTCATTCACTGATGCTTTCTAGTAGACAGAATATGAAGCATTTCCCATGCATTATCTTTTTCAAAGATAATGTAAATGTAATAATGTAAAAATAATGTAAATGTAAAGCCTCACTTTACAATGAAGTTAGCCTATGCTCAGACAAGTTCCTTACCCCAAATCTTATCACTGGTAAGTGGTGGATCTCCACCCTAGACCCGAGACTGTCTGATGCCAGCTTATGCCTGTACTGCTTTCCTTATTTCAGTTCCCTTATGTCAGTTCCGCCATTTGCTAGAAAATGTATCTTTTCAAGGCAGAGTAAGACCCTCTGCCCACCTCCACTTTTTGTCTCTCCTCCTGCCTTAAAAAGGATTAGACACTGGATTAAGCACTGGTTGCAGAGATTTGGGACACGAAACAAGGGACAGGAATAGAATGGCAGGAGGTTCTACTGCAGCTGGGAACTGTTAACAAGTGCCCACAACTCCTTCAAACTGCATCTCTCTGCTAGATAACTTAGGCTTTTCAAGATGTGGGGGAAAGCTCCATTTTCGTCCCTTATGTAGGCAATGGAAATTCCTTTAAATGATTAATTGAAAGAAGACAGAACCAAGTTGGTGTACATACACATGCTAATAAAGGCTCCTAAAGGGAGCAATGGGAAAAAACAATTATAAATTAATTTCAAAACCAAATGTTGGTTTGAATGAGTCTAGATATTTGCCTTGATCAACACTAGCTCAGTAAAAATTAGGGGTTTGGTCTGTTTTGTTTTGTTTTTTTGAGTCTAGTTTCCTGGTATGAGAGTCAAGAAGATAGGACATTCCGTAAGTGTTACAGATGTGAACCCACTTCCATTTATTGGTGGCCTTAGATGGCCTATAACCAGGGCATAACCTTCCAGGTAAACATTTAACTTTGGAGAATTAGTACAAGATGCTTCACTAACTTCTAAAGTTATTCTTCCCTCACATGAACACTATCCCATTAGATTTGTAGCACCTTTTTAAAAAAGATTTATTTATTTATTTATTTGACAGAGAGAGTAGGCAGAGAGGCAGGCAGAGAGAGGGAAGGAAGCAGGCTCCCTGCTGAGCAGACAGCCCAATGCCATGCGGGGCTCAATCCCAGGACCCTGAGATCATGACCTGAGCCAAAGGCAGAGGCTTAACCCACTGAGCCACCCAGGCGCCCCTGTTTTGTAGCTTTTAAGTCCATCTACTCAGATACAAGTGTGAATAAATTCACATATATTATTTCACTGTGTGATGGTTTACGTAAGGCCTTCCTAGTGCAAACGGGGCTGTTAAATTTGCATCTCAAATTAGTTTCTGCTAACTGAGCAACTAAAGCAAATTCCTTTGTGGAAAAAAGTTTCCAAGCATGACCTGGTAATTGTTTTAATGGATTTTCAATGACGGGTGAAGTGCTATGCAATGTGCCCCAAAGGCATTCCATAAATATGTTTTGAGTGACTCTGTTCACCCACATAGAGCGCACACACATACACACACACAACAAATGTGTACTATTTAAATAATACTTTTTCTCCATAGTCTCTGTATTTACCACCCATATCCATTAATATTGAAGGTGAACAAGGGAGCTGAGCCCGAGGCAGAGAACTGACTAGCGAAGAACTCTGGGCAGGGGAGCTTTGCTTAGTTTGAGACCCTCAGTGTGCACCTGGGATCTGAGCACTCCCAAATGAGGGAGAAGTCCTCATGTTGATCAACTGAGAGACTTAAGGACCCCTGCAGGCTAACAGGATAATATCCCACCTGTGTTAGAGAGCCTGATACTGGTATATACAGTTTCCTGTTTTCTATGTAAGGAGTAGATCTGCTCTGACCTTGGCGTTGGTCATACTATATTCTCAGTATCTGCTGTTCCCACACCAGAGATGAGATGTATACAACAGAAATCTTTACCTTACTTTCTCCCAAAACTTTCATTAGGTCCTGCTATAAGAGATACATACATACATCCTTTTCAAAAAAAGATTTTATTTATTTATTTGAGAGAGCAAAAGAGAGCACAAGCAGGGGGAGGGGCAGAGGGAGAGGGAGAAGCAGGCTCCCCACTGAGCAGCGAGCCCTATGAGGGGCTCCATCCCAAGACCCTGGGTTCATGACCTGAGCTGAAGGTAGACATTTAATCCACTGAACCACCCGGTTCCCCAATACATATATTCTTGTTGTAAGTGTGTATCTCTTGCTTTAGTTATTGTAGGATTTAGGTTTTGTTGACTATTGAGTATCATCTGAGGCTCACGATCATTTGGGGTGTAAGAGAGACCATGCAAGTGTCCATTAGATTGCAAGCTGGAATTTCATAAGAAGGCCCCTGAGTGGATTCTAGGGTTAGAATAAAACTTGTTTTTTTTTTTTTTGCTGTTTGTTTGTTTGAGAAAAGTTCAATATGAGCAACAGAATAAAGCACTCTCGGATGGTAGGAAAGAGAGAAGTACCTCCCTAACAATGGCCAGGAGAAGGAAGCCAAACAATGTGCCTATAAAGTGGTTTAGGGCTGCCACGTGTCTTTATGGTACCAGAAACCTCATTCTTCTAAAAAACCTCATTTCCTCTAAAAACAAAAAAAAAACCAAAAAACACATTTTTTGTGTTTTTCTTAGTTAAGTAACCCATTTTCTTACATCTGCAACAGGGTGTACATCTTTCCCAGAAGGAAAAACTGGAACGTCTCATTGATCCCTTTCTGACTGTTAAGGAAGCTCAGGGAATCGCTCAAGTACCCTGGCAGCAGTTACAAAGGTATTTACAAGCAACTGCTCTCCTGCCTCAATTCCCAAGTCTTCTAAGTAGAGAAACACCCTTTTTGTCCTAGCTCTGATTTGAAAAAAGTTTGTTTAGGCCCAGCTTCAAATCAATGTAGGGTTGTTCACATTCCTGAGGAAAGGTCTGCCACCTGGTGGTAAGAAGTGAAATGCCACTCGCTCGACTCCTCGGAGCTCCCTCCGTTCCTCCTTCCTCCCTCTTTCCTTCTCCCCTTTCCTCTCCTTCACTCCCTTCTTCCCTCTCTGCTTCCCTCCCTACTCCCACTCTGTCCATCCTTCCCTCCCTCCCTCTGTCAATTCAATTTTTGCAAATCCACGCTCAGTTTCTGGCTTAAATCTTGCTTGCTTGCCACGTGCCAAAGGCTTCTAATGGATGATAACGATACTGACACCTCAGAGAGAATTTTTTGGGCAAATATCTGGAATTTGAACACCTTAAATCAACTTTAAATTGTTTCAGAACAGCTGGGGGAGGGGAGTGAAGAGGAGGGGACTTATAAGTGTTAATTTTCTCCTAAAGAGAGAAAAAAAAGCATAATTGATTTATTCATACACATTCATTGATTCACTACTGAGCACCAAAAACCTGTGCTAATTAGTTTGCAAATAGAAACATATATGACAGCACCCTAATGACAAAGAGATTAACAGATGACCAAACTAGGTTGGGAATATAAATTAGGGTCATTCTTGCTTCCATTTTTAAGGTGGAAGAAAGCGCAGAATCGTTACAGTCCATTAGGGGGAGTGCTAAGTCCCCAGGAAAGTCACAGGCACTGCGCTAATTCCAAACCATGCCCACAATTCCTTGGGGACTTAGCCCATCTCTCCCTTACAGAGAAAGGAGACCCCAGTATCCTTGGGAGCTTGAACTGCCAGTAACCATTTCCAGTACCACAAGAACAATACTTCAGTATTCAGCCCCTACTTTTGCTTCCCATCTTCTCGTCTCAAAGTATGGTCCCAAGCATCAGCATTGTCATCACCTGGGAAACTTCTAGAAATGCAGATTCTCATACCCTACCACAAACCCACTGAATCAGAAGCTGGGAGTGTTTTAATGAGCCCTCTGGGCATTCTGATGCAAGTTAAAGTCTGAGAACCATTGGTCTAGTAAACCATCTGGGCATGGACCGGGGAGACCAGTGAGAGTGGAAGGGTGGGAAAGAGCAATGGATCCTACAAGCCACTCAGAGTGAGCCCCACAGGGTTAGGGAAGGCAGAGGGGCAGCCACAAGGAGGGACCACAGAGTCATTGTAGAGGTTTCTGCCAACTGAGGTTGGAGTCTGTGTTGTGGACACTAGCCCCCAAATTTACTCTGTCAGATTGGTTATGGTACCATGACCTTCATGCTGGAAACTTCACGGACTCCTCCTTCAATTCGTGCTGCTTTAGATAGGGAGCCCAGACAGTGTTGGGCCAGGCAGGCTGACCCAAGGCTGTGCCCACCCCTACCCAGGCTCAGCTCCAAGTCTCTTCACTCTCCCAGGTCCACGGAAGGCCCACTGGGTAGCTCCGTGGCAGTGTGGTATAGTGGTAAGCCCTCTACTGCAACTCCTGCCGCCCCAACACACAGACACACTAGTATGGGGATGCCTGCATTGAATGCTAACTCCACCACACTCCTGGGGACACACTGCAGGCTGCTCCCTATGTTGAATGGAGAGAATACTACCAACTAAAGGAAGTGCTATTTAAAGGTACAGTATTGCTGTATATATAGTACTCAGGGCAGGCTTTGGTCCCTAACTCTGTGTGTGTGTTGCTATCTTTTCCCAGTCTCCTGCCGCTGCCGCCCCCCTCCCCCCCCCCCCCCCCCCCCCCCCGCCCTCCCCCACCATCCTGTCTGCCTGTGCCTCCTGACCTGGCATTTCCTGCACAAAATGAGCACCTGATTAAAAAGAGTAGAAAGAACAACTGAAGCCTGCTTCTGCTATTTTTCCTCATTTTCCTGGAGCTGCTGGCAGAAAAGTGGCAGCTCAGAGCCAGGGGTGCAGACTTTGCTTGTCTCTTCTGAAAACGAAACGAAACAAAACAAAAACACTTTTTCTTTTAAAGGGGGAAAAGGAATAAGCTGATTCGGGCATCTCCTGACCTCCATTCCTCCCCCACACGTGGGCACACAAAGAGCCCAAGTGCCGGTGTGAGTCGGGGGACAGGCTCCGTATGTCCGCAGTCCCGGGTCACCTCGGGCCAGGTGCTGGTAACTCAGCTGCACACTGGAAGATGGGGCCTGGGAGGGGCACGGAGCCCCCCACACCCCTCCCCGCCCACCTCCCCAGGCTGGGTGACTGTCAGGCCACATCTGCTCCAAATTTATAGCTGCTCCTCCGGCCGCCGCCGTCCTCTCCACGGCCTCTTTACCAAGTGCAGCCCCAGCTGAGACCCCTCCCGCGGGGAGCGAGAGGACACACCCGCGCCGGCCCCGGGCTGGGGGCTGGGAGCAGGTGTGAAGCGGGGGTCGCAGCCGCGCGCGCGGTCACCCTCCACCGCACCGCGGAGACCCGACCTCACTCTAACGTGCACACAATGGCGCGGGGGCCAGGAGCTCATTACCGGGACCGGCCAGGGAGCGGCTGATGAAAGAGGTGGGAGCAGGGGAGGACACTGCGCGCAGACCCCTGCGCGCTCGCGAGGGCGGAGGGGCGAGGTCTGCACCGAGGACGCTGGTCTAGCGGCGGCCTGGAGCGACCCTCGCCAAACGCCTACAGAGGGTGCCAAGCTGGGCCCCCAGGGCCAGGCAGGAGGAGGAGCCAAGGGACAAAAAGATGCCCGCGGGCTAGGGAGGGCCGGGACTCTTCAGGGAGCACCTCCCTGTAGGCGTCTCCCTCCTCCCCCGACCCCCAACCCGCCGCGCACGGGTCCGCTGATTGCCTATTGTCCGTCGCCCCTCCACCCCCGCCCGGCGCCCAGCGTCCCGGCCCCGCAGCCTCCACTTGCTCGGGGCTCGCGTAATTCATTCTCCCAGCCCGCCCCTTCGGCTCTAAATGAGCAGTTAGCGCCGCACACACGTGCGGGGGGAAGGGTCGTCCACTGCGGAGGGAAAAGTGGGGGTGGAGGCAGGAGGGAATGCAGCCAGAAGAGACTGCACGCGCACACACACACGGCCTGGGTCCAACACTGTCCCTCACGCGTGTCTGTGGATAAGAGGTCTTCCCTCACTCCCCACATTAACAGCCGTCTTCTCTAAGGCAAACTGCCCCGAGGAGACTCCCGCCTTTTATTTTTATTTTTTCCTGGGCAGTGGATGCCTTTGTCTGGGTTCTGGAACGCAGAGGTAGAAGGTGGGAGGTCGGCCAGATGTTGTGTGCACCTTTAAGGTTGAGGTGAAACAGTGGGAAGAGGCCAGGATAGAAGGGCGCAGGCAGGGGTTTTAAGGAAGCCTGCTAGGGTGTGACCGCTCCTAACTTCCAGCTCCACACATCATCATCCTGTGTGTCTTTGGTCCCAGGGAACTGGTCCTAGTGTTTATGGCTCTTTTTAATGTTCCTCTCTACACACCATCACGTCTTCTCTGGGAGATGGGCACCTCTGGGAAAGGAGCTGAAAAGGGACCAGAAAAAGGTTTGGGAAAATGAGGTCTAGTAATAAAGGTTCTCACCACTGATGGTTTAGATCATGGGCAATTTACAGGTGAATGGAACCACAACCTGGCTGCCCACGAACCCAGGGGAGGCAACAGCACCTTTTGGCCCAGAAAGTATTTTTTAAAATCAGTGTGTATATATATGTATATATATATGCATGCATGTGCGTGTGTATGTATGTATATATATATGCACATATATATAGTCTATTTTATAGATATATAACATTTTATTGTGGATAAGAGTATATTGTGGATAATAAACACATTCAAAATTAGAATAATAGAATGAAGCCCTGTGTATCTATCACCCAGACTGAGCACTTAACATTCAAAGGCAATCTCCTGTCATTTATACCCCCATTCTCCACTCAGGATTTGGAAGCAAATCTTGGAAATCATATTTCTTCTGTAAATATTTCAATGTAGTTCTAAAAGGTAAGGACTTGTTTAGTAGTATAATGATGATACCATTATCAACCATGTATCATTATATATAATCAATGTTCAAACTCCCTCAACTGTCTCAATTATTTGTCTTCTTGGTATTGTTTTTCAGATTAGAATCCAAGTGAATCTGTCCAGGTCAATGACTCTTTTAACCTGATGTTCACTGCTTAATCTCTTTTCCCCCCCTTGCAATTTGTTTGTTGAAAAACTGGGTCATTTGTTCTGTAGAATTTTCCACAGTCTGGATTTTGTTGAATGTATCCCCATGGTGCCATTTAACATGTTCTTCTGCCCCTATATTTTCTGTAAATAGGTTGCTAGATATAGAAGCTAGATCAATTAATGTCTGATTTTTTTTTGCACGAATTCTTCATAGGCAATACTGTTTGTCCCCAGAGCAAATGGCTCCTTGTGTCGTGGTGTTGTTGCTGTTGTTATATTAACAACCAACAATGATCATTGCCTAGACCCATTATTTCATTAGACTTTGCCAAATTGTGACATTCTAATTCTGTGATTCCTTCTTCATTTATTATCTGGAATACTTTAGAGAAGTAGTTGATTACTTAGCGTGCTCTGAAGGGGAACAATGACTTAAAATTTATATATATATATATATATAATTTCATGGATTTCAATACATGTGATGTGTTTTACACCAACATGTTTTGATTGCATGGGTGTTTTTAAATTAGGAGATACCATATTAAAAATACTGAGCTCTGGCTTGTCCTGTAGATGATCTGTCAAGCCCGAGACCCTTTCTGGCCTGGCTGGAGTAGCCTCAGGTTGAAGGGACTGCCCTCAGTGGGCATTTGTTCTCGCCCTGGTCTGCTTAGATCTTGTTTTTTTTTTTTTAATCTTCCTGGACCCTGTAGGTTTGAGTTTGTAAGCCTGATTAAACCCATGTTTCATCTTACAGATGAGAGAACTGATGAAGTAAATTATTTACCTGGGACTAGCAGATAAACTTCCCATGAGGGGAGAAGTATCTGGACTCTGACTTCCCTCCAATCTGAAATGAGTCAGACACCTTGGAATACCTCAGTATCATATTCCTCCCAATTCCCAAAACCTTTGCAGAGGAAACTTGGGAAATATTTGAAACATCCCCCCCCCCTTTCCGCTCCCACACCCACTCAGTCCCCTTGCTTGCTAATTGGCCTTCCTCCCTCCATTCCTGTCTCCCTCCAAATCATCTTCCTCGCTGGAAAAGAGGTTTTCCAAAACAGGAGTCTAACCATGTCCCCGGCTGGCTGTAAAATGCTTCTGTAACTCCTCATTGCCTTTAGGTTAAAACTAATCTACCTTCTCTCCATAGCGTACAAGGCCCCTATTGACCTGGGTCTTAGCACATCTGCCTCCTTTCCTCCTGCTGTCCCCTGGTCTGGACCCTGTCCTTCAACGGGATCAAATTACCCACACACAGAGCTCTGCACACACACAGTGCAGTCTAGCTTTGGTCCTCTGTATTTGCCGTTTGATTCTTTAGGCACCACTCCTTCACCAGTTAACTCCCACTTAGAGCTGAAGTCCCGCTTCAAGCTTTGATCCTCTTAGGAAAACCTTTCCAGGCAGGCCACAGCTGCATTCCATTGTCCCGATCTGCTCTAATGCGGTGTTCTGTGCTCCCTTTAAGAACCTCCCCTTGCCATGGTGGGTTTTTGGTGTTGCTTTTTCAAGTTGGACTGGATTTTTTTCTTTTGTCCCTCCTGGATGGTTTGGGAAGTCCCTGAAGTCACTGCGTCTATGTGTCCAACGTCCCAAACCACAGCACACTGCGGGCGCTCAGCGAGGATGTGATGAGTAAATGAAATTAAACGAGAGAGATGAAGGTTGGTGGGGTTTGGGGGACAGAAGTTACCCCTTCCCTCGGAGGGAGGAGACTTCATGCAAATGACAGGTCCGTAGTAGACTCACTGGACAGATGCCGCGGAGACGCTGGCCGCTACCTGGGGCCCATGCAGCATCCTAGGCACCGAGCCCGGTATCTGCTGCCCTGGCTGGGTCACGACCCAGGACCTACCTGGGCTTGGCCATCCTCGGGCTGGTGTGTGTGCGCACACCGCGGGGCAGTGTGTGTGCGAGAGCGCGCGTGCCTCCGCGCGCACGTCGCCCACCCCGCCTCCTCCCGCTGGGAGGATAATTAAAGCGCCAAACGGTGAAGCTGGCGGGCAGCGTTCCCGGGGGCGCATTTCATCGGGGCTGATTAATGAGGCCGGGGAGTTAATGAGGAGAAAGCTAAACGGAGAGAGCGGAGCAGCGGAAGCCGTCTCGGAGGCCCTGGAGGGGGCTCTCCGAAGGCATCTCCCGCCCTCTCTTTTCGGGAGAGGCTTAGCGCAAACCACATGGTGCCCCTGGCTCCCGCCAGCGCCTCCGGCCCGGGGAGAGGAGGGGTCGCCGCCGCCGCCGCGTGCTGGCCTCAGTGGGGAGCTCGCTTCTCCTTCCTCTGCGTGGGCCTACCCTGGCTAAGCAGAAAGAGAGCCTGCCTTCGCCGTCTACAGCACAACAGAGGACCTCGGGAGATCAACCTTTTCTTTTCACGTTGAGGAACGTCGTCGGGCAGAAGTCCCAGACCACCTGCAGACTTCGTTCCCACCGCACGAAGAGCCAGCTTTGCCCTTACCAACCTTAAACGAATTCCTAGTCATTTGGGCCTCAGTTGCTGTGTCTGTCAAATTGGGTCACGCTCCTTACCTCCCCCTCCCCCCCAATCGCTAACCTCGACTGAGAACTTAGTATAAGCTAGACCCTAGTCTAAGCGTTAGGCATGCCTAATCCCATTTACGGTTCCCAGCAACTCTAGGAAGTAGGCTCTGTTATAATCATCTGTGTTCCACAGATAAGGACACCAAGGCAGGTAATACGGCACCACTGGCCCAAGGTCACCGTCCTACTGAACAGTAGGGCTGGCAAGTAAATCTATCGTGGGACGTGGGAACCCGTGTCCTGAAGCAGGAAGTGATGGTGCAAGTTCACAGGGTGGTTGTAAGGATCTAATCCTCTGACTCCGGGAAGGACTTTGAAAACTGTAAAATGCTAAGCAAAACTGAGAAGAAGCCACTATGATATGAATTTTTTCGTTCCCAGTTTTGAACCCAGGGTGGAGAGGAAGCAGTGAGGGATGGAGCCCCTGACAGAGAGAGAGAGAACAGACAGTATGATGATCTCCCCAGCAATCTGAGGCCTTGTGTTCTAACATACACAGATAGAGAAGAGCAGAAAATGACCTCTGCCTGAACCCCCCATACCTACCCTCCATGCACACCCTTCTGTGGTCACCAGAAGTGCTCTCTGTGTCCCCACACCAAGTGTTCTCTGTGTCCCCATGAGTGGCATAGGAGTAATGGCCTCACTTTTCAAGGGTAGAGCACAGAGCAGAGGGGGCTGGACTCAGAAGAACCATGTTCCAGCATGGATTTGCCCTTGACTAGTCATGTGGACCTGGCTGGGTTGCTTGAGGACTCCAGGCCTGCCCACTGGGAATGATAACTGCCATACGTATTTCATGGGGCTGATGGGAAAGGACAGTCATGAAGCTCTGCCTTGAAGAGCCCTTGTAACTTGATGTGCTCTGTATCTGGAAATGGTTGGAAGGAAAGTCCACGTCCCTTCCCAGGGGTTTGCCAGGAGTTTCCAGTAACGGACAACAGCGCCCGAGCTCCCTAATGAATACCACTCCCTTACCCCAGTAATATGACTTTGGGCTCTACAACTCCATACTGATCTCCAGTCAAGAGTGATTTGAGACCGGAAGCCAGTCAGCTCCAACAAGGTCTTGGTGAGCTTGAAACAAGCAGTTTCCTCCGGATGAGTTTCTTCTACAGAGTCGGGAAAATGGAGGCTGGTCAGGCCAACCAAAAACCAATCACTCTGTCCCCTCTTGTCAGACCCCTCCACCTTCCCCACCAACCCCTGGACTCTTAAGCCCCCAGCCCTCACTCATACTTCACGCCACCCCCCTCACTGTGGGAGTGGGAATGGGCCAGCACTGGCAAAAGGGGGAGCATCAGTAATTTTCTCCAAAGGAGCTTGTGTCTAGAGAAACCAATATTTAACATCCCCATTTACATTGAAAGCGTGATTCTGATTATGAGATGGTAATGAGGGGATTAGCCAGAGAGAGCCCCCTGCCTGCTGCCCCCTCCCATTCTTCTCTCCATCACCCAGCAAGCGTGCTTATTCCTGGAAAAAGGGGGCGTGGGGGAGGGTGCGGGCACTCCCACTGGGAGAGCATCAGAGATGCCAGAGCAGGGCAGGGGTCCTCCAAGACCCCATCTGAGGGCCCCTTATGTCTGGAATCAATTAGCCTTAGAAGGGGTGACGGGTGAGTGTAAAACACCTGATTCTGAGGGTTCTTGCTTTCATCCCTGGCCCCTAGCCTCTACTGAGGCCCTCTGATTCTGCTCAGTATTTCAGATAGGTGAGTTTCTTCTGTCAGGCTTTCCCTCTGAGGCCCAGGAGTGAAGTAGAAAAGTCTGTTGAGGGAACTTTTGCTTGGCTCCTGGCTTCTCTGACTTCATCTCAAACCCAGCCTCCTCCCCTAAATTCCCTGCTTCTCTGGAATGGCGTCCCTTTTCTCCTTGTCCCAGACCCTGCCTTTTAACCAGGCAGTGGTTTATCTCTGGCTCTTCCTGTGGGGCGAGGGGTGGGAGATGGAGAGAACCCAAGGGGGTCACCCATCCTGAGGCCCCGTTTGTTGGTGGACAATTGCGCTCAGACGGGATAATTCAGTGTGTGATTGTGGTCACGCCCCCCCTTTTGTGCCCCTTTCAGAGCCAATCTCCCAGGCCCAGATGGGTTAATCCATAATGCAGACGAGCAAGTAATTGGCTGTCAGCCCAGCCCCCTGTACCCCCTCCCCTATTAGTGCCACTGCCCTAATGAAGCCCAGCTTGGAGAGCCCCCTTCTCAATGAGGCGCCAGCCCCAACCCAGCCAGGCACACATGTGTCTCCGCTG
Organism: Mustela nigripes; assembly: GCF_022355385.1. Lineage (NCBI taxonomy): Eukaryota > Metazoa > Chordata > Mammalia > Carnivora > Mustelidae > Mustela > Mustela nigripes. The sequence continues at coordinate 85,297,828 of NC_081557.1, read as the reverse complement.
CTCTGCCTGAAGCCTGGCTCCCTTTAGGGACCCCCAGCCCAGCCTCCCCGGGGTGACCCAGCTGCCAGGGCTGCAGCGGCCCTGGGGGGAGGCTGTGATGGATGGAAGGGAGTTAGTTAATAGAGCCCAAAACACATGGGCCCTGTCCCCACACCGACCCTCCCCCCTCACACACACACACTTTTTTTACGGCTCTCCTCTGACAGCAGCCCTAGCCTTTTGAAATAGCCCTAGAATATTTCCCACTCCCTTCTCCAACCTAAGCCGTGCCAAAATAGGACCAAACTGGGGGCCATGAAGCTGCTTTTTTGGACATTGCTGTCCACGCTAGCCCCAACCTCTGCCAACATAGGTCCTCTTGCGTGTTTTGGGCAGAGCATTAAAAGGTGGGCTTGAATGGGGCACCTGGGTGGCTCAGTGTGTTAAGCCTCTGCCTTCAGCTCCAGTCATGATCTTGGGGTCCTGGGATCGAGCCCTCACTTCGGTGTCTCTGCTCAGCAGTGACCCTACTTCTCCCTCTCTCTGCCTGCCTTTCTGCCTACTTGTGATATCTGTCAAATAGATAAATAAAATCTTTGGAGGAATTAAAAAAAGGTGAGCTTGGCCCTGAGTCTCCAATGTCTCAACTATTAGAACCTTAGCTAGAGATTTCTTTTCCTTGATTCTTGGGTTGATTCCATCTGTTTCTCGATCCTATTTGTCTTCTGAACCACTTCCCAACCAATTATTTTGGGAGCTAGAACTGTGGCAGATACCCACAGACAAGACCTCTTTTCTTTGTTGGAGCTGTTTCCACTCAGACTCCGCTTCCCCATCAGGTTTTGAGCCCTGTGTCTCTGGAAGGATTGAAGCCAGGACTGGATGAGATTTGGTTAAGATGTCATAAAGGGAGGTTTGGGGAGGATATTTGCAAAAGGACCTACCATTCTTTGATTCCCTGCATTTATTTCCTATTTCTGTGTCTCTGTTCCCTCCTTCGCCCCAATGCAAAGAGTGGTGGCTTTGCTGATCCTTTTTCCAAACCAGTGGAGGAAAGGTGAGACTGGCTTCTGCCTTGGGCTTGGGCTGCTCTTGAGGGCCCCCGGAAGTGGGAGTTTTTGTCCTGAGGACAGTCCTGGACCATAATCTGCCTGCCTCCTTCCTCTACTTAGCACCTTTGAAATGATAATTTTATATTTTCCACTGTTAGCGAACAAAATATTTTTAAAAGGAGAAAAGATGGAAAAATCATATAAATGCCCTTCACACCTAACCAAACATTCCTTATATTTTGGCTTATTTTTCTTTCCATTTTTATATGCATATAGGAAATCATTCAACACAATGAAAATATTTGCCAAGCACAGTGCTTTTAATTTTTCTACCCTGGTCATAACTCCAGTTCTCTTCTCCTCTTCTATTGCCCTAGAATAGGCAAAACTTCTCATCATGGAATATTTGAGAATTCTCACATTTAGACGTAGGAGTCTCAGGGCCTATCAAGGTTGGAACCCATGAGGGGCTCCAAAGTTACAGTGGGCAATCTCTTTATGATTAAGATCATGGAGAGGAAAATAAGGCCCCCCATTCTGATAAGCGGGGCTCAGGGGCAGAGGCAAGTGACCCTATGGAAAGTCTAGCCCCATTTCTGATTAGATGAAGGAATAACACTGAGCAGTGAAATATCATTCAGAGGTTGCTTCTAGGAAATGTTGAATATTTATGAGCTATGCAATCAGGACCTAGGAGGTAAGGTTTAAAAATAAACAGGCAGTAGGAGGGGGGTAGGGAGGACTGAAGGGGAGAGAAACATGGGAAAAGGAGAGGGCCACATGAAAAGAAGGAAGGAAAGGCAGCCTCGGTTCCTATTACTGGTCAGAATGGTGACTTCTCGGGGCACCTGAGTGGCTCAGTGGGTTAAAGCCGCTGCCTTCAGCTCAGGTCATGGTCCCAGGGTCCTGGGATGGAGCCCACACTGGGCTCTCTGCTCTGCGGGGAGCCGGCTTCCTCCTCTCTCTCTCTCTGCCTGCCTCTCTGCCTACTTGTGATCTCTGTCTGTCAAATAAATAAATAAAATCTTATTAAAAGAAAGAATGGTGACTTTTCTGCTGCTTCTTAAAATCTAGTCAAATCTCTACTCATCATCTAGATGGGGAATGAGGTCACGAAGAGGTTGAATTTTTCTAGGTCAGACTGTCCTTCTGTGGAAGCCCAAAGAGATCTTGGTCATTCCCCTCCAAGGAATTGAGCTCCAGGATATGTTACGAAAAGGCACCCCTTATGGTACGGACAACCAAGGATCAGTATAGAACAGTGGAAGGAAGGACTCCAGAGCAGAGGGATCCCTGCAAGTAAAGGAGATGGGTCTAGTATTCAAGGTAAACATAGACTAGTCTATGAATGCAACCAAAGAAACATGAAAAATAAAGACTTGGTAAAGTAAGGTGGGAAACCGTTCACATGTATATTTAACGCAAAAGTATTTCCCTCTGAATGTAAATCATTAGAGGCAAGGGAACAGTCCTCTTTAATTGAAAAATGGAACATCCTCTGTTGGGTGCAGGGGATTTGAAGATCTTAATTAGTCTTTTCCTTTATGAATTTCATACATTAATGAACATAAATTCAATGTACAGATTGAGACATAAAGAACAGAGTCCATTTCTGACTTCCCTGGAATTGTAAAAGTATCAGGAATTACAGAAATGAACTCCTGAGTGGCTCAGTCTGTTAAGTGTTTCAGTGTCAGCCTTCAGCTCAGGTCATGATCTCAGGGTCCTGGGATTGAGCCCCAGGGCAGGGTCTCTGCTCAGCGGGGAGCCTGCTTCTCCCTCTCCCTCTGTGCTCTCCTTCCCTCTCTCAAATAAATAAATATATTTTTTAAAAAAGAAATTAGAGAAGTGAGTAAATATGAAGAGTGGTGGGTTTGATAATGGCAGGTACCAGGAACTAAGAAATTTAGGAACTAAAAACAGTGGGAGAAAAAGACCTGGATGCCTTAATGGATTATACTCAACAATGTGACTGTAGAAGTTATTCTGTTACTAGAATTATATAGAAGAGTAGAATTTTGCAGGGAGGAACAGGGGGAGTTTTCCTTCTGCTGTCCTCAGATGCAGGTCTTTTTTTTTTTTTTTAAAGACTTTATTTATTTGACAGACAGATAGAGATCACAAGCAGGCAGAGAGGCAGGTAGAGAGGTGGGGAAGTGGGCTCCCCGCCGAGCAGAGAGCCCGATGCTGGGCTCGATCCCAGGACCCTGGGATCATGACCTGAGCCGAAGGCAGAGGCTTTAACCCACTGAGTCACCCAGGCACCCCAGAGGCAGGTCTTTTATAGAAATGTGATGGACTAAGCAGACAGGTGTAGGTTTGGCCCAAGTTGGAATACTGGATCCTCTACTAACCAAGTAACTTTAGGCAAGTTATCTGATCACTCTGTGCCTAAGTCTCCCCATCTGTAAAATGAGGGTAACAACAGTACCTGTTCATAGAGTTTTAGAAGAACTGCACGAATTAAGCACTTAGAACAGCCCTGGCGATGGTACGTTTACAGTAAATGCTATCTACAGTAATTCATGTTTTCCTTAACATTAGATGAGCATTGACTACACACTGCCCATTAAGTTAGACACCAGTGATACAAAAATAAATAAGACAGAGTCTCTTCTCTCTAAGGGGAACTTGGACCTTGTGGGAATATAAGCAAATAATTAAAACATTGTAGGTTAAGTGATACAGTAGGGGAATAAATCAAGTGGTTTGGGAGGACACTGCAATCTATATGGGAGAGCCGAGAAGACTTCATTAATCCGGTGACTAAAGCTGGGTGGCTGGGATGAAAGGAACCCAGCAGGTGGAGAATGGAGGGGAGAGGCCTTTTCAGGAATAGGCGATGGGAAACACCACCCCTGACAGAAGTAAGGTAAGTTGGTGGTGGGATATGGATGGCCAGTAGGGAGGGGCTAAGTGTTGGGGTGATGGAGCAGATCTTGGAAAGGCAGACAGCATCCAGTCTATGGCCATACCTCAGTGCCACTTGTGTGGGATCTATCCTGCAGGAATTGAGGGGCCATTATAATCTGTGAGTGAGTGAGGGACATGATCAGATTTGAACATTAGAGTTGAGCATGTAACTCAGTACTTTGTAGGCACTTATTAAATGGAGGTTGAACAACCATAGGAGTGTGCAGCAGTGTGGAGAATGGATTCTCAGTGCAAGACCGGATGCAGGAATTAGTTTGCCATTGTCAGAATGAGAGATGATAAGGTAGTGGCGTGCAAGCGGGGCAGGAGGTACAGAGCTGAGGCTATCCCTCTCAGAAACTCACAGGAGAGGCGCACTCAGCTCAGAGTTCAAGGGGGATATGAGAAGGGAGGGGTCCGAAAGAAAGACCCTGTGTACATTTGTAACACGACGATAACAAACATTGGAATCAACAAACAAGGAGCATTTGTGATCTACATGATGAAAACTTTAAAATTACTAGAGGACCTAAAAACGAGGCTGGATTTTCCTCCACAAAACTATACCACTGGTCCTAAAGGGGGATAAGTCTACTCCTTCCTCTTTATTGTTGAATCTGAACCACCCTCTCTGCCACCTCCCAAAAATACTCCCCAACTTTCAGTCTGTCATAAGACTCTACTGACCACCATCTAAGGACCACCCACTAGCTACTCCAGGATCATGTCACCTTGTTCCTCCTTGTTCCTGGAGGGTTTTAGCTGCTGCGTAGCCGTCTCTCACCCACTCTTCCTCTGCTTTAATTCTTGGTGGTTTTAATGACCACTTAGATGGTCCATCCAGTATCCTTTGTGCTCAGTTTATTTACTTTTCCTACCACAATCTTGTCCGCTCTACCCTAGGTCTTTGTTCCTGCACTCATACCCTGCAGACCTTGTCATAATCCTGTAGGAATCAGGACTGGTTATTGGTTAATCAATAGCCAAACCACTTCTTGCTCTTAATTTCGGGCATTCTCATTTCCAACCACCATCTCCTGTTTTTTTCCCTATTTATTACCTCTTCTGATATTCTAATTCCCACCAACTCTAGATCCCATGAGGACAATCCCTTGATCGATTCTTTCCATTGATCTTAGCTTCTTTTCAGTGTCACTTTTTTCAATTTATCAACTCTAGGCTCTACTTCCCTTTTAACTCAATCATCAGAATCAGTTTCTGGCATACATTCTCAACTTCCCTACCCGACTCTCATTTCTTTAAGCTTTTCTGGCTAACCCACAAAAATGGGAGAATTCAACTCTCTACCTCTTCTGTGCCTGCACCCACGCAGCTGAATGGACATGGGAAAAAAATGCAAAACCATGCACCATTGTCTCACTTTTATTTTTATTTTATTTGTTGACACGCGAAAGAGCGAATGGGGGAGGGGCAGAGGGAGAGAGAGAATCTCAAGCCGGCTCCACCCCCCGCATGGAGCCCACAGTGGGAGTTCAATCTCAGGGTCCTGAGAGCATGACCTGAGCTGAAATCAAGAGTTGGACACTTAACTGAGCCGACTGAGCCACCCTGGTGCCCCAGTTGTCTCACTTTTAATTCATGACTGCTAACCTCAAGCGGTCCTCTAATGCTGCCTAGCAATTACACTGTGTTTCCTTGTGTGTTAAGTCTCCTGCTGTCCCACACGACTGTTACACACTCTCCTCTCTTCTCAAACTATCAACACTTCTTCCCCCATCTCCGTTCTAGCTGATATTTTTGCTTCCTATTTCATGGGAAATCGAGGAACGATCAGAAGAGAACGCCCACTGGCTCTTATCACCTATTTGTATGTGCCCAGACACCCTACCCTTTGTCTGTCACTGTGGCTGTTACTGTGGTTTCTAAATGAACCTGTTCACTTATGGACCAGACTGCATCGTGTCTCCCCCGTAAGGACATTGCGCCAGCACTCTCCCCCTCTCATCTGTGTATCATGGATTTCCTTTCTCTGTTAGATAATGTCAGTCAGCACATAAACATATTTCTCCCATTTGTTTATAAATATATATTAACATATTTTTTTAACTGTTTCCCTACAAATCTTCCCATTTTGGCAAAACTAATTCCTTTCCTTCCATTGACTCTTGGACCCTCTCCAATCAGATTGTGCCTCCGCCAGTGCACCAAAACTGCTTTCCGCATGGCCAACAGTGGCATCTACATTACTAAATCCAGTGTTAATCTTTGTCCTCATCCTAATCCTAATTGATCTTACTACACTTACCGTGGACCCCCTCCTCTGTCACTTGGTATTTCCTTTCTTAAATTGGGTTCCAGGACATCACGCGCTTCCAGATTCCCTCTCATCTCTCTGGCCCCTTCTTAGTTTTCTTTTGCTTCACCCTCAGCTTCCTCCATTCTAAAGGTAGAGTAGCTAAAGGCCCAGTCCTCGGGCCTGTCCATTTTATTCTATCTCCCTTGATGATCTCACTTACTTTTGTGGCTTTATGTACCATTTACGTGACGAGGACTCTCAAACTCATGGCTCTGACCTCGTCTGCTCCTTCGAGCTTCGGACGAGTTCATCCAACTGTCCACGTGATGACACAACCAAGATTCCTAATAATCATCTCAAACCTAACATGCCCCAAACCTAATTTCCTAATACTTTCCATCGAATCTGAGCTTCCCCATCTCAGGAAAATCTTGTCAGCATTAATTGCAAAATATATCCAGAATCTGGCTGTCACCCTTCCTACTGGTACCTCCCTGGTCCTATTACCGTCATCACTTGCCTGTGTTATAGCAAAAAGTTTCCAGCTGTTTTCCCTTCTCTACCCTTGCCTTATCTTCTGTCTGTTCCCATCACAGCAGCCAGAGAAATCCTATTAAAAATAAGTCAGGGGCCCCTGGGTGGCTCAGTGGGTTAAAGCTCTGCCTTCGGCTCAGGTCACGATCTCAAGGTCCTGGCATGGAGCCCCGCATCAGGCTCTCTGTTCAGCAGGGAGCCTGCTTCCTCCTCTCTCTCTCTGCCTGCCTCTCTGCCTACTTGTGATCTCTGTCCATCAATTAAATAAATAAAATCTTTAAAAAAATAAAAATAAGTCAGGCTATGTCACTCCTCTACTCAAAAGTCTTGCTGTGTGATTTTGGGGAGTTTACTTAAGTAAAATTACTTCACTTACTATCCTTTCTTATGCCCAATTTTCTCATTTGAAAAACGGAGATAGCAGTACTACGTCATAGGCTCCTGTGGGAAGTATACAAGATTACGTCTTCAGAGGGCTCACACCAGATTCCTTGTCTGTCTTTCTCAGACAGGTAGCCCCTACCTACCGAACTGTGTCTGGCACACAGTTGGTACCTGATGAATGTCTGCTGACTACGTGAATGAATAGAACTTCTCAATAAACATTAGCTGTTCTCAGCTATTATTTGTCTCTATAGTTTCACTTCTAAGAACTTATCCTGCAGTTATCCATGTGCACAAAGATATCTGTGTGTTTATTTGTCTTCTTTAAAAGATTTTATTTATTTATTTGACAGACAGAGATCACAAGTAGGCAGAGAGGCAGGCAGAGAGAGAGGGGATGCAGGCTCCCCGCTGAGCAGAAAGCCCGATGCGGTGCTTGATCCCAGGATCCTGAGATCATGACCTGAGCTGAAAGCAGAGAGCTTTAACCCACTGAGCCACCTAGGCACCCTGTATGTTTATTTGTAACACTGTTTATTTTCAAAAAAGATACAATCCAAATTTCCATAAATAGGGGACGGATTACAAGTATATTATACATACATACATACATATATACATATGGAATATTAAGCAGTCATTAAAGTAAAAAAGATGGAGATATATATACTGATATGAAACTATGCCCTGAAAATATTGATAAGTTAAAAAAAAAACAAGGTTCAAAGCAGTGTACATAGTTTGATCATATTTGTGTTTTTAAAAGGATAGAGATATGGGGCGCCTGGGTGGCTCAGTGGGTTAAGCCTCTGCCTTCAGCTCAGGTCATGGTCTCAGGGTCTTGGGATGGAGCCTCTCATTGGGCTCTCTACTCTGCAGGGTGCCTACTTTCCCCTCGATGCCTGCCTGTCTGCCTACTTGTGATCTCTGTCTATCAAATAAACAAATAAAATCTTAAAAAAAAAAAAAGGATAGAGCTATGTATGCTTTTTCAGTCTGGAAGGATACACAGGAAACCTTTAGTAGCTACCCCCAGGCAAATGGGTCTAAGGATGAAGGACTTAAGAATGGTGGGGAATTCTGGAGCACCTGGGTGGCTTTAGAGGATGCTTTGGTTGAGGATCCAATTCTTGATTTTGGCTCCGATCATGATCTTTGTGCACATGCACAAGCATGGCGTCAGGCTCCATGCTTGGTGCAGAGCTGATTTGGAGATTCTCTCTCTGCCTCTCCCACTGTCGCTCCCCCAGCTTGTGCTCTGTGTCTCAAATGAATAAATAAAATATTTAAAAAAAAAAAAAAGGAAATAGGATCTTTGGAGACAGAATTAGTTAAGAAGAGATCATACCATATTGGTATGAGTCCTAACCCAGTGACCTCTGTCCTTATAAGACATCCACACACACACACTCACAGGGAAGAATGCCTCGTGAGGACAGAAGCAGGGATTAGAGTGTTGCATGAGAAACCAAGCAATGTCAAGGAGGGCCAGTACCCACCAGAGGCCGGAAGAGGCAAGGAAGGATTTCCCCTAAGTCTTCTGACAGCCAGCACAGGGCCCTGCGGACACACTGGCTTCAGACTTCTAGCCTCCAGATCTTGGAGGGAATATATTTCTGCTGTGTGAGACCAGCTAGTTTGTGGTGCTTTGTAACAATAGCCCTAGGAAACAAATATAAGAAGGAGGGGAGGGGGAGGCAGAGAAGCTAGTCGGCTCTCGGGCACTCGTGAGGTCTGGCTAGTTCATTAGATGTATTCACAAAACTGATCTTTATGCAGTGCTTGCTGTGTACCATTCATAAAGGGACCCAGGAAATCTCTTTCTCTTCCAGACCTTGTTCCATCCGTACTGGGGTCTGGATATTTCTACCCAGTTGCCTCTGGATTTCCATACTTGGTGGAGTGTGTTGCAAAGTGTCTCCCCGCAGGTTCTTCCACTGGAACCCTGTGGGGCAAGGGGTACTCTTGGGCAGGGGGCCTGGCTTATTATCTCAGCAGCTGTAGGGCTTGGGCCAACAAACCCTGGCTCCTGCCAGGGGCAGGCTCCTGCTGTCCGCCTTCCAGCCGGGTGTCTGCTCTTTGCTCTCAGAGCCCCCCTCCCGTTTGGCCCTCTGGCCCCTGCTGGCTGGGTCACTGCCCCCCCTGGCATCACCACTCTGAAGCCAGCAACCCTGCTGGGCCATTCACAGGCAAAGCCTAGTGGGGGTGGGGGACAGATGTTAGTTCCTTGCCCCCCCCACCCCCAAAACACACACATTTGCTCAATGTGTACCAGCGCCCTGGGAAGGGGTCCAGGCAGAGAGAGTGATGGGAGGCTGCAGGCTCCAGGGGGATGTAAATGGGCTGGGCGGGGTGGGGGGTATGTGTGTGCACGCATGCACACTGGGGAGACAGACAGTCGCAGTATTCAGTGTGAGATGGGGGGTTTGTCCTCAGACTGCCCTCCTGGGCAATTACATGCCAGCAACTTCATCCACCAGCTGGCACTCAGGCTTGGGACCACCAAGACCTCCCATATAGCCCCCAGCTTAGTCCCTGAAAACTCCCCATCACATCCTCTGGCCTGTTTGCTGGCACTAGGCCAAGGAAGTCGGCCTGGGGTGACTATTCTCTCCCTCAACACACACACACACACACACACACACACACACACACACACACTTCTTCCCTCTAGATGCCATAACCCTCTCAGAACAAACTATCTCCATCCTCTCTGCCTGCTGCTACTTTCTGCCAACTTCCCAACCTCCTCTTCTCTTCCTTACCCTTTTTATTTATTTATTTTTAAGATTTTATTTATTTATCTGACAGAGAGAGATCACAAGTAGGCAGAGAGGCAGACAGAGAGAGAGGGGGAAGCAGGCTCCCTGCCAAGCAGACAGCCCAATACAGGGCTCGATCCCAGGACCCTGGGATCATGACCTGAGCTGAAGGGAGAGGCCTTAACCCACTGAACCACCCCTCCTTACCCTTTTTAAAGTACAGACGTTACTATTGATGAGACTCTGGAAAAGAGTCTCCTGAAGTAGTAGAAGGGAGGGGCCCTGAACTCAACTCTGATTCTTCCTTCAGCCCAAGGTAGAAACTTATAAATTGAGTGGACCCCCAGACAAGGGCTTCCCGATTTCAGTGCATACACTCGGAGTGTTGTATGTCTTATAGGAGCACCTACCGTCGACAGGTAAGGAAGTGGAGGTAGATGCAGGGAGTTACTTACTCTGTCTATGCAAGAGAGAGACTCCAGAGTTGTTATTCTGTGGGAGGGGAGGCAAGGCTGGTGAGGAGACAAATAGGAGGCAGACTGCTTCTAAAATGGCTTATGGAAACAGTCCAGAGAAAGGCTGGACTTGGAAAGGTGCAGGGCCAACTTCTCGGCTGCCCATCTGACCTTAAGAAAGGAAGGGAAAGAGAGGGCTGCAGAAGAACTGGAAGGGGTGACCCCTCTGTTTTCTCTCTGTTCCACCTCCTTCTAGGCCCAGGGCTCTCAGAACACTAGGGCAGGGGAAGGGAACTTGGGAGGTATTTATTTCCCAGTGTACCCCCAATTGAGTACACACCTCCTTTTGGCATTCAGTCTGAGTAGGTTTAAAGGGAGAGTATTCTAGAGATACAGAGGAGTACCGAGAAGGAAAGACCAGAGAGAAACAAGAAGAAAGGTAGGGGGGCGCCTGGGTGGCTCAGTGGGTTAAGCCTCTGCCTTCGGCTCAGGTCATGATCCCAGGGGCCTGGGATCCAGCCCCGCATCCTCCTCTGCTCAGCAGGGAGCCTGCTTCTCCTCATCTCTCTCTCTCTGTCTGTCTCTCTGCCTATTTGTGATCTCTCTGTCTGTCAAATAAATAAATAAAATCTTAAAAAAAAAAAAAAAAGAAGAAAGGTAGGGACAGGAAAAAGAACATGCCAAGAAGGTGGGAGGTGTAGAGGGGGAAAAAGAGATCCAGACCAGGAGAGTCTAGGGAAGGAGAGTGGCCGCACTATTTGTCCGACCTTCAAACCAGGATGAGAGGGATTCGGAAACAGCCTTGCCTGTGGGCTGAATTGCAGCCTCCGCTCAGGGAACCCTGAGCAAATACGCCCTGATCCCCACATAAAGGGCCAATTAACTGCGCTGTCTCTGGGAACAAATCCGCTAACAGGGTGACAAGCCCCTAGACGCTGGCAGGCCCTGTGTTTGCTGAGAGGCCGATTGGGAGCAAATCAGGGGATTAGGATGGGGCAGGAGCCACATGGTGGGATGCAGTTTCCTGTCTGCTCTCCGTGTCCTGCAGCAGGGCCAGGTGCCAGGACCCTGGATATCTGTCCAGGCTTAGCCTCTGGTGTAATGGAAGCTGGGTGACCCCAGTCAGCAGGAGACAAAACACAGGGTCCCAGAACCGGAAATCTGAAGCATCAGAGGAGAGAAGGTAGTACAATATCTCCTTATCAGAAGAGGAAATTGAAGTCCACAGAGGGGATGTCTTTCATTTGGCAAATAAGGGATTGGAAAGCCCTTCTGGGTGCATCATTCCTGAACTGATTGATTTTCTGGTGAGGGAAACCTATCTCTTACAGTCTCTTACCTGAATGCTGCCTGGCCCTGGAGCAAGGGACAGTGCCAAATCCCATATTTTAGTACCCTGGTGCATCAGAGAAAATGTGTTGCTAGCCCCTGTCTACACTGACTCATCTCAGCCTCAAGGTCAGGTCGGATTTAAGCCATTTGTGGGGCACCAGATCCCAAGTTCAGCACAGGCAGAGGGTGCTGAAAGAACAGCTCCCAGGGCGCTGCCTCCCAACAGGACCATCTCAGCACCCCAACCCCCTAGCACTTTTGTTTCCGGCTTTGGGAACTCAGTCCAGCGCAGAGCTCATAGGTGTAGATTGGGGGTGGAGTTCTGGGGCAAGCCTCCCCCTCTTTGACAAAGTGTCTGCTTCACTTGAGCACTGCCTGCCTGATACTTTGAACTCGGGGATTGTGTTTACTGTGGGCTCTGTGACCCGGTGGCATCCACCTCTCTGGATCCAGGCTTGTTCACCAGCCCCTCCTGGGTCAGAAGCAGCCACCCCAGGAAGGTGGTCTCATCATCCAGAGCCTGAAGACTGGACTAGAACCCCACCACTCAGCCATCAACATGGCTTTGCCCAGATAGATAGGCCAAGGTCTCTAGCTCTCCTTGACACCCCAATGCTATCTCCAGCCTAGGAAAGTGAGCAAGTGAGTGGGTGGTGGGGGACGAAGAGATTTTCAGGTAAAAAGAACTGCAGAAAACTCAGAAGCATGCTGGATGGAGAAGAGGGGATCGCGGTTTCTCCCCACTGCTCCGCATTGGAAGGACAACCTTTATCGGGTTTGAACGGTTTTGCACGAGTTTTGCATCAGGCCCTTCTCTTCTCTTGCACTTGCCTTTACAGAAAATATTGCTCTCTTTGTCTTGGTCTTGGCTATCTGCCTTCAGTCTCCTCAAGAAGGTAAAACAATTTAATAAACCACGTCAGAGCACAGTACTGTAAAAGTATGCAAATAGATGGCCCGAGGTATGCATATAGATGCTAAGTGGCCGGATTCCCTTGGGCCTGTCCCCTCCAGTTTTATCCTTGGTGAGTCTCCTGCGCGTACTACTAGATTAGAGCGTGTGAAGCAGGACTCCGGGTCAAGACACAGCACGCTGTCCCATGGTATCTCCGCTGTAAAACGGGCTACAGCGGGGTGACGGGTGGACGCGCCGTGCAGTTATTCTGCACCCGCCCCGGACTCCCGCGCTAAACCACTCCAGCCTCCAGCACTTCGCAGCTAAGCCCCCGGACTTGGGAGGAAATTGAAACCAGGGCTTTGAGAGGTGGTGGAACGTTCTTGGTCTTAGCCTAAGGGCGGGTAAAAGAGAGATGGGAATCCTGTTTTAAAGTCAGTCAGAAGGGCAAAGTCAGACAGAGCCTCATCCCTCATCTTGGCTGCTTTGAGAAAGGAGGGAAATAGCTGCGGTGTCCAAAACCCCGACCCGGGACGCGGGGCGCGGGGCGGAGACTCAACTCGCGCGCTACACGACTCGAGTCTCTGGCCCTGCTAGTGGCCATCCGGATGGGGATGGGAGGGTGGAGGGAGGCGGATTAATCCCTTAATTACGCCGTGATCGGCGTGGCACCTGCTTTCCGCCCGCCCAGCTCCCGGGGGACCGCGGCACTGGGGGGTGGAGAGAAGGACGAGGGAAGGAGGAGGGCACGCGGAGGCACGCACCGTACCCAGGCGCGCCGGCAGGAGAGCGGCACCGTGGCTGGGGCAGCGCGCAGAGGCTGTGGAGGGGCTTACGGCTCCCGGCCCGCGGGTCTCAGACCCAGGGGCTGGGCCCCGAGCCCCCCGCCCCGATCCCAGTTGGGTCGCGCCATGCTGCGCTACCTGCTCAAAACACTGCTTCAAATGAACTTATTCGCGGACTCGCTGGCGGGGGACGTTTCCAACTCCAGCGACCTGCTCTTCGGTCTCAACTCCTCGGTGGCGGCGCTCAACCACAGCCTGCTGCCCCCCGGCGATCCTTCTTTCAATGGTAAGACCCTGCCCCGTGGGGACGTCGGATCAAGGGATGGGGTAAGATGGGAAGGCAGCGTGGAGGGGGAGGCCAAAGCGCCCCTACCTCAAGATCTGGGACCAAGCGGAGCGCCCCAAGCGCCTCCTCGGGGGCGTGGGTGAGGACCAAGGAGGGATTTGGGGCTTGGAGACCCTGAGTGGGGGTATCGGTGGAAGATCCAGGGCTTGGGAGGAGATGGCTGTCAAATCCTTTGCTCTCCATCTGCGCAACCGACCCCCGCGGCCACCCCAATTGAGGAGAACCGTGGCTGGTGATGGGCAATACCGAGCTAAGAGGGGCCGGCACCCAGGGAGGGAGGGCAGAAGAGGGCACGCTGTCGTCGGAGGGCCGGGGCCACTCGGTGACCCCCCAGCTAGCAAGTTTTCCTCGCGCCCCCAAAGTTTTCCAAGAACTCACTTAGGACTTGGGTGAGGAAGCTGAAACGTTGGATGTGTTAGCTACAGAGGACGACAAAAGCGGAGGGTTTAAGGAAACTTTAGAAGTTTGCAGCTCAGAGGTGGAACTCACAGCCGGCCCACCCGGCAGGACTGCGGCGGGCGGGTTGTGCCGGCGGCGAGGTCGTTACCGCTAATTACGGTGATTAATAAATGACTGAGACAGCGCGCGCTCCCCTAGCGAGGCGGGGAGGCGGCCAGAGTTGGCCGCTTGGAGTCTGGGGAAGACGCTCGATGGCGCCCCCTGCCGGCCGCGTCGGAAATTCCCGCTTTCCCGGACACCTTTGCCCAGGATTTCCCCTCTGGTTCCCCCCCATCCCTTGACACCCACCCACTACAGTCTAGGGGCAGCACGGTCCTGGAAACTCGAAGAAGACGAAAAAGGAGACAAGGGCAATGTGCATGTGTTTGTGTGGGTGGTTCTCCAGGTGCTGAGGGAGGAGCCCCAGAGCTTCATTAGCATGATCATTAGCTATTCATTAGCTGCCTTCGGTGCATCTCCTGAGACGGGGAATGACAGGGAAGAAATTCCAGGGAAAGGGTGCCTGCAGCTGTGTGTACAGGAATTAGGGGGGAAGGGCCGACCAGAAGGGTGTGGTATGTACGAGCCAGCAGGGCTGAAGAAGGTGGGAAGTGAGCTGGAATTCTCCGAATTCCTGGCCCCCCTTCAGGTTTCCAGGAGGTTAGGGGCAGAGCCCCTCTCCCAGACAGCACCGACACACCTCTGCACTCCCAGCGTTCTATCTAACAGTGTTGTCACCATGCAGTGTCTCATTTATACTTGAAAATGTAAGGAGGTTGATGGCCACATTTTGCCGCCGAGGTAACAAATTCAGAGAAGATGAAAAGTACCCCAGTGGTCACAAAAGCAGCATAAAGCTTAGCAGTAACAAACCTATTTCCATTACACCCTAAGGTTATGTGATGGGGGAGAAAGGAATATTAGGGTCTAATAGAATCTGATTAGGTAAGGTGGGCTAGGGAGGAAGAGCCCCTAAATAATCAGGGAATTACCATATTTATAGAGCCTTCCCCCAAGCGCTTACATTCATTATGGTATTATGACAACCCTATCACCACTCCCATATTCAAAATAAACAGACTCAGAGAAGCTCCATAATTTGCCAAGTCTGTATAGCTAGGAAGTGTCAAATCTGAGATCTCAGCCCTACTTGGTTCCAGGACAATCCCTGAGCTCTTAGCTGTTCTACCGTGGCTCAGCATGGGGCTCTGCCTAAATTGGGACAGGGGTGGGATGCTGTAGAAGAGACAGCTGAGAAGCAGAGATTTCCATTTGGAAGGAAGGAAATCGAGAAAATTACTCCCTTCCCTAAGTGGGAGGGAAACTGATCTTGTCCTAGCCTGTTTAACTGTTCCTGGACGACCTCGGCAAGGGGCAACCCCTTCGGCTTTGTCTCCAAAGATCTTCTAAGAATAGGGGTGGGGCAATGAAACCCAACCCCACACCGACGCCTGGAGCTCAAGGTCGGGGGTGGGGGTGGTTTGGAACAGAGTGGGAGGGGCGCGGGCGGGGGTAAGATAAGGTAGAGAACTGGAGTCGGGGTAGTCCTGGTTAAGAGGACGCCAAATTATGCGAGGCAGCAGCGGCGCCTACTGGCCGCCGCGGGTTACAAATCCACTTGTGATGAAGTGGGAGTGTCTGAGCCTAATGGACTCGAGCATCCCGGATCCTAAAGCAACTGTGGAAGATGAAGCCCGCAGGAGTCTGCTGGCCAAGTAAGAGCCAATAGCAGACTGTGCAGGTGAACCGACTGGATGAAACAAAAGAAGGAATGGAGTCCCCTTCTTAGTTAGTGATTCAGGAAAGGAGTCCCCTTCCTAGTTAGTGATTCTTAGCCTTTCTCTGCTACATCAACCTGTAGAAGAATCTGTTGAAAACTCCGAACCTCGGGGCGCCTGGGTGGCTCAGTGGGTTAAGCCGCTGCCTTCGGCTCGGGTCGTGATCCCAGGGTCCTGGGATCGAGCCCCACATCGGGCTCTCTGCTCAGCAGGGAGCCTGCTTCCCTCTCTCTCTCTGCCTGCCTCTCCATCTACTTGTGATTTCTCTCTGTCAAATAAATAAATAAAATCTTTAAAAAAAAAAAAAAAAACTCCGAACCTCTTAGAAAAGGAGCCGTTATTCTCATTTTGCTACCATTTTCATTCAGTTCCTGGGGCTTTACGGGTTTCTCCAAGCATGATTGTCTGGGAGTCAGTAAGAGGGGTACCTGGCTGGCTCAGTTGGCAGAGCCTGCGACTCTTGATCTCTGAGTTATGAGCTCAAGTCCAACGTTGAACATAGAGTTTACTTAATAAAATAAATAAATAAACAAAAAAGACAAAGAAGCACTCAATGTCCATTCCCAGACTCCAGGTTAAGAACCTCTCCTAGTCCCAGACTTTAGTCAGATCACTCTCTTCTCACTTTTCCTAAGAGACCCCAGGCTGGCCCACCACCATGTGGAGGCCAAGGACCACGTGTTGGCTCTGGTGCTCTGCTTCAGGGAGTGAGGACAATCTGCGAACCAGTCGGTGTGGGAGACTGAGTACCCTTGGACTAGAGGAGTGGTCTACTTGCCCCGACAAGGCCCAGTCATTCTCCACTTAACCTTGAGAGAGAAGGCTGCTGTCTTTAGGCAGCCTAGAAAGCCAGCCTAGGAGTTTGTGTCCTGATTAGTCTACTGATCTGCCTGGCTGTAAGCAGATCCTTTCCAGCCCAAGAACGTGGAAGTGCCCGTCTGCCCAGAGGACCCCTTCAGAGGGAAGAGGGATGGGGGGGTGGGCAGACAAGGCTGTCTTTCTCTCTGAAACCTCTCCCTAATTTCCGGGTCAAAATGCTGTGTCAACCCCCCTGCCCTCAGCGTCAAGGGTCGAGCCAGAGGACGTGATGCCGCGCATCGTGGAGCAGCCGCCAGATCTGTTGGTCTCCCGAGGCGAGCCGGCCACGCTGCCCTGCCGTGCCGAGGGCCGGCCCCGGCCCAACATCGAGTGGTACAAGAATGGGGCTCGAGTGGCCACTGCGCGCGAGGATCCGCGCGCGCACCGCCTGCTGCTGCCCAGCGGCGCCCTCTTCTTCCCGCGCATCGTGCACGGGCGCCGCGCGCGCCCGGACGAGGGAGTCTATACTTGTGTGGCGCGCAACTACCTGGGGGCAGCGGCCAGTAGAAATGCCTCGCTGGAAGTGGCAGGTGAGTGTCGCCCTGTCTTCTGGTTGGTTCCCACCAGACGCGGGAAGGCCCCAGGTAATCCGATCAGGAACCAGCCCCAATTTCAGCTCCTTCAGCATCTTCTTTTGGGACCGTGACCCTAGGTGTCTAACGTCCACGCGCTAGCCAGAGTATTTTTGCACCTGGGGAAGAGTTCGGGTCTGTGGTAATACACCCCTCCCCAAGACACTTCCCTTGTGTCCTAACCCAGTTGTTCATTTATTCCCCTGGTCATTCATTCTCATTCTCTCTTTGTCTATGTCGTGTCCCCCCCCCCCCCCCCCGCCACAGTCCTCCGTGATGATTTCCGGCAGTCTCCTGGAAACGTGGAGGTGGCAGTGGGGGAGCCGGCGGTAATGGAATGCGTGCCTCCCCGTGGCCACCCAGAGCCTTCCGTGTCCTGGAAGAAGGACAGTGCAAGACTCAAGGAGGAGGAGGGGAGGATCACGGTGAGGCGAGGCCTGGTGCCAGGGCTAAGGATCTGATGGGCCAGGGCTGGGGCCAAGGGCGTCTTGGCAGGCGGGGCCATAGGGTAAGGTGCCCTGCCTGTCCCAAAGGAGGAAAGAGTGATTCTAAGGGTTTTGGAGGGCCAAGGAGTAATGTCTTGAATATGATAAGATTTAAGGAGATTTAAGCACCTGGCATTAGCAGACCAGAGGCTGAGAGTAAGCTAGTAAGTGAGGGATAAGTTAAGGATGGATAGGATGGACTTGGAATAAAACAGGTGTGGAGCAAGAAGCCCCAGGAACTTGTGGAAGGTAGGCTGGGCTGTGGGAACAAACATAGACCTGAGGGCCCCTCCCCCCCCACCCTTGGGCAGATCACTTAAGGATTCCTTATCTGATAAGTGGGTCAATTTTTCTGGTCCTCTCACTGGGCTTACTGGGAGGATGAAATAAATAAATTTGCTTTGATGGCTACCGAAGACCAAAGTTACCATTATTACTCTGCAGATCCGTGGAGGGAAGCTGATGATGTCACATACACTCAAGAGTGACGCAGGGCTGTATGTGTGTGTGGCCTCCAACATGGCAGGAGAACGGGAGAGTGGGGCCGCTGAACTTGTGGTACTGGGTAGGCACAGGGAGTTTGCGGGTTACAGGGGTGTGCAGCCTGGGTAGTAAGAAGCCGTGCAGACCCCCTGGTGATTCACTCACTCCCGATCCACAGAGCGACCCTCGTTCCTGCGTAGACCAGTGAATCAGGTGGTCCTGGCCGACGCCCCCGTGGATTTCCCATGCGAGGTGCAGGGGGACCCCCCACCCCGTCTACGCTGGCGCAAGGAGGATGGGGAACTGCCCACAGGCAGGTGAGAATCCCTCTCCTTCTGCCTGTAAGGAGACCCAACCGGCTCAAGAGCATACCCTACCCTAGAAAATGGGAAGGCAGACACCATCTCACTTGACGACACACAGAAACCTGTCTCCTGGAGACTGTGGCCCCTGCCGTATCTGTTCCCCATCTCATTTGATGGGTCCCTATTGAGGCCTACCTTGTCTTTATGTACCCCAATTGTGATGTCTATCCTGGGGGAGAGAAAAGGGGTCTGTAGCTCTGGCCAACCCAGCCTGGGGGTGGGGAGTGGAGCAGGTATGAGATCCGGAGTGACCACAGCCTTTGGATCGGGCGTGTGAGTGCTGACGACGAGGGGACCTACACCTGTGTGGCTGAGAACAGCGTGGGCCGCGCGGAAGCATCTGGCTCCCTCACTGTTCACGGTAAGGGCCTGCCTCAGACTGCCCGAGGCAGGGATGAGATGCAGGAACGTGGAGGACTGGGTAAAGAGAAGAACAAGGGAGAAAGGGCGGAGTGGGAGAGACGGGTGGGCCACTGGAGACTTGGAGGAGAGAAAGGAGGAGAAAGCTGAGCCTGCTTGAACAAGAGACGGGTATCGGCTCCCACTTAAGCCAAGCTCGGGCTTCCCTCTCTCTCCTGTTCCCTCAGTCTCCCTTCTGAATGCCTGACTCCCGGTTCCTTTATCCCCTCCCCCTTCCCAGTCCCACCCCAGCTGGTGACCCAGCCCCAGGACCAGATGGCAGCTCCTGGTGAGAGCGTGGCTTTCCAGTGTGAGACCAAAGGAAATCCCCCACCTGCCATCTTCTGGCAAAAAGAGGGAAGTCAAGTAGGTGGCCAGATCTGTGGGCCTTCCCACAGCTTCTCTTCTGGGTCTTAGCCCCCCTCCTTTTACATTCTACAGACTTCTCCTGGAGGCCCTGTTTTACCTTTGGTCCTCCCAGAAACCCTTGCAAGTTATTTGGGAGGCTTAAATAAGATAATGAATATAAAAGGCCTGGAGCATATTGAACACTTTAAAAAGAAATGATGTTAATATGTTTAGGTGGGAGGAAGCAGTCCTGTATGGTAATTCCCTGGAGAATCCTTCTATTTTTAAGCAAGGCTGCCCTGAAGATGTAGCAAATCCAGCCCATACCTGGGGCCTGGGCTTTAATAAACTGCTCTGTAAAGTATTTACTCTAAAAAAGCTGCTCAGGGCACAGCAGGACTCGATCATCTACTTCTTTTTTTTTTTTTTTTTTAAAGATTTTATTTATTTATTTGACAGAGAGAGCTCACAAGTAGACGGAGAGGCAGGCAGAGAGAGAGAGAGAGAGAGAGAGAGAGAGAAGCAGGTCCCCTGCTGAGCAGAGAGCCCGATGCGGGACTCGATCCCAGGACCCTGAGATCATGACCTGAGCTGAAGGCAGCGGCTTAACCCACTGAGCCACCCAGGTGCCCTAGATCATCTACTTCTAAGGGACTTCCCCCAGGGGAGCTCACAGTCACCCCCCTGTGCAAACAAATTCCTCAATACACAAGCGGAATGAACATTCACCGAAGTTACAACATGAGTACCAAACGCTAGGGGAAGGGAATTTTGCTACTGGGAAACAGGATCAGTATAATCAAATAAGTGACTAATCCCACCCCAATAGACAACCAGTTCTTCTACTACCTCATTCCAAATCCACACCACGATTTTCCAACATCTTCTCCAGCATCTGGGGTTGCTGTATTTTTTTTTCTCTTAAAGATTTTTATTTATTTATTTGACAGAGAGAGATCACAAGTAGGCAGAGAGAGAGGAAGGGAAGCAGGCTCCCCGCTGAGCAGAGAGCCCGATGCGGGGCTTGATCCCAGGACCCTGAGATCATGACCCGAGCGAGCAGATGGCAGAGGCTTAACCCACTGAGCCACCCAGGCGCCCCTGGGATTGCTGTATTTTAATTAGATTCTTAAATGAGTAAAAATGCTGATGGTAGTAGAGGGTGGGAGTAGGGACCCATCAGGGGGTCAGCAAGGTGCCATTTACCTGTGACCCAAACCTCTTTCTCAACCTTCCACGTATCTATGTAACATAGAACCAGAAAGAAGGGGAAAATATTAAACCTTTATCACATAATGTTTTAAAAGATTTTCATAATTACTCATTTAATCCTTATAACTATCCCCTAAGAGCCAAATTTGGGGAAATCTGGGCTCAGGAGGGTTAAAGAACTTGCTCAAAGTTTCCCAAAGAATAAGTCATAAAGCAGGGAAGTGCACCCCAAAATCATCTAATAAAATTACCACATTTTTGTGATTAGATCTAACTAGTTGGCCCAAGGTCATATAACTGGCTGGTGGTGACAGGGTAGGAACTAGAACCTTAGGAATTCTCTGAATTCTGGGGTTGATGGGAATAGGGATCTTTCTCTCTGCCAGCTGCCTGCTCATTCCCTACCCTGGTTCCTTGCTCTGTCCCCAGGTTCTGCTTTTCCCCAGTCAGCCACTTCAACCCAAGGGGCGCTTCTCAGTGTCTCCCAGTGGCCAGCTCAACATTACCTCTGTGCAGAGCGGGGATGCTGGCTACTATGTGTGTCAGGCTGTTAGTGTGGCCGGCAGCATCCTGGCCAAGGCCCTATTGGAGGTAAAAAGAGGTAGGTACTCATGGAGATAGGCCTGGACCCATGGCCTAGAAGGATATAATGGCTTCAAGATAATCTGTTTTTCTTGGATTCTATATAATATGTCTGCAAGGGGCGGGGCACGTTCCTGAGACATGACCTTGACGTTTGGAAATCCACTACAGCAGCCACTGATAGGTGGCTGGTCCCAGGCAGAGACTCCAGATGGTTATCGAAGCCCCTCCGATCTCTGGGGGGAGGAGGAGAGAAGGAGCAGAGAAGGAAGACAAGGGGCTGGTGGCCTGAACCCGGGATCCTCTCCTGAGGTGCCCAAGTTCTTCCTCTCTCAGCCTCCTCCTTGGATGGGCTGCCTCCCATCATCCTCCAGGGACCAGCCAATCAGACGCTGGCACTTGGCTCCTCTGTGTGGCTGCCATGCAGAGTGACTGGGAATCCTCAACCTAGTGTCCAGTGGAAGAAGGATGGGCAGTGGCTGCAGGGGGATGACCTCCAGCTCAACCTCATGGCCAACGGTACCCTGTACATCGCCAGCGTGCAGGTGAGTCTCCCCCCCGGGGCCTGAGTAATGGACCATGGCCACACAGTCCACGTGCCCACCTCTCGTAAGTACCTGCGGGGACTCTCACCATCTCTACTTCTCTGCTCTCTGAGACCATGGAAAGTGGATCACGCCTTCCCCAGGCTTCTGAACAACGCCCCCTCAACTCCCTTCACCCTACCGTGCTCCATCTCCAGTTTGCCAGTTCTCTACCCTCCCCTGCAGGAGACGGACATGGGTTTCTACAGCTGTGTGGCCAAGAGTTTCACCGGGGAGGCCACGTGGAGCAGCTGGCTTAGGAAGCGGGGTGAGTTTTGCCTCTGGCCCCTTGCTTTGCCTATAAAGCATCCAAACCTGCTTGGAAAGTAGTCAGTACCTCCCCAGGCCCCAGCACTGCTTGAGCTTCCAAATACCATGGCCACGGTGGTGGGGAGGAGGAGGACAGAAGTGGTGCACTTGGGAGGCTGATGTTTAGTTCACTCCTTTCCCTTCTCCACTGTCACCACTGTCACAGATCCCCAGCTTCTCTGTGAAGGGGGCAGGTTACATGGTGGGGGCATCCTTTTCCTATCCTTCTACTTAAAGATTTTCTCCTCACTGCAGAAGATTGGGGAGTATCGCCAGAGCCCCCTACCGAACCCAGTATCCCTCCGGGGCCTCCCTCTCAGCCAGTGGTCACTGAGATCACCAAGAACAGCATTACCCTGACCTGGGAGCCCAACCCGCAGGCAGGGGCCACAGTCACCTCCTATGTGATAGAGGCCTTCAGGTATGGAGAAAGTTTTACATGCAAACCTGGAAAGTCAGAAGGGAATCTTATGTCCTTGTCTTGGCTTATGGTTGGGGGGAAAGCTTGGAAAGAACAGATGAGAGGGAGGAGACGGGTTGGGGGTCCCTGGCTCAGACAACTCTGTCACCCCATCCCGGTTGCAGCCAAGCAGCTGGCAACACATGGCGGACGGTGGCTGATGGCGTGCAACTGGAGACACACACAGTCGGTGGTCTGCAGCCCAACACCATCTATCTGTTCCTGGTGCGCGCTGTGGGAGCCTGGGGCCTCAGTGAGCCCAGCCCCGTCTCTGAGCCTGTGCGCACCCAGGGTGAGTAAGGTCAGAGTCCCCGGCTCGGGGATATGACACAAAACACTGCAGATCACCCCTCCCTTCAAACTATGACAGAATGGCAGCTCTTCTCTGCTGTGCCCGCCTCTCCTGGTAGCCCAGCCCGGAATAGGTCACACCTCCCTCTCGTGGAGGGAACAGGAGAAGAGAGGAGAGGGGGAAATTCAGTCGTCTTGGCAGACCCTTACTTCTGAGCCTTTTACCCACAGATACTGTACCTTATTAGGACTAGAAGGAACCTTGGCAGGTTCATCTTCATGCTGGAGATGAGGAACTGAGGTCTCTAAAGTGCAGAAAGTAGGTTCATAGTAGCTGGACACCCATGCCCACCTCCAGAAGCTCTTCCCCTGACCAGCCCCCTCCTGATCCTGGGGTGTGCTCTGGGGTGCTAAGTAGTCCAGTCTGTGGGGGCAGCGTAAGGTAGGATACAAGAACACTTTCAGTCTCACTCCCTGTCCCTGATGGCCCCTGCTGAGTGGGCTCTTTGGTCACTAGACAGCAACCCATCCAGGCCTGTGGAGGACCCATGGAGAGGACAGCGGGGGCTGGCTGAAGTGGCTGTGCGCATGCAGGAGCCCATAGTCCTTGGGCCCCGGACCTTGCAGGTGTCCTGGACTGTGAGTGTGGCATAGGGATGAGGTTAAGGGCAGGGATGATCATGGGGGCCATAGTGACCTCCAAGAATGGGTCCGGGAAGGGTGGGAGGCGAGTGCTGGGGAAGACAGGGTGAGTGGAGGATGGGTGGGGCCCAGAGGACTTGTGTGGTCCCTGTTTCTTCTTCTCATGTGCTTTGTCCTGTCTCCTACAGGTAGATGGTCCAGTCCAGCTGGTGCAAGGTTTCCGGGTGTCTTGGAGGGTAGCAGGTCCTGATGGGGGAAGTTGGACTGTACTGGACCTACAGTCCCCAACCCAGCAAAGTACTGTGCTGAGAGGACTCCCACCAGGGACCCAAATTCAGATCAAGGTGCAAGCGCAAGGCCAGGAGGGGCTGGGGACTGAAAGTCCCGTCGTGACCGGGAGCATTCCTGAGGAAGGTAAGGGAGGAGGTGCACAGAGCTGATGAATGGACAGCAGGAAAAGGGGAGTGGGGAAGGATAGAAGTTTGCAGGGGAAGAGCAAGGGAAGCTGTGGGAAGTAAGGATACCTGATATTTCAGTTCCCAAGGTGGTACCTAGGAGTGGGAAGGTTGGGGCAGGAGGAGCAGCTGGCAATGACTGTCTTTCTCACCATACTCCACGGTGGGCACAGCCCCCAGTGGTCCCCCTCAGGGAGTAACGGTGGCCTTGGGGGGTGAAGGCAACAGCAGTGTCACAGTGTCCTGGGAACCTCCACTCCCTTCCCAGCAAAATGGGGTCATCAAGGAATACCAGGTACAGGGTTTTGGAAGGGACTGGGGAGGGGAGGGAGAGGGAGAAGCTAGGGGCTAGGATTAGGGAGAAGGGAACCTAGACTTTGGGGCTGGAGATGTGGTTGGGGAAGAGGAGAGAGCTTTCAAAGTATTCCCTCCAGGCTGAATGATGCCTGGCTAGCCCCCTCTACTATTCAGTTTCGAGTTTCCACGTGAGGCCAGGATCCCTTTTCAGACTCTAAACCCTGGTCTCGGACTCCCCAGATCTGGTGCCTGGGCAATGAGAGCCGCTTCCACCTCAACCGGTCCGCGGCAGGCTGGGCACGTTCCGCGGTGCTCCAGAGACTGCTGCCCGGTCTTCTCTACCGGACCCAGGTCGCGGCGGTCACCGGCGCTGGCGTGGGCGTGGCCAGTGTCCCGGTGTCGGTGCAGCTGCGTGAGTCCGGAGAAGGGGTGGGCGCTCAGGGCTGGGGAACTGGAGTCGGAGGGTCCTGGCGTAGCTGGGCCTACGGGGTCAGGGATGGCCCCCCTTCCTAGTTGCCGGGTTTCCAGGCTCCTGGTCCCCTCACCTCTCTGACCCCCACAGCTAACCCGCCGGAATCGGAGCCTGGGCTGGAGGTGGGCCGGGGGCTGGCGGAGCGGTTGGCGAGGGTGCTGCGGGAGCCTGCCTTCCTCGCGGGCAGCGGCGCCGCCTGCGGGGCGCTGCTGCTCGGGCTCTGCGCGGTCCTTTACCGGCGCCGGAGGCAGCGCAAGGAGCTCAGTCACTACACCGGTGAGCGGCGCCTGGGGGGCGGTGCAGGCGGAGGGGCTCACTTGGGCGCTGGGGACGGAAAGGGGGGGCCTGGAATGGGCGGGGCCTAGAGATCCCGTCCCTTCCGAAGGGAGGCTGGCTGTCCCTAGAGCCGGACGGGAGGAGCTCGCAGCTCCGGGAGTGGGGGCGGGGTCAGAGGGAAGGGTGGCTCCCTCGAGAGGGACGCGCAGAGGGCACCGTCGTGCTGGGAGCGGGCGGGACTGGGGGGAAGTGGCAGGACCTAGAAGGGGTGGGACCTGAGTCTGGGAGAGGGATAAAATATTCCTCTAAGATGACTCGAGAGGAGAGCGGGCTTCGCAGTCAGTCTCAGTATAGAAGGGGCAATTCTGGAGGGGGCGGGGAGCTCTTTCCCGAGGGGCGGGGCCTAGCAGGAGGGGGCGTGGCCAGGGCAGAGTATTAAAATGCAAGGCAGGGTCTGGGTGGAAAGGCGGGGCCCGCTGAGAAGAGCCGACTTGATTTCTGCTACTCCCTGGTAAGGGGCGTGTCTGGAGAGATTCTGAGGTCTCTTCGATCAGGGCTTCCCAACCTTGGCTACACATGGGAATCACTTGGGGAACTTTTTAGAAAAATACTTTTTTTTTTTTTTAAGATTTTTATTTATTTATTTATTTGACAGACAGATCACAAGCAGGCAGAGAGGCAGGGAGAGAGAGAGGAGGAAGCAGGCTCCCTGCTGAGCAGAGAGCCTGATGTGGGGCTCAATCCCAGGACCCTGAGATCATGACCTGAGCCGAAGGCTGAGGCTTTAACCCACTGAGCCACCCAGGCGCCCCTAGAAAAATACTGATGCTTGAGTCCCACTTCTAGAAATTCTGATGAAATTGGTCCTGGGGTACAGGCTGAGTGAAGGAATTGGGACCGTGGCCAAGAAGGGGACAAGAATGTGGGTATTTCTGACCCTTTCTCCATTTACCCTCTTCTTTCTCGCATGGATTCCTTTTCGGAAGCCTCCTTTGCCTACACACCTGCAGGTAAGCTATCTCTGCTCCAGTGGGGTTCAGACCCCAAGTACGGGCCCTTCTCTCACCCAGTCTCCCCCTCATCTTCCCAGTGTCCTTCCCACACTCAGAGGGCCTCTCTGGAGCCAGTTCCAGGTAATCCTTGTAATCCATCTTCCAAGGACAATCCCCCTCCATCAAGCGACCATTCTCCTTCCTCCTCAGGCCTCTCTGCCACCTACTGTCTCCCACGTGCCACCCTCAAATTCACCATTACTGCCCTACAATTCCTGATTACTCTTAAATTCGCTAGCCTGTTCAGGCTCTGGGTCCCTAGCGTTCACGTGCTTTCCCTCAGGCCACCCATGGGCCTTGGCCCCGCCCCCTACCCTTGGCTAGCAGACTCGTGGCCCCACCCATCTCGAAGCCCCTCAGCCCAGGAGCCCAGGGGGAGCTGCTGCCCCAGCAATCCTGACCCAGACGACAGATATTACAATGGTGAGGAGTTCTAATTCCCTCAGTGGCACACCTGGCCCCCAACACCCTTCTCTCCTCTCCACCTCCTGGGGCACACTAAAGGGAGCCGAGGATTGCCAGTCTTCCTGAGGTTGGTCAGTCCTTGGGGAGGATAGGAGTTGGGGGAACTTCTCTCATGCCTAACCTTTACCCTGGTTTGGGAGGTAAGGTTTGGGTGGGGGAAGAAGTTGATCCAGTGGGGTCTCCTTTTGCCCTCCATTCTCCTGTTATCGCTATTTCTTTGTCTCTGCACCCTGTCCCTTGCCTCCCACCCTGGCCTCCCTCTTTCTCCTCCTCAGAAGCAGGGATCTCCCTGTACCTGGCTCAGACGGCCCGGGGCACTGCCGCCCCTACCGAGGGTCCTGTCTACAGCACCATTGAGCCACCTGGGGAGGAGCTGCAGACTTTCCATGGGGGTTTCCCCCCAAATCCCTTGGGGGATCCAGGCACCTGGAACCAGTATGCTCCTCCTGAATGGATCCAGGGGGACAGCGGTATGACTTAATCCCTAACACCCCCATTTTAGCTCTGAGCAGAGCATCCCCAGGGAATATCCCTACCCTTCCCCTCTGAAACCCAGCCCAGCACCTTCTTCTGACATTTCTCATCTGCCTCTTATCTTGGTGTGTCCCCATCCTACCCTTCTCAGGAGCCAGGGGAGGCAAAGTAAAGCTTCTGGGAAAACCTGTGCAGATGCCCTCTCTCAGCTGGCCAGAAGCCCTGCCACCACCTCCCCCTTCCTCTGAACTGAGCTGCCTAGAGGGGACTGAGGAAGAGCTGGAGGGCGGGTAAGGCTGTGCCCTGTTGCAGATGTCCTAGACAGATGGGACGGCCAAGGGTCCCATGCAGGGGGAGGGCAGAGGTGCTAGGAGAGGAGCAGAGAGGGCAACCAGAAGTAGAAGGTATGGAGGCTACTCAGTCATCGCTACTCCCCTCCCTCTCTGCCCCCAGCTCAGAGCCAGAGGAGTGGTGCCCACCAACGTCTGAGCGGAGCCATGCGGCAGAGCCCAGCTCCAGTGGAGTGTGCTTGGTCCCTCCATCCCAAGGGGAAGCCCCCTCCCCCACATCTTCCTATGGACAGCAGTCCACAGCCACTCTTACCCCCTCACCTCCTGACCCTCCCCAGCCTCCCACTGACATTCCCCATCTCCACCAGATGCCCAGGTAGGGAGGTATATAGTGCCTTGCACACTATAGGCCCTGGGTACATATCTATTCTGTGGATGATTGGATGGATGGATGGATGGATGGATCTGGGATACAGAGGTCTCATGACCGTGTCAGAGTGGAAGTGTGATTCGGGAAGGAACTTGACGGCTGACAAGGTCTCTCACTCCCTTCAGACTATTTCTCCATCGGAGTGGCTCGGCAAGCTTCAAAAACATGGCTCCCCTCATACTTCCCTAGCTTTCGAGCCCTGTGGGGGACAGCCTGTGCCTTATTCATTGGAGTATCTAGCACAGTGCCTGGCACATAGTAGGCACTTAGAGCTTCTTGAGTGAACAAATGCTGAAGCCTCATGTCATTGCAGGAGGGTGCCCCTTGGGCCAAGTTCCCCTCTCAGTGTATCCCAGCCCACTTTGAGTAGCCACGAAGGGAGGCCTGTTGGCCTGGGTGCTGGCACCACAGTCTCCCATCACCTCAGCCCCAGCCCTGTCCTCAGTACAGCCAGCAGTGCCCCAGGTGAGTCTGCAGAATGATCTGTCTGCCCCTACCTTCCCACAACAGCCCCCCCCCGCCAGCTTGTTTCCTCTTCACCCTCAAGCCCCTTTCCTGATCATCTCTCATACCTGCTCTTCTCCCCGTCTGCTAATGCTACAGGGAGAACCCGGCAGGTGCCTGGGGAGATGACTCCTCCACTTCAAGGGCCCCGTGCCCGAATCCGGAAACCCAAGGCTGTTCCCTATCGTCGGGAGCACAGTCCTGGCGGTGAGGGTGCCATGGGCCATGACAGATGGTGACAGTAGGGGGACTAGGCAGGAAACCAAGGGTGAGCTCTGGGGGCTGGAGGAGGGAGCAGGTGAACCTAAATCTTGGGCCGTTCAGTCGCAGCCTCCTGGTGCCGGGGAATAGGAGTGGGAGAAAGATTCGTGTCAGGTGAGGTGGGAGAGTCTGCTGAAAGCCGGTCTCTCCCCAGACTTGCCCCCACCACCCTTGCCACCACCAGAGGAAGAGACAAGCTGGGCCTTAGGGCTGAGAGCAGCAGGCAGCATGTCCTCCTTGGAACGGGAGCGGGAGCGCAGTGGGGAGAGGAGAATGGTGCAGGCTGGGCCTCCAGGGGCCCAGCGGGGTCCCCACCTGGATGGTAAGGAGGGCCAGGGCAGGCCAGAGGGTCACTGCTACACCAGAAGGGGGCACAGGAGGCTAATTGTGTAGTATAGACCCTGCCATCACAGGGCTCTGAAATTTTCAACCCATCTCACCCCTCACCTTCCTTTGGGTTCATGCATTTGGTCCAAACCTACACTTGTCTCTGTAGCTCTCTCTGAAAAAAATCCCCTGAAGTTCCCCAGTTGTGTAACTTCCCAGGACTGCAGCCCAGATGAGGGAAGAGTGGGGCTGGGTGTTCTGTTTGGGAGTTCCTGATGCGTTTCTGAGCATGTGTTATGTCAAGGCCACGTGCTGGTCATGCTGTTTCTCCTCAGTCCCCAGGATGGCCTGAGCACCGTGCCGGCCGTCAGCAATTCTCAGAGCTGGGATTGAGACCAAGGTGGCCCAGTGGGCAAACAGGGACATTCTGTTCTCTGCCTGGGCCCGGCTGCCCTTCTCTCTTGTGTGCAGAAGAAGCCTGGCTCCCCTACAGCCGACCGGGCTTCCTGTCCCGGGGCCAGGCCACCAGCACCTGTTCCACAGCAGGCAGTAACTCTTCCAGAGGCTCGAGCAGCTCTCGAGGCTCCCGGGGCCCTGGCCGGAGCCGGAGCCGGAGCCGGAGCCAAAGGCCGGGACAAAAACGTGGAGAGGTGAGGGCTGGGGTGTGCAAGTGATGGGAGTAGAAGGCTAGGCACGGTGAGCCAGGGGTGACTGAAAATAGGAAGAGAAAGAAAGGCTTTCTAAGCTAGTGTCCAAAGGAGGGGACCCAGTGACTGAAGGGGGAAGGATCCTGGAGAACAGGTGACAAAGGTGAGGACAAGGTCATACTGAGAGGAGCCTGGCCTCCACAGAGGAGAGTGGGTTCAGGAAGGACTGAGGAAGAGAGGAGGCCCGACCCCTCCCACAGCCTGCTTGTCCCAGCCTAGGGCCTTGCAAACCAGCCTCTTTCTCTCTCTAGGAACCAAGATGACCCTAAAGGAGGATACCAATCAGGAAATCCACAGGGAAGGGCTTGTCCCCGGGCTGAGGAGCCGCCCGAGAGCCCCTTCCCCTGGTAAATGGGGGTGAGCAGAGAGGAGCAGGGGGAGGGAAGAGGGTCTCTTCCCTCCCAGCAATGATGCTTAGAAGCTAGAAAGCCAGGTCTTCCCTTTCTATCTCAACCTGAACCTCATTTGTAAATGTGACAATAAAAAGAGTCTGATCGGAGCCCTGGACCCCGCTTGTCTGGTTTCACGCAGGACATGGGGAAGAAAGGGGCTGCGAGAGGATGTAGATCAAGGCACAGAGTAGCTTCCATTTCCTTTTGAACTTCCACAAAAGCCAGAGGTGAGGACAGGGGCCTGTCTTGCCTCCTGAAGGAGCTGAAACCCACTGAAGCCCAGTTAAAGGAACTTTCCAAACGACCAACAGTGAGAAACGTCCCGCCTTCAGACAACCAAGCCAGGTCCTCCTCGGGTGTCCTCCCCAGTGGTCTCTTTACTCTCCTGTAAGGAAATATGCCCCTCACAATAATAATAATTCTTAAAAAATTCAAACAGGGGTGTCCAGGTGGCTTAGGCCCTTAAGCATCCAACGCTTGAGTTCGGCTCAGGTGAGGATCTCAGGGTGGTGAGAAGGAGCCCCGCTTCCAGCTCCGCACCCATGGGGAGTCTGCTTGTCTCTCTCCCTCTCCCCCTCTCTCTGCTCCCCTCTGTCCTCCCTCCCCACTCTCTCTTTAAAATAAATTTTAAAATTCTGTGAACAATTTTTAAAAATAAAACTCAGAGAATGGGGTTGATGGGGGAATCCCCAGTCGACAAAGGGAAACAGGCTTTTTTCAAATTCCCTGACCCCCTCACAGAGGGTGTGTACACAGGGAGACCTCTAGGCAGGCCCAGGTGTGACTGGTTTGACTGGCATAGAATTTTTGGAAATTTTGGCCTTGAATGCTACAGTGCACATGGCTCCCTCCCCCACAGCCCATGCCCCCGAATGGTTTACTGAGCTTTTGTTTCCTTCTGACATCTTCACCCCCAGGCTCAGGAACTGCCCTGGCCTCTCATGGGATGGCCACTTGCCCCGGCCCCTACCCCAAGCCCAGGCTCTGGCCTCCCCTGCCACTGTGACCTAAGCGTGCACAAATCCCTTTTTCTCCATTGGTCTGGCAAACAGGGTTGGAATGTTTTCAAAAGGAATTTTACCAGGAAGCTGAAAGAAAAACAAAATCCAAAAAAGGAAAAGCAAATCGAGAGGAACGGATATGTATCCAGAGCCCAAGGATTTGTCATCCTGAGACTGAGACACCCCAGCCCAGGCTGGCCTGGGGAAGTAGTTCCGGCAGCTCTGTGTCCCCCAGGCCCTTCCTCACTTGGCCTGTGAGTTCAGAGTGGTCTTCAGTTAGAGCAGCTTAGGTCTGGGGGCTAGCACCCCTTTCAGGGCCTGCTTCCTGATTGACCCTCCTTAAGGGCGTCCTCCTGTGGCCCCTGGTCTTGCTCAGGAGCACTGTCCCCCCAAAACTTGTGTGTTCTGCCCCTGCCTTTCCCACCCCATTAGAAAGACAGGCCCCCATCTGCCCTTCCAGAACCTTCTGTGGCTCTGGCCCTGGCAGTCTGGCTCCATTGCTCTGTTCTATTGTTTCGTCTGAAGGTTGTTCACTAGATAGCCATTACAGGTGGTTCTACCTACTTTGCCTATTTTAAGAAACCCTCTGGTCTTAACCATCTGGGACTGGTCTCTGGGGAGGGGGGCTGGGACCACTGAAAGAAGGAGTTGTCTTCCCAGGCCAAGTTGCAAAGACCAGCAGACCAGGGGAATCCAAAGGATGCGTGTAATTCTTCCCTCAATCACAGAACAGAACTAAATGTCTCTCCCTGAGTGCCAGTGAACCCCTGATCCCGTTCAAACTCAGAATTCTTCCCATATCTCCCGGTACCCTCCCCAAAATGACGCTCTGGGGAATGAGCTCACCGCACTCAAGTCATGACAGTTTTATGGTGGTCATAGAGTCCACAGTGCAAGGAAGGGGTTTGCCCCCCATTTTCCCACCTCGCTGGATCCATGCTGGCCCCTCTGCCTGGGTAGCTAGGAAGGGGCTCACCCCTCCAGCGCTGGTCAGTGCGTCCTCCTTCCTTCTTCTACCAGGTGTGGCTGGGGGAGAGGTGAGCCTGGGGGAACGAATGGACCCCTCCTGAGAGGGGTGGCTCTGTACAGCTCCTTTCCCTCCTGCCTGTCCCACAAGCTGCTGCTGTCCTCTGGGTAGACCTCTGGCTCCCCTATCTCCTGTGGTTCAAGTGGGTGGGGAGCTTTGGGGATAAGGCCGCTTCTCAGGCCAGAAGACCTGGTTGTGGGATGGACGGAAGGAGGAGAAAGCAAGGGCGAGGAGTCAGGTCTCGATGACCTTTGGCTCCTTAAGGACTCTGGGTCTACTTTGTGCTTATTTTGTTTTGCTTTCATCTGTTTTCACAATCCCCGAAGGAGGAGAACTCTCCAGGAGGCCGGGCAAGCTGGTCCCCCAGCTGCAGAGACGCACAGGCCAAGACTGACACTCCATGGCGGGGGGTGGTTTGATTTTCTTCTTGGTGGTCTTGGGCACACTTCATGAGGAGTCTGTGGGGGAAGTCCAAGGGGAGTGGAGTTACCTGGCTGCTCCCTCTCTCCTGCCCAATAGCCTGGACTCCCTCCTGGCCCCTCCCTAGAATCCCTAGGTCAAGGTCACCCCACCAGCTCAGGAGACAGACACTTACTGGCAGCCTTGGGCTCAGGACAGCCAAGCTGACTTCTTCGGGAAGAGATCCGAGAGTCGGGGGGCCAAGGAGGCAGGCCTCTTCCCAGCTGCTGGCTGCGGTGGTTCTCCATGTCCTCTAGCCAGTCTGACCTCCACTCCCACAGCGGCAGGGAGAGGGTGGAGGTCAGGTAGAGGTCATCCCGGGGGGAGGGAGGTGAGGAGGCGTCTGTCAGGGAGGGTAGATTTATTTGGAGATGGCTAACCTTCACTCTGAGGGACCAGGTTAGGGCAGAAGGCTGAGGGCCTGCTTAAGGCATACTCTCAACCCAAAAGATAATTTAGCCCCAACTCGGCCCATTATTTCTGGGGGCCATTGGGTCCGATGGTTTCTTTAGAGAGAATAGTTCGAGCTGTTTCCTCCTAGCCCAGCTCTGGCCTTCTATCCGTACTGTCACCCTTCATCCCCCGGCCCCCACCCCAGGCATCTCTCTTTTCTTTCTGTCCTGGATAATCCTTGCTTTCCCATTTACCACAAGCCTGGTTGTTTTTCCTGGAGGCAAAGGGTAGAGTTAAGGTTCATAAGGTGGGGATAGGGGGTCTGACAGAGTATATGAGGAAGAGGGGACTCCTGGGTGGCTCAATCCATTAAGCGTCTGCCTTCAGCTCAGGTCATGATCCCAAGGTCCTGGGATTGGACCGTGCATCGGGCTCTCTGCTCAGAGAGGATCCTGCTTCTCCCTCTGCCTGCCACTCCCCCTGCTTGTGTCCTCTCTCTCTGATGAATAAATAAAATCTTAAAAAAAAAAGGGGGGGGGGCACAGGGAGCGTTGAACTACTGTCTGTTGACATGGAGATAATGGTCCCACTCTGCTCGACAGGTGAGGTTCTCCTCACCCCGATCACAGACAGGGCAAGAGGAAGGGTTTGTAAGCATAGCAGGGGGTAAGAGAGAAAAGAAAAGAACTTCCTATAGTGAGGAGGATCTAGAACGGTGGGTTAGAGTGAATAGAAGAGGTGGGAGCAATCTTTCCCAGAGACCAACATCTGGGTTAGGAGGAGGAATCTGGAGGGAGGGCAAGGGGCCATGCAATTGGCTGCTTCTGGGCTTTAGCCTTGATCATTTTGTCCTTGTTCTATGGGTGACCTTGGGCAAGTTAAAAAGCCTGATTGATTTATAGTTCCCTCATTTGGAAAAGAAAGATAAAGAATATTCCTTATTCTTCATAGAGTTGTTAATATTGAATGTATATAAAGCACTTATCCTGGGGCCGGGGACATAGTAATCATTCAATAAAAGCTCGCTGTTTTAAGGATAACCACAAAGACAATGTTAGGAAGCCTTGCCTCTTGGGGAAAAGGCTGGATTCTTCCAGGAGCTGTGTCTGTTCCAAGGGTGGAGGTGAGAAGTGAGGCAGGGTGATCTCACATACCCGTGAAGACGCAGTCCACCTCCCTGGGCTCCAGACCAAAGCCAAAGCTGTCCACGGCCATTGCCAGGGCCCGGGCAAAGTGGGCATCAGCGAGGAAGGAGCCATCCGAGGAGCTGACCAGGCTGGCTCTGGCGCTGGGGGCGTTGTCCTCGGAGGCAGAGCCCCAGCCGTTGGCCAAGGAGCCCTCACTGGGGGTGGGGGTGGAGCAGGGCCGGGGCGGGCACAGCAAGCCCCTCACTTCGGACCCCACGCCTCCTCCAGCCCTGCCCACATCTGCTAGCTCTGAGGCCGTCGGGATGCTGATGTAGCCATAGGTGACAGGGGGGGAAGGAGCCCTGGGCACAGGAGAGACACTATTCCTGGAAAAGACACAAAACGGAGACAGGACCAAGGTTGGGGTGGGCAGGCTGGCATCAGGGAAGCATTCCCGGTGAGAGAGGGCGGGGCCGGGGAGAGAGAACCATACTCCTGCCGCAGCTTATCCCCTAGTCCTTTGGTCTCCCTCAGGGAACTCACCTGGGGGTCTCCTCGCCCTCACTGAGCTCCAGGCACAGGGCCACCTCCTCAGGAGTCAGCACACTGTCCTGATCCTCCCCCAGGGACGACAGTGAAGAGCTGGACAGACGACTGGACTCTGGGCTGGGACCAGACAGGGAAGAGGCCTGGGGGCTGGAGGGGCTGGGGGGACTGGAAGAGATCAGGACTGGGAGGGGGGCTGCTGGCAGTGGGAGGGAGGAAGGCACTTGGGGCTCTGCAGAGTGCCTGATCAGGGTAAGAGAATGATGGGTGGTTAGTGCAGCCCAGTCCATCCTCCCCCAACCCCCATCAGAGATCAGCAAACGCCCCTCACAGGCCCAGTCCCCCAGCCCTGCTTCCTGACCCCATGCCCTCTTACTGCGTCTGCTGACTCTGAGCAGGGGTTCCATGAGAAGTGAGGGGTGCTGGGGGGAGAGGCCGTGAAGCCAGCTCTTTGGAGGAGCTGAGAAGCTGCGGTCCTAGGGCCCTCCAGGCCACCAGAGCCTGGGGCACAGCTCCTGGGAAACAATAGCCTGAGGGTGAGTCTGGAAGAACCCCCATCAGCCCCAGACCCCACCCCCAGCTTCCTGTCCCCACACCCCACCTCTCCAGGCTCCTCAGAGGCCAGAACAGCCACCTGCCAGGGCTGCGGGCCCCTACACCCTGCCTCACCCTCTCATTTCCCTTTTCGGGCCTCTTCTCACCGGGGCTTTGGGAAAGGTTCTTGGAGCCTCTATTCCCCAGCTCCCAGGCCCAGAGCTCCAGAGGGCGGCCAGCCCGGAGGGGCGGGGAGCTGTTGGCTTGCTGCAGCTCTGCAAGAGACAGTCGGGGGCGGGGGGGGAGCCAGGGTGGGCCTTTCAGACTCCAACCACAGGCTCTATCTTCAGCCCAACATTCAGCTAAGCTTTAGAGTCCCTGAACCCAGAGAAAAGAGGGAAGAACCTCCTTCCACCCTCTCCACCCTCATCCAGGCAGCTATGATAAGGGAGGAAGGTAGTACTAGGCTTGGAGTCAGAAGACCTGTACTCAGAGCCCAGCTCAGTTCCATGGCTGCTCTGTGACCTCAGGGATATCCATTAACTTCTGTGAGCTTTGGTTTCATTTGGGAACACTCGGTCAAATGATAATTTTGCCAATTTTAATTTATTTATAAAAACAGATTGGGAATTTCTGGTGCCTAAAAGAGACTTCGACCATTGTATTTTCCTTATAGTATACATTCCAATCTTCCTGATCTCTATACCCTCACATTGCTACTTCTCTCAGGAATTTTGGCCCTGTGAAGACAAATATCCCTTCTTTTCTTGGAGAGAATCTGTTAATTTCCATCTCTCACAATACAAATATCTTGCATGGTTCTGGACCCTGCCCTGAGAAACCCGAGTAGATCTCACTTGGGAAGAAGTGTTGGATTGTCAAGTTGAGCCAAGTGGGTGAGACAAACCTGCACATGCTGGGTGTAACAGGAAAGAGTCAGCAGAGAAGAAGAGGACCTCTAGAATAGGAAGAAGTGTTGGTCTCACCGGGGGAGGCAAAGCCCTGCCCATAGATATTTGGTAATATTTGTTGAAAGAAAGAGCAAATGGATGGATAATATCAGAGATGAAGATGTCAGCACAAGGTGAGAAGAATCACAAGATGGCGGCTACCATTTGGCTCACTTGGCCGCTTAAGAGATAGGGCTCTGAGTGAACCGTGACAGTGGAGAAGCTGAGGTAACTGAAGAAACAGACCCAGCTGTGTGCAGTGACCAAAGAGCATGCTTCTTGGTCAGGCCAAACCAGAAGTGAACCAAAAGGGTAATCGAGGGAAGAGAGTTCCCCGAGACCAGAAACCAGGAAAATAGCAAGGGAAGGGAAAAAGAAGCAGCCTTCAGATTAGTGTCATAATCAGAAACTCAGTTAGGAAAAGGGTTCCTTCCTTGGCAAAACCAGAGACCAGGCAGGACCCTTGAGGCAGAGTTGTCTAGTCAGTTCGATCTCAAAGATTTGGAGGTCACCATGGGCAGCTTCAGAGCAGGACGAGATCAAGGCTATGGCATTCACCAAGACTATCTGGACCCTGGGAATCCATGTACAGTGGCCAGACCTTCTGAGCCACTGGGATGAAAACCCACACAATGGCTAGACTTCCTCCATCAAAATTTCCTTTTGTTCCTAGGCTGCTTTGTTTTTTAAATTTATTTCCTTTATTTGTTGTGTGACCTAGGGAGTCCTGGAGGCCAACTTCAGGTGCTCTAACTCTGCTCTCAACAGCTTTGTCTCATCTAGTTCTGGCTTCCTGAATAAGCTCAGAAAAGGGGACACGTGTTGGTTGGTTGGTGTGGACAAGGAAGAGGAAAGGCCAGTCCTAGAAAAGGCCACTTTTGTCCCAGCCTGTTCTATTTCCTCTAAAGGATTCCCATCACAAAAGCCTTCCACCATACTTGCAATCACTTAGATTTTAGTTTTCAGTGTTATTGGAGCCAAGTGTGCGATAAAAATGTTATCAAGATGAGGTCAGATCTCATTGGGCATACCTGAATGGCAATAAATATTTGTTTGAATTCATTCAGTGTTTAGGACAAAATATAATGGACGAAACATGAGAGAGTGCAGTTGTGGTGGAGAAAAAAACCGAACTAAGGTCAAATAATAAGAAAAAAGGAATAATGATGTCAAGGGGAATAGCGGGGCACTGAGAAAGCTTGCCAGTGTCAGAAGACAAAGAATCCTCAGTCTTTTGGACTCAGGGACAGCAATAGAGCCAATTTCATGGCTCTGGACAAGACCATGGCATGGTCTTGCTGCTGCTGGGGTCCCGGGAACTGGAGGTGGGCCACTGAGTGTCCCCGGTGCAGGAGAGCTGCTGTGGTTGACCAGTGGGGCTGGGGTCAGGAGACATAGGCTGGAATGGGGACCAAAGCCTCATCCCAGAATTGGAACCTGTCTTAAGAATTGGCTATAGAAAACTACTCACTTCCCCCCACCCCCACCCCAGTAGTATTAATGTTCTAGAATGTGCTATACGTCATATCCAAGTCAGTATAGTTCTCCATGGGAAGGCGGGTTTTTAAAGGGGACTTTTTCAACCCCTTTTTAGCGGCTATTTCATTACCACCTAGAATTTCTAATACTATAGTTCTGAGGCAGTGCTGGAAAGAATGCCAACTTTGTTAATATTTAGAGTCATAAAATTCTGGACACTGGACAAGGTCTTAATTACTCTGAATCCATCTTTGTCTTCATGAAAGTTGGATTATATCCACTTAAAAAAAAAAAAGAATTGGCTGTAGGACATTTGTAAGGCTTACTAATCAGCACAGAAGGCGCACGAAGACAGCAGGTGGAGTGCATACCAGTGTTCAGCAAGGGGAGAAAATAGTCAGTGTTAGAATAGAATCCCTCAGGGGTGCTCCCAGAGGATGGCCTTGAGAAGCGGGCTACTTTGGCTTCAAATCGGAGTTCAGCAGCTTACAGCTTGTGGGATTTTGAACAAGATACTCATTTCTGATCCTCTTTCCCCATCAGCAAAATTAGAGAAATATTACCTAGCCAAAAGGTTGGAAGCTGTTTTTAAAGGAAATAACAAACACGTATAAGTCACCTAACATATAGTAGTTGCTGAAGAAAGAGACCCTGATTTTTTCTGTCTTTGGGAAGGCAAAGCTGGTAGGCAGAAGTCAGGAGAGATATCCAGGCAGAAAGGAATTACTCACTCTTTTCTGGAAAGTGAGTTGGGAGTCAGTGTCTGGGGAGGCCCCAGGCATAGTGCACAAGGAGATGAGGTCACTCTAGCACTGGTCACATGCTTTCAGGTTCTAATGTTGCTTATATGCTGGTCAGCCGCTCTCCTTAGACTCTGAGACCTTAGATGGCAATAGCCATCTCTCGTGTCCCCACGGCTGGCTTACAGTGGTGCTTATGAAATGTTGGCCAACTTCAAACAAATACCGAAGTCGGGCCCACGACTGCTGTGGCCAAGCGGAAACAGAGCCCAGCCTAAAGAAAAGCAGAGGCCGGCACAGCCCTCCCTAAGTGCTCTGGTGATAGTGGGGAGACCCTGTGTCCACCAGGACAGGACTGGAAGCCACCAGTGGGATACAGCCCACATCCAGCTGCGAGGCTCCCAGGCCACGTCCCACCACATTCCCACTCCTATTCCCTCCTGCCACCTGCTCCAGGCTGTGTCTCGCCTCCCCATCCTTACCCTGCTTCTTTTTGGCCTTCCAAGCCTCTGCAGGGGCCAGAGGCAAGCGGGGGGAAGCGAGGCCCCTGCGGCTGCACAGGCTGTCTGGACTGGGCCAGGGGCTGGAGAGTCGGGCCAGCTGGGGTGGGAGACGCCTGACAGCTGGGGTCTTGGGGCTTGGCCGAGCTGGGGGACCAGGAGGCAGCTCAGCGATGAGGGAACCATAGAAAGTACTGGTGTCGGGAAGCAGGGGCACACCAGGGCTGCGGGGATCCCAGGAGATCACTGTGGTAGCAACGACAGGAAGAATTATGGTGAGTGCATCCCACCCTGCGACCCCCACGCCTGGCCCTGGGGTCCCCCTGCTCCCCAGCTGGGCCCTGGCCCCCCACTGGGCATGCTCACAGGAGCCACGACAGTCTAGTGGATCCCGGCGGTCCACTCCCAGCCTGCTGCTGAGGCTGCTGCTGCTGCTTAGGTCCCGAGAGCCCGAGGTGGAACGCCAAGTGTCTGCCAGCCAAGGGGAGTCGCTGTGATCCATCCTGGGGCAATGGAGGGTGGGGGTGGGGCAGGAGAAAAGGGGGGAATGGAGAACATAATTGGCCAAGACCTCCAGCTCAGAGGGGAGCCGAGGGGTCAGTAGAGCTTTATTCTCCCTGCTTGCTAGCCCTTCACAAACTCCTGAAGATCTCTGACCTGGTGGCCCGAACTTAGTGGTCTTTTCTTATCCTGGGATCAGGGGGAGTCCAGGTGGCCCAGAACCAGGAGGCAATGAAGAGGGACAGCTATGTGCCCAGACAAAGAGGACACAGATGTGGGGGCAGACAAACCCACTGTAAAAATCCCCGTCTGCCTCAGCCTAGCTGTGTAGCCCTGGGCAGCGAGGTCTACTAGCCTCTCGAAGCCCTGGTTCCTTATCTGTAAAAGGCCACGAAATAAAGCTTTCCATATAAGGCTGATATTGTGAGTTGAAATGAGGAAATGTGAGATCACTCAGCTAGGAGCAGGAGTTTGCTACATGGATGTTGCCTTTCTCTGTCTAGTTGGTTTCCTTTTGAACTGGATGCCCTGCTGGTTGCCGGAGTAATCTTTTAAGAATAGGGATCAGAACAGAGCAAGTCTCTGCTCTTCAGTGGCTCCTGATTTACCAGGATAGAGCCCAGCTGCCTAGCACCGCTAACAGGGCTAACAGACCCCTTGGTGGGGCCTCCAGCTCCCTAACCTTATCCTTCACTCTGACCCCTCATGCACCCTATGTCCCAGCCAGAGCAAATGGCTTATCACAGGGGAACTATGACCATAGCCAGCTAGTCCTTGCTGCTCCTTTTCCCTTCCCCTTCTTACCGTTAGGGTAAACATAGAACCTTCCTCCCATGTTCCCCCACCCTACCCTGCCTCCACGTATCTTGTACGTGTTCCTGCATTTCTTTTCTTTTCCTTTCTTTTCTTTTCCTTTCTTTCTTCTCTTTTCTTTTTTAAAGATTTATTTATTTGAGAGAGAGTGAGAGCAAGAGCAGGGGTTGGGGCAGAGGGAGAGGGAGAAAGAAACTTCAAGCAGATTCCCTGCTGAGTGCAGAGCTAGATCCCCTAACCCCAGAGACCATGACTTGAGCTTTAATTAAGAATTGGTTGCTTGGGGCGCCTGGGTGGCTCAGTGGTTTAAGCCTCTGCCTTCGGCTCAGGTCATGATCTCAGGGTCCTGGGATCGAGCCCCACATTGGGCTCTCTGCTCAGCGGGGAGCCTGCTTCCCCCTCTCTCTCTGCCTGCCTCTCTGTCTACTTGTGATCTTTGTCTATCAAATAAATAAAAATCTTTATTAAAAAAAAAAAAGAATTGGCTGCTGAACCACCTGGTCATCCCCATGTGTTTCTGCGTTTCTAACACCAGATTGCCTTCCTATAGGCGCACGGCTGTCTCTCTGCTTAGAGGGAGAGTTCCTGATGGGTAGAGCCTGTGCTAAAGAAATGAAGAGACAGAACAATCAAAACGGAATCCCTCTGGGGCGCCTGGGTGGCCCAGGCAGTTAAGCGTCTGACTCTGGGTTTCTGCTCAGGTGACCTGAGCTCAGGGCTCTGAGCTCAAGCCCCATGTGAGGCTCTGCACTTAGCGTAGAGTCTGCTTAAGACCCTCTCTCCCTCTGCCCCTCCCCCCATCTCATTTTATCTCTCAATTAAGTCTTTAAAAAAAAAAAAAAAAGAATGGAATCCCTCTCAAACACAAGGGATAATGTCCCAGGGTATCCAAGGGCTTCAGGGCATCCAAGGGCTCCAGGGTAGAGCAGACAAAGCCCAGGAAGTAGCTGGAAAACAAAGGCCAGCTAGCACAGAATAACGAATAATGCAGGAATAGGGCCCAGTTAGCTTGAAACCTTGCTCTAGGCTGAGACACTGACTGCAAAACGGTAGCCCGAGGGCTGGACGTGCCCAGCCCAGAGCAGGTGTTTGATAAATTTCTGTTGAAAGATGCAGAGTTGGAATGTAAAGCCCTTCAGAGGAAATCCATTGAGATAAAGAGCAGGAGCAGATGGGCAGAGAGTTGAAGTGGTTATTTAGTGTAGAACTCAGCCAATAAGACAAAAAAGGATGTTTTCTTTCTTAGCATCATGTCTTACAGCTGCAGACTTGCTTTAG
Organism: Mustela nigripes; assembly: GCF_022355385.1. Lineage (NCBI taxonomy): Eukaryota > Metazoa > Chordata > Mammalia > Carnivora > Mustelidae > Mustela > Mustela nigripes. Next base: position 85,256,578 of record NC_081557.1, on the reverse strand, counting down.
CAGCCAAAGACCCTTGGAGCAGGTGTACCTGCCTGCGGACCCTGATACTGAGAATCGAGTGAGGAGGGAGAAGCAAGACCGTAGGGGCAGAGCGCCCTCTGCTGGAACTGTGGGTGATTACTGTGACCGAGAGATCCCTCAATAGGTAGATGATCTGAATGCAAAGGCACTGTGAGGTAGACACCAAGTACACAGAGAAAATGTATACGGGTCTTCCCGTGCTAGGTATTCCCCCACATAGCAGAACGAGTCAGCAGGAGAGTCTAGCAAGTATTAGTGAGAGGTGGGGACAAGCACACCGATTAAGCTTGGGGTGTTACTAGCTGAGTGACCTCGAGCAAAGTCACTCAAGTCAGGAGTCTCGGTTTACTCAACCATCAAGTGGGGTGATAGGAACATAAATGAAAGAGAAATTAATTCTCCCTTGGAGTTCGGGAGAGATTTGCGTAGTAGGGTCTCAAAGTGCAGTGGTGGCAGTAGGAGAGATAATATTCTATCCATTTCTCCATCCCTGCTCCACTGTCCCTTGGCCCTTGCCCTTGCCACACCTCCAGCCCCTCCCCCATCTCTCACCTGTGCTTTAGGATGGCGTCCTCACTGGTGTATCTGTACAGACCTGGGAGAGGGTGAAGGGAAGGCTAGATCCAGAGTGTCCAGCACCAGGCCTGAGCTCTAAACCCCTGTATTGTTCGGCCTCGACCTCTTGGGCGTCCATCGCCTCCTCTCACCTGGGCCCAGGTGCACCCCAGCTCGGCGCCGGCGGTGGACACACACGGCGGTGCCCAGCAGCAGCAGCCAGAGCAAAACACCCCCACCAGCAATCACTTCTGGCCGCTTCAAGGTGGCCCGCAGCTGCTCCAGGGTCCAGGGACCATCCCTGAGTTCTTGGGTGGCTCGCTCCATGGTCCGCTCTGTTCAGGGATGTGAGCTCAGTGGGCAGGGCGGGTTGGGTGATGAGAGTGGGGCAGGGGTGGGGTGACAAGGGTGGGGCAGGGGTGAGATGAGAGTGAGGGGAGAGGAAGGTGGGAAGGGGGGCTCACAGGGTATGGGTGGGCTTGTGGGCACTGGCCTCACCTAAAAGGAGGCAGACAGGGCTACTGGGGGGCCCAGTCCCGGCGCCGGTGACAGCAGCCACTTGCATGCAGTAGGAACCTGGCTTTCGGGTGGCAATCTCCAGCTGGGTCTGCTCACCCGCCACTGTCCAATTGGCTAGGGGCAGTGAAGTGTTGCCTAGGCTCCAGACCTGAGGCACAAGCAGAGGTCAGCACTTATCCCCCTGCTCCATCTTAGGAGCTGAAACCTTCATCTCTGGGCATGTGACCACCCTGCCCTGCTGCTTGCCTGGGGACCTTCTGTGTGCCCCGTACGGCGGTACTTCCTATTCCTCTCTCTGTGCAGAGTGAGAGAGACTTCTCTCTAGCCTGACAGAAACAGGACCAAGGCAATCCGCTAAAATAGACACCCTGCCGTGGTTCCCAACCTTCACTGTGCTTTAAGGTCCCTGGGAGGGTTTGCTAAAAATCCAGGTTTCTGGATCCCCGAGTTTCTGATTCACGGAGCCTGCCAGGGAAGGACTCAAGGATGTGCGTTTCTAACACGTCAGGCGCTGTTGCTTCTGGTCCCAAAACCACATTCTGAGGCTACTGGCTTAGAAGGTGGGAGTCAGACATGGCCTGGTTTGATTCCTGCTCTGTTTCCCACACCCGTGACCTTGGCCTCACTTTCTGTGTCTGGAACGTGGGGCTAATAACCTGGGACGGACTGTGAGCCAAAAAGGAGATCAGGTAGGAAAGGGCTTGGCAGGGTCCGGCAAACCCTGGCTCAGTAGCAGTGAGTGTCCCTTGCTTCTCTGCGGGGGGCGGGGGAGGGCGATTCCCAGCGCCCCAAGCAAGGGTGTGAAGGGTGCCAGAGAAGAGGGATGTCCTGGTAGGACCAGAAGGATGTACCTGGTAGCCCCGGATGATGCCATTGTGGTTTTCAGCAGGTGGTGGGACCCAGCTCACAAGGACACTGCTGTTGCCAGGTTTTAAGGTCACCTCCTGGGGAGGGGCACTGGGCACTGGAGTGGGGGAAGAGAGGCTGTAAGGGATGGTGAAGGAGGGGACTCCAGGAAGTAGAGCTGGGACAGGGATGCGGTCACAGACCACGCTGATAAGAATGAGAGCTTCCTGCAGCTCAGCTTGCTGGCCACACAGCAGAAGGGAGTCGGGGAGTAAGACCCACCATCCCCCCAGACTAGAGTGGGACAGTCCAGGGGCCCCAAGACAGCAAGGGGCCAGCCAGTATCCCGCTGAGTCCTGCGGGCATCTGTCTCTGACCTTGCTCGGGCAGCCTCAGGAGCAGCACGTTGCTTTCAGGGCCTTGAGCCCGGCCGGAGGATGGTCTCACTTTGAACTCGTAGTCTTGGCCCCAGAGGAGGCCTCCAAGCTCCGCACTCTGCCAGCCGGCCAGCAGGGCCTCTGCCCATGGAGCTCCTGGGCCTCCTGGGGCCGTCTGGACCCTGAACAGGGCTGTGTAGGACTGAGCAGGTGCGGCAGGGCCGCTTACCTGGGAGACAGTCCAGAGGAAGGATGGGAGTCAAGGGGGTTTATGACCAGTTCTTCCTTGAGCTCTGGACAGGCACCCACTCCTAGGTCCTGGGCCTTACCTTCCAGCTGAGCCACACTGCGGGCTCAGGTCTGGTGCTCTTTGCCGGGTCTGGGTTCAGCAAAGTCACATTTTCCAGCTGAATGTGCACAGCCAGCAGCTCCAGAGGCTCCTTATACTTTGGGGGCTCTGTGGGGAGCAGAGGGCTGGTCTGGGGCCTATAGGCCAGAGTGATGAGACTGAGGAGTGAAACATCCCCCAGACGTGGAACAACCACAATTCCCAGGTTTCCCAGTCTAGAGCACTCCTATTTCTCCTCTAGGATGGGTAACCTCCCTTTAGATGGGGTCCCCCATCACTCTGATCCCCATCCCAGGTTAATCTGCACATACCCTCAGCCCAGCCCAAACAAGGCCCTACCTTGAGCTGACCACCCTCGCCTTACCCTGGACAGATACCCTGGCTGCCCGGCTCTCCCGCCGTCCTGCACTGTTGGTGGCCACACACATATAGGTCCCCGCGTCGCTCTTCTCTGCTCTTGCCAACTGCAGGGAGCCCCTGGAGACCTGTCAAGGCCAAGTGCTTTGTGGAGTCTTCCATGTGGGGATGGGCTCTGATGGGGGAGGGCAGCTTAGGCCCCTCCTCAAATGCTGCAGGGCACAGGGGGCAGGGGCAGGTCACTCCCTCCAGGTGTGCCCCATTCCGCTCAGGACTGGAGAAAGTACGGGAAGGGGGCCACACTTACCGTGTGCCGCCCTGGCTGTAGGTTCAGGGGTTTGCCATCCTTCCACCAGGAGACTGTGGGCTCTGGGAGGCCCCGGGGCGGCCCACAGTCCAGAACCATTGGCTCACCCACTGTGGCCACTGTATCCTGAGGCTGGGTCTGGAAATCCTCCCGAAGATCTGCAGGGATGATGGAGGGTCGGCAGGGGGGCCCTGCCTCGGTGCCTCCCACGACACTCGCCCCATTCGGCTTTACCCACATTTTCACTGCCCTGTGTTCACTCTTCACAGCCCCCCACCTCAGTTCCCCCAGCCCAGGCCTTCCCTCACAGACGAGCCCCCAGGTACCCTCAGCTCGGGCCTCAGGCCCCAGGTGTGCCCCGCCCTGCCCCCCCCACCAGGCCTTACTAGCCGCAGACAGCCGAGCGCCTCTGCTGACCACTGTGCCCAGCCGGTTGCTGGCCTCGCAGGCGTAGACACCCAGGTCTGCGGATAGGGCCTGATCGTCGTGGGCACGTCCGGAGGCCAGGGGCCGCCGCAGCAGGAGCGTTCCATCAGGCAGGAGGTGGTGGACGTCTGGAGGGGCCATGCTCAGGGGCTGTCCATTCAGCAGCCAGCGGATGGTGGGAGGCGGCTGGCCTGAGGCTCGGCAGCTCATTTTGGCGGGGCCTGCGCCCTGGAGCAACTGGTCCTGGGGGTGGACTAGGATCTGGGGTGGGGAGTCCTGGGCCATGCCTCCTGCAAGGGAAAGGGGGGGTGGACTCCACTCTGACTACCAACGGGACCCCGCAGATCCCTGAACATCTCTTCTGCCTTCTCTTGTCTGAGATAACTTCTGATAACAACCTAGCAGGGAGGGGAGAGAGCTAGCACACAGGGCGTCCAGGCAGAGCTCTTAATCTGTCTGTCTTTTTGTCTCTGTCTCATACATACATCGTCATCTTCACCATCCTTATCACCATCCCATCATTGTCCTCCTCTCTGGTCCCCCTACTGCAAAAGGGAAACAAAGGAGCAAGGGGGCCTCTTCTCCCCGAGGCCAGGCCTTGGATCAGGGGAGCAGGGTCTAGGAAAGGGGAGGGCCGCACTCACCAGTGACAAGCAGAAGCAGGAGAGGCAGAGGCCCCGGGGCCCCAGGGAGGCCTCCTCCTCCAGAGCCCATGGCTGCTCTCGGGCTCCTATCCTTGTCGGAGCGAGCACTTTGTACTGCTGCTCTGAGCTCACAGCGGAGGGAAGGAGGGGCGGGGAGGGGTGGTGGTGGTTGTTTGTGACCGAGACTCTGCCCCAGGAGGGAAGCAGCTTTGAGGAAATTCATGCTTCCTGCCTGGCCCTCAGAGCCTTGGAGAATGGGGAGGAGACCAGCAGAGAGAAACTCTGGCCTTGACCCTCTAACCATAACCCTGACTCCAGCTCTGGCCCTAAGCTTTACCTTGGGGTCGAGTCTTTGATTTCCTAAAGGTGACCTTCACACTGACATAATTCCAAGCACAGCCTTCAGCCTCTATTTAAACCTTGATGCCAACCAATCCTAGTCCCTTGGCTCCAAGCGCTTCCCTTGCCACAGTGGAATGGAGACCCAGCAGTGGTGACTCAGGGCACCGCAGTGAGAAGCTGAGGGTAGGAAAAAAGTGGACCAAGGCAGCTAGGGGGAGGGTGGCAGGAGCATATTGTCGTGCAGTCCACGACCCCTAGGATAGGGGGGTGGGTAGGGCAGAAGATGGGAAGGCTTTAGGGGCTCCAGAACAAGTTGGGAGGTGCTCACGGTGTGTACCTACTTGGCTGGGAGACAAAGGAAATAAGCTGTGGGAGACCTTGGGCCAGCTCCTTCACCCTTGCAACTGGTAGGGTTTGTAATAGTAGGAATAATAGTGAAAGTCTCCACCTTGAGGGTTGGAGTAAGACTGAGATGCGATCCTGCATGAAATCACTTAGAACAGCGCCGAATGCATTCTCAGTGACGGGTAAGCCTTAGCCAATATTGTTATTTATTTGTTTTTACCCACATGCCATCACTGAAACTATTCAAGCATCCTTGGCAGGTATCTTTCTCAGGGTCTTTCCAGCCCTGCAGCCTGGAAGCAAGCCTTGCAGCTTTTGAGCCTGCAATGTCCGTGCTCACCCTGCCGCTCCTCCCTGCCCCCTCCCCTAGAGAGACGCTGCTCTCCCCTCTCAGAGACCAGCTACTGTTTACAGGTCTCTTCCTCCCAAATCTGGAATCTCAGCCATTTCCTGGAGCTGTTCCCGGAAGGCCAAGGCCAGGCGCTGGGCCTCAGCGGAAGAGTGTCCAGTCTTTGTTCCCCATTGTTTCTGGCCAGCTCCTCTGTGGGGCCCCTAACACAGCTGACTCCCTCCCTTCCTCTCCCTTCCCTGCCTGGCCTCAGCACCAGCCCCAGCTGTAGCCACAGCCCCAGGCCTCCTTCACCCCTCCTCTCTCCCCTCAAATGCAGACCAACACTGAGAAAGACAGTCAGAGCAAGAGATCACCCTAGTCTCTAGAAACTGGGCATTTCTAGCAGGTAAAGAGCAGACAGAGTGAAAGCAGCATAGTGAGAGAGCTGGAAGGTAGGAACTGGGGTTAGAGAGCAGCATCTGGTATTTCGGAAGTGCTATTTCAGAAGGGCAGTGACAAAGTCCGTGGCAGGAGCATAGGCGTCTGTGTGCCCAGCAGAGTGGAGTACGTTTTACCGAGTCCAGGATCTAGGAGGCCAGAGTGATGAAGGAGGTATTCATGTGAACATTGAGGTCATCCAAGGACAAGACAAGGAAGGATGTTGTGGGACAGATGGATTTACTGTACTTACTGCCAACTTGGGATTTTTCTTGGGTCCAGAGCCCCCATGTCCATCCGACCCCAGACTACCTGCTGTCGGTCATCTTTCTGTAGTCTCTTCTGCTTATCCATTGGACTTGGGGAGCCCAGCCAAGTTCTCTGCTCATGATTTGAACCAACTGGATCGTACTCAAATCTCTACAACTGATAAAGATGGTATAATAGGCCGGCAAGTCTCACAGGAATTCAGACTCATGGCTAGCTCTATCCTCAGGTACACAGTAGGGAGGGGTGCCTGTGCTGAACAGCAGGAATGGAGCTCCAGAAGGAGGCTACAGCAGCCCGAGGAGCTGCCCCAACTCCACAGTCACATTCCTTATCCTTGGAGATCGTGTGCAGCGTTCGCCTCCATTCCCAGACTCTGAAGAGCCAAGTGCTAAGAATTGGGCTTTCCTGGGAGACACTGCGACTCTCCTCACTCAGTCCAAGCATGCAGAGTCCTCAGAGATTGTGGAATGATGGCCAAGGGGACTTCCCAACAGTAAGGTGTGTCTGGATGGCTCCCAGGGATCATAGCGCTCATTTCCAGCAACCGCACCTCGCAACATCTGTGTTGTCTCATTTCCACACATTAAGGAAGAGCCAACGGCATGAGTCATGTGGATGAGGTTAGCCCATGGGGACTGTCTCCAGTTATTTCAAGGACGCGCTGCTCTGGGGCCAGTGACCAGTTTACACAGAATCTTCCTTCACCTCCCGGTTTTAGAGTTTTGTGTTTTTGTGAGTAATTCTTTAGTTGCTTGTAAAAGGGAAGAGAGGAGAGGAGTTAAGTGTCCTCCTGAGGGACCCTCCAGGGCACATGGTTTTCCACCTCTGGCTCCTGGCTCCTATGTTCTCTGAAGATGCAGCCAGGACTCCTGCTGGGCAAGCTGGGAGGGCAAAATACATGAATTTAGGTGGGATTTGCAATTAGCCACACTTAGGCATAGATCCTGGTTTGACCACTTATTGGTAGAGAGACCTTGAATAAGTCACATAACCTCTCTGAGCCCCACTTCCCTTAGCTGTAAAATGTTTGCATCAGGTTTATGGGGAGTGGATATGGAAGTGCTTAGAAAATACTAGATGTGTGTTAATTACCTCTTGTGTGCCCTGGGAATACCATATCTCTTCTCTGACCCACACAGCCACAGCTAGCCCCAGCTACCTGGAGGCACTCTTTTAGGTCTTGAGATCCTACCCTTTTGGTCTTCTGGTTTTGCTTTATTTTTTCCCTCTTTGCTTAAGTTGGTTTGGTCCCAATCTTCAAGTTCTCATTTTTGTTGCAGGATACCCATGGCTGGAGGGAAACTCAGTCAGGAGAGGAGACTGTAATGAATTTCTCTAAGCTGAATGGGAAGGTTGCCCTGATGCTACCTCACTGCCATAGCATCTGTTCTCTGGTTCCTGGGCCCATGGGTGTCACGGGAAAGTTCAACATCCTTGGGGGGACTCATATCTAATGATTTCAACACTACAATTTCTTGACCTTTGCAACACCAATGACTATGTGTCACCCTAGACCAAACACTGGAGACTAGATCAAATGGAGATTCCCAAGGCTTTCAATTTTCACGTCCAAGAAGAAAAGGAGTTCAGTTACTGTACTTTGTGTTCAACTGGTCAATGCCTTCCAGGACTTCAAAGATCACCAGGAGCATACTAGTTTCGGAATATATGGGGTTTATTACTCCTTGCAGTTAAGGAATGCGCACATTATGGGGAACTGTGCAGGGTCTCAGTGAGAGACACTTAGTTGCTCAATAAGACACTTAATAGGGTGTTAGAAAGAACCAATTGTGGAATTTGGGCTTTGACTGGCTGATATTGGGGAGGGTCCTGTGAAGTGGAACTTTGCTCTAAATTGGGTGCTGTCACGAATCAGGGACAAATCTATGATTCTTTGCAGAAGAGCGTCTTTGATCATTTCCTTGCTATGCAGTAGATCAAGTCATTCTTCTTTTTCTGTTATGAACAGTGCTGCCCCTAGCCTTCATTTTCTATGTCTCCTAGTGTAACTAGTAATCTAGTAGTAGGATTTCTGGGCCATGGGTCCTACAACTATTCAAGTGTAGATGGTCACCATTGTTTTCCAAATCAGTTGGTTGTACCAATGTCCTTGAACCACATCCCCAGAACAGTTGGTAGACCTCTTAATTTTTGACCGTCTAGCATGTAAAATAATATTTTATTATTGTCCCAATTTGCATTTGCCTGATTAAATAATAAAGCTTACCACTTTTTCAAGTGTTTTCTCACCATTTGCATTTTCTCTTCTGGGAAGTATTTGTTTCTATCTTTGGCTCATTTTTTTTACTGCTTATTTGTCTTTTTCTCAGTAACTTTCAGGAGTTTTATATAAGCTGGATAATAATTCTCTGTGGATTAGAAATGTGGCAAAAACAAGCTTGGCCTTCTATTTTCTCTTTCTTTATGGTGTAACAGATGTTTTTAACTTTAGATATATTTATTTTTATGCTTAGTGTATTCTTTCCATTTTTGAAGAAAATCTCTTTTTACACTAAAACCAAAAAGATAATCTTCCATATTTTCTTCTGAAAGTATGAAAATCTCACACTTAAGTCTTTGACCTATCACTAATTGATTATTTTATATGGCTTATGTATATATATATATGTGTGTGTGTGTGTGTGTGCACATATATATTTTCAGATAGTCAACAATACTCCCAATACTACTTATTTAGTGACTTGCCATGATTCCTTGTTACCCACCAAATGTCCATACATATGTAGCTTGTTTCATTGGCCTATTCATCTATCCCTGTGTGAACATCACATTGTCTTAATTACTAGAGCTACCTAATAAATCTTGAGACCTGGAAGGGTGAGTTATTCTCCCCTTCTTTTTCAGAAGTGTATTGGCTCTACTCAGGGCTTCAGCTTGTCAAGTTCCTTGCAAACCTTGTGGACCTGATTGAATGTATAGGAAGAACTGACATCTTGTAACATTAAGTCTTCCTATTCATGAACACGTATACCTTTCCCTTTATTTCGCTCTTCCTTCACACCTTTCACACTTTCTTTCTTTCTTTCTTTCTTTAGTTTTCCTTCTTTCTTTTCTTTCTTTCCTTCCTTCCTTTCTTTCAAGATTTTATTTATTTATTACAGACAGAGATCACAAGTAGGCAGAGAGGCAGGCAGAGAGCATGGGGGATGGGAAGCAGGCTCCCAGCTGAGCAGAGAGCCCAATGTGGGGCCTGATGCCACGAACCTGAGATCATGACCTGAGCCTAAGGCAGAGGCTTAACCCACTGAGCCACACAGACACCCCTCTTCACGTCTTTCAATAATGTTTTAGATTTTGCTGCCCACATTTTGTTAAATGTGTTTTTAGCTCACTCCTTAAGCAAAGACAGTTGCAGTACTCCCTACTATCCTGTACACTTGTTCCTGTGCAATGCTTGTCACCCCTCCCCCAAAGAAGTAGAATCTTTTCCCCAAAAGCTCAACTGGCCTCGTGAATTGCTTTGACCAACGGAATACAGTGGAAGTGATGGGATGTGTGGAACGTTCAGATCTAAGCCTCTAGAGGGCTTGCAGCTTCTACTCTTGACTTTTTTTTTTTTTTTTTTTTTTAATGTTCAGTTAGCCAGCATCAGTTTTTGATGTAGTGTTCAACGATTCATTAGTCGCGTACATGCTCTTGACCTTTTGAAACACCTCTCTGAGGCTGCTACACGAAGAAGCTCGGTAGAGATGAGCTATGCTAGCTGAGGATTCTTAGACTTACTAGCCAACCACCCGTATCAATCAGCAGACAGGTGGGTGAGGCCATCTTAGGCACCCAGATCCAGCTCAGGATAGCAGATGATGTGGTCACACAAGTAACCCATGGCACCAGCAAGTGAATCACTCAGCAAGTCCAACGCAGACTACTGACACAAAGAATTGCGACTGAATAAAATAGCCACTCTTTTTTTTTTTTTAAAGATTTTATTTATTTATTTGACAGAGAGAGAGAGAGAGAGAGAGAGAGGGAGGGAATACAAGCAGGGGGAGTGGGAGAGGGAAAAGCAGGCTTCCCCCCTGAGCAGGGAGCCTGAAGAAGGGCTCCATCCCAGTACCCTGGCTGGGATGATGACCTGAGCTGAAGGCAGACACTAAACGACTGAGCCACCCAGGTGCCCCAAATAGCCAAGTAGCTGCCTTTTTTTTTTTTTTTTAATTATTTATTTATTTATTTGACAGACAGAGATCACAAGTAGGCAGAGAGGCAGGCAGGGAGAGAGAGGAGGAAGCAGGCTCTCCCTGGAGCAGAGAACCCGATGTGGGGCTCGATCCCAGGACCCTGGGATCATGACTTGAGCTGAAGGCAGTGGCTTTAACCCACTGAGCCACCCAGGTGCCCCAACTGTTCTTTTAAGTCACTCAGTTTTGGGGTGGTTCCTTACAAAGCAGAAAGAACTGAGATACTCTGACATTTTGTCTCGTAGTTTGTCAGTTCTTTTGAGTTGTCTATGTAGGAAAACATATAATCCAAATATGAAGTTTTTGTTTTTTTATTTCCCTTCTTCATACTTTTTTTTTTTTTTCCCTGCATTGCCAGGATCGTGTTGACCAGAGAGAGTGACCATGGGTCTTTGTTTCCTTCTTCACTTAGAATGAATTCTTCTAATGTTTCTCCATTAAGAATGAGGGTTGGGGCACCTGGGTGGCTCAGTGGGTTAAAGCCTCTGCCTTCGGCTCAGGTCATGATCCCAGGGTCCTGGGATGGAGTCCTGCATCGGGCTCTCTACTCAGTGGGGAGCCTGCTTCCTCCTCTCTCTCTTTCTCTGCCCACCTCTCTGCCTACTTGTGATCTCTCTCTGTGTCAAATAAATAAATAAAATCTTTAAAGAAAAAAAAAAGAATGAGGGTTGCTGTTGGTGTTTTGTAGATACTATTAATCGGATTACAAAATTGTCCTTTTTTTTTTAAGTGTCCTTTTTTTGGGGAGCCTGGGATCCTGGGATCAAGCCCCACATCAGGCTCTCTGCTCAGCAGGGAGCCTGCTTCCTCCTCTCTCTCTGCCTGCTTCTCTGCCTACTTGTGGTCTCCGCCTGTCAAAGAAATAAATTAAAAAAAAAATAAAGTGTCCTTTTATTTCTAGTTTGTTAAGAGCTTTTGATCATGATTAAGCATTAAACTCTACAAGGTTTTCCCTGGCATCTATTGAGATAGTTTGTCTCCTTTAGTCTGTTAATGTGGGGGAAAACATCTATGAATTTTCTATTTTTTTAAAGATGTATTTATTTATTTATTTATTTATTTATTTGAGAGGGGGAAAGAGCAGGAGCAGAGGGAGGGGCAGAAAGAGAGTGAGAGGGGGAGCAGACTCCCTGTTGACCGGAGAGTCTCTTCATGGGCCTCTCTGGTCGATGAAGGGCTCTTCATAGGCCTCGATCTCACGACCCTGAGATCACGACGAGAGCCAAAACCAATAGTTGACTTAATAGTTGGCTTAACTGCCTGAGCCACCCAGGCATTCCGTGAATTTTCTATTTTTAAATTTTTCTTGCATTCTTGGTATTTACCCAAAGGAGTTGAAAACTTCCATCCACACAAAAATCTGCACACAGATGTTTGCAGCAGCTTTATTCCTAATTGTCAAAACTTGGAAGTAACCCAGATGTCCTTCAGTAAGTGAATGGATAAACCATGGTTTATCAGGCAAGTGCAAATCAAAACCACGATAAGATACCACCTCACATCAGTTAGAATGGCTGTATCCAGAAGACCAAGGATGACGAGGGTATGGAGAAAAGGTAACCTCCCAGGGTACTGTTGGGAATGTGAATTGTAGAGCCACTGTGGAAAACAGCTATGAAGGTTCTTAGAAAAATTAAAAATAGAACTGTTATATGACTCAGCAATCTCTCTTCTGGATATATATCTGAAGGAATTGAAATCTAGATCTCATTAAGATACCTCTGGTCCTGAGCACCTGGGTGGCTCAGTGGGTTAAAGCCTCTGCCTTCGGCTCAGGTCATGATCTCAGGGTCCTGGGATCGAGCCCCACATAGGGCTCTCTGCTCAGCAGGGAGCCTCTCCCTCTGCCTGCTTCTCTGCCTACTTGGGATCTCTGTCTGTCAAAAAAAAAAATAAATAAAATCTTAAAAAAAGAAAAAGAAACCTTCAGTCCTATGTTCATTGTAGCATTATTCACAATAGCCAAGATATGGAAACAACCTGGATGGATAAGAGAAGTGTGATATATGTATACATATGTATCTCGTATATTTTGAAGTTACTTAGACACACACAATTCAATTTTAATTGTTTGGGTAAAATAAATCTTTCAATAAATGTAGTTACCCTCTGTAGCAGACACCACTGAGGTTCCATGTACAATTCTTCAGAAGTTACCTCTAGCTGAAGGCTGCTTTCTGTTTGGGGACCAAATCTGGACACATGCAGGACAAGCCAGAAGCAGTAGGCGCTAAGGCTCACGATGTATGGAGATCTGGCTGATCAATACCCCAGTTGCCTTGTCTCTCAGTTGGGATTACCCTGAGATCTGTTGATCTAAAATCTGATTTCAACACTGCTCTCCCATAGTCCCCCATAGTACTGAGCTCCAGTTTCCCACAGTTTTAACTGGTTTCATAACATACCCTTTACTGACTTTGATTGCTTTCCTGATCTACTTCCTTACACTCTACTGGTGTTTCCTGAAATAAATTATTTGCACTCAAATTCAAGGCACCTCATTTAGTCCTAATATTAAAGAGGCAATCTATTTAATTGGAAGTCAAAGGCCATACTGGTTGTTGCTAGGATAACAGGAGTAAGCCAGGACTGTCTCAGGCAAACAGGATGTAAGATCATCTCACTAATTAGGCTTTTTGTCCCGAAGTCCATGTGTCTTGTGGTTATGGTTAATAGTTATCCCAGCTTCCTCTTGCTTGCTGTTTGCCTGGTATACCTTTTTCTGTTACTTTATTCTCAACTTTTGCAAATGTTTATATTGGGTGTATTTCATTTAAATAACATATGGCTGGATTATCAAAAATATAACCCAACAGATAATATTTTAACTGATGAATTTAGGCAATTTACAATTTATTTTTAATTTTGCCTTGTTTCTACCATCTTATTTTTGACTTTCTATAGTTTCACTTTTCCTGTGTTAGGTTTTTTTCTTTTTTTCTTGACTTAAAAAAAAATTGAGTTTATGTTTGCTTCTCTCTTCTTTTTTCCCTTTTTATTGTTTTGGAATTTAAACCAATTCTCTCATTCTATTCTTTTAGTGGTTACCCTGATAAGGTTCCCTTGATTATTTGGTAAAATCTGAAGTTACTATCTTAAACAACATCCCCTCCGCAAAGAATTCAAGAATCTTGCCATAGTTTCATTCGATTAATATCCTTCCCAATTTACATGCTATCATTTTCCTGTATTTTATTTGTCAGGTTTTGGAAAGTACAAATTAGATACTATTACCATGATTTTATGAGGCACTATTATAGATTTGCCTACGTTTTTACCCACCATTCTTTTTTGAATCTCAAATCTTGCTTTTCCTTCTTCCCAAAATATACCCTTTAGGAATTCTTATAGTGTTGGTGGTAAACTGTAGTTTTTGTTCATCTGATAATACTTTTATTTTGTCCTCATATTTAGAAGATTGCTTGGCTAGGTACAATAATCTAGGTTAATAGTTATTTGTGTCTATTATTTTGAAGATACACTCCACTAACTAGTGATTTTTATTATTATGTGAACATGCAAGACCCATCTTTCTCTCTCTGGATGCTTTTTAACATTTTCTCTTTGTCTTTGGTATACTCTGCTTTTACTATATTTTGCGTAAAAGTGGAAATTTAAAAATTTATGTAGTGTGTGTTAATACCCTTCCTTTACCTGTATATTTACATTTATCATGAGTTCTACAAAAACTTCAGTCATTACTCTTAAAATATCGTCTCTCTTCCATGTATCTATTCTCCTCTTTGAGCTCTTGGCAAAATACATGCTTGGTTTTTTCATTCTGTGTGCCATGTCCTTTACTCTCTTTTTCCTATTTTTCATCTTCTTCTTGGTCTGTGCCTTACTCTGAGACATTTCTTCGGACCCATCTTCCAATTGAACTAACTCTCTTCAACTCTACTTAGTGTGCTGTTTAATTTTCTCATTTGCATTTTTATTTGTGTAAGTTCCGTTTTTACTTGTAATAGTTCTATTTCGTTCCTGTTCCACTTGGGTCACTTTCGACAGTCCCCTGTTGCTGGTTCATTTCTACAATTTTGTCTTTCATCTCTTCAAACATTTCATAGTTATTTTATATTCTAATGTGATAATTTCAATATCTGAGGGCCTTGGGGTTCTAAATTTACTGCTTCTTCTATCAGCTGACTCTCACTCATGGTGATTTGTTTCCTTCTATGTTTAGCAGCCTTTCATGGTCATACCAGCTTGACCTTAATCTTTGAAAATTTTAGGAGATGCCTTTCTCCAGGGAGGATTTGCATTTTTATTTTGGGAGCTTGGGACTCCCTTCTGGGATACCAACTTAATCCAGGAGTCTTGGGCTCAGCTCCCCCACCCTGCCACTAACTGAAGTCTAGTCTTCCATTACTGTGCTAAAATAAACATTTGCTCCTGGATAATCGACATTTTATGAGTGCCAAGTAGTCTAGACTCACCTTATACTTGCAAGCTTTTATACAGGCTGCTCCTTTCCCCTGGAATATGTGTCCTTTTATCCTGTTTCCTCACCTGAATAACTAATCTCTCTAAGACTAAGTTCAAGCCTGTTCTCCAAGACACTTTGGCTGGCAACCCCTAATCTAGGTTAGATGATTCTCTTACGAGCTCTCAGGATCTGCTCTAATGACTTCAGTCATGGCATTTTTCACACTGTATTGTAATAACCTGCTTGCTCACCTGTCTTCCTCCATGGGACTGTCTTCTGGCTAAGGGTCATGGCATAGTTACACTGTTTCCCCAGTGTCTCACACAGGGCCTAGTCCAAGGTAGATCAACACATTGGTTGAATAAATGAGGGAGCACTGGAATGAATGAATGAGTGAATGGGTGAGTGAGTGAGTGGTGATTTGGAGTGGACAACTCGGGATTTGCAGAGACGGTGAAGGATGATAAAGAAAGACGAGAAGCAAAAGGAAAAGGGAAATGACTAGCTTTTTTAAGCTCCTTGTTTTGTTCTCTTTGCTTAAGTGCAATAAAGTTGTCCTTTCATTTCATCAAAAGTTTATTGAACATCCAGTATGTGCTAGGCACTCTGCTAGATGCTGGTAATACAAAGATGAAGATCAAAACAAAACAAAACAAAAACAAAACCACTTCCTTACTTATCCCCCCAACCCCAGATTTAAGGCAGATTTGGCTTGAGCCTGGGAAGCTGGCCCCTCAGGGATTTAGCCCCAAGCCATGGGGTATAGCATGCTCTCCTCCCCCCCTTACTTCAACCCTGCCTCCCAAAACAGAACAGCCTGTATCCCTTCTCCAAGCCCTGCATCTTCCACCTGCCTGAGCAACTTTCCCCTGCAGGCAGGAGCTCATTCTGGATGAAGAACCCAAAGTTAGGGGAGCAGTTCTGGCCAAGAAGGGAAAGCCGCAAAGGCACCTGCTCAGTGAGCCTTGGAGAAGTGCACGGGGACAGGGAGCTGGGAGGGGCATGCTGTCGAGGTAAGGGTGAAGGGGGCCAATTAGAAATGTTGTTGCCCTTGCGGCTGGAACAAAACTTGCCCCAGTGTGGAGTGGTTGGGGACAGGGGTGTTTCTCTGTAGGATGGTGGAGAGTCGGGGCTGGAGCTCAGGAATTTGGGGTGTGGCCAGGGATGCAAGGACCCCTACAGGCATCAGGGACGGGAGGTTAGAACACAGATGCCCTCCTTCTCTTACAGATTTTTAATTGTCCTCACTGCTCACACAGTAGATTACTGTGTCTCCTGCAAACTGTTCAAGAGGCAGTGACATGGGCATAACCTGGTGATGCAGGGGCCCAACCTCTCTATAATTCTATGCTTCTATGCAAGTCTGCCCTTGTCCTATCTCCTGGGATCTAAGTATCCTGGAACAAGGCAGGTGGGAGGCTGGAGGCCAAGCGTTGGAGTTTGTCTCCTTACCATTGTGGGCAGCAGTAAGCCTCCTCCTCCTCCCCTTCCCCACCATCATTCTGCAAACTGGAACCTTACACTCTTAGAGCTGAAGGAAGCCCAAGGACCTTTCCCAGGGATCCTGATTGTTTGAAAGGCTTGTTTTGTAAGGAAGCTAGGGAGAAGGCATAGGTGTGAGGGTTTAAAACAATTTTTTTTCTTCACTTAATCTAGCTTTCTGGGTCACGGGAGTGAGAACCTCCTTCTCTATAGGAATAGAGAAGGAAAGAATGCTTGGTAGCCCCTGACCGAGGCTTTGGGAGGACATCAAGCTCTGGAGGGTTGAATCCTTTGCCCTTGCTAGGGCGCAGGTCGGGGGTCAAAGGAATGAATTTGACTCCTGCCTCACCAACTGGTACGTACCCAGGTACCAGATGCCCAGAGCAGGGCGCTATAAGGCACTGTAAGGCACTGTCTTCACAATAATTTCCCGGATGCTCAGAACTGTCCTCTGTGCACCCACTAACTGGCAAGTTTAGGACAGCTGTTCCTTTTGGGTAAGTGGCCTCTCTAATCCGAGCTTGCCAAGAAAGTGTCCCGGGAACAGGCGTTGGCTCGGAGGGGAGGAAGGTGGGTAGGAGCACAGAGCTCGGTAGGAAGGGCACAGGAGAGTCATGGGGGTTAGGCTACTGATGTTAGTTTCCATAAGACTCTTGGGGGATTGGGCCAGAAATTTAATAATCTATATGGTCCTAAAAGGGCACAGCCTATACCCACTGAGAACACAGCCGGTGAAACCAGGAGCAAACGCGACCCGGTTTCACCACTTGAGACACTCCTGGCTGCCCCACTGCGTCCCCATGCCTAGGCTGGCCCCCACGCGAGACCCCCGCGCCCTCGCGGGGACCTCCCCTGGCGGCAGCGGTCGCGCCCCCCACCCCAGCCTTCCCTGGGCACCCGCCTCTTTGCAGGGCGCGCCCCCACCCCGGGGGTCCCGAGGAGGCTCAGGCGCTGATCTCCACCGGGCTGGCCTCGTCTTGCTCGCGGATCAGGTGCACGCCCGCAGTCCGCAGTGTGCGCGAGGCGCTGCGCGAGCGGCCGGGCGAGCTCGGGGCCCGGGGTGGCGACGTGTGCGTCCGGCCGGTGGCTGGGGAGCGCGCGGGGGAGCGCGGGTAGCGGCGGGCCGAGCGGATGGGCAGCCCCGGCGAGCGGCCGGGTACTCCCGGCGACACAGAGTAGCCCGGCGGGCCAGGCTCAGTAGTGCTCCGAGGCTCCGGGGCGGGGTTCTCCTCGGGCTCCGGGGAGTCCTGCAAGGACACGCGCCGCCAGGGTGAGCGCCCCGTCGGGGGCGCTGGGCATACGGAGCTGAAGGAGCAGGGTTCCCTCTACTCTCCCACCCGGTGCAAGACGGCAGACAGAGGTCTGGCCATACAGACCCTTCGTGGTGCCTGGTAGGTAACAGGTGCTCGGTAAATGCTGACATGCATTAACTTGAGCGCTCTGTGCCCTTAGTCTCCTCTTCCCACTTGTCTGGCCCAGCCTGAGACAGACTCCGTTGTAGATCAGTGGGGGAATCATCAGAGTTAGAATCCAGAGACCTAGAAGCCTAGATCTGCCACTTAATGTGTATTTACTTGTTTGATCCTGGGCAAGTCATTTCACCTCTGTCAGCCTTATTTTTCTGAGCCCTAAAGGGCGGGTGACACAATTATTTCCCGGTTCCTCGGAGTGCTATAAAGAGAGATCAGTTCCATGTGGCTATGGCACCCCGGAACGCAGTAGGGCTCACTGTGTGTTTGTGGGGCACTGACCCAAGTGTACTCACCTTGTCTTTCAGGATATACAGAGCCATGGGGTTCTTCCGCTCCTGCTCGCCGCCCCGTGGGAGGGTATCCGCTGCGCAGAGCGAAGAGTGGGGGTGGCTGGCGCCGTACAGGACCCTTTCCACCAGCCAGCACCTACACTCTTCGCTCCCCGAGGAGCCGGTCAAGGCCCCGCCACAACCTCCACCAAAGGATCCAGAATACCTGGGGTCCTACCTTGGCTGCACGTCTCCCTGCTCTGCAGTCTTCGTGCACTTGGTGGAGGAAGGGGCCCTGCACAGCTGGCTTCCTTGCGGCCCACTTCTGCCTTTTCCCAGCAGCCCACTGATCTGAGTGCCGATGGGATGGGTGAGTGGGTGGCTGGGAGCTCACCTTCTGGTTTCAGACGGTCGTCGTTCTGGTCCATATATTCCAGGGAGCTCTGCTTCTCCAACTTCCTCTTCTTCCTGCAAAGCAACCCAGCAGCCTCTGAACAGAATTGTCGAGTGTGAGCAGGGGAGGGTCTGAGGGGCAGGGTCTCGAGAGGAATCTGGTGGCCACAGAGAGGCCTTGTAACAGGAGGATGGGCTGGGGGCAGCGGGAGTGGCAATAGCCCGTGAGCTTTAGAATGAGTCGCCTCTGTGGCTGGCATCGCCGGCAAGTCCCCGAACACTGAGTCTCAGTGTTATTATCTGTAAACTGCGGATAATCATAACGCACTTCATTAACCACAACCCCCATGCCCCGCCCAAAAAAGGTGCCCTAAGGGAAACCATTGTTTGAGGGGAGGGGCTGTTGGGGGTTGTGAGCCCAGAATGTATAGTTCCATATGCATTATGTGCAAGGCTAAGGAGGGATCTCCGGGGAAAGAGGTGCAGGGCCCTGGGGGGATGGGCATTTAAGAGACTAAGAAGACTAGAGCATGGGGTGGGGATGGATGGAAGGATTAGGGCGCTCAGGGTGTGGAACTTGAAGAATTACCCAGACTTTTTGGAGGGTTTCCAGCAGGCACAGACTGTCACTAAGGTCACAAGGAGGAAGATGCCTCCTGTGGACAAGATGATGTAGAGGGAGCTTCTTCCTGGGAAGAGAGAGAGAGGTCGAGAGGTAGGAAAGGGTTCAGAGGGGAACAAGTCTGGTGAGGAGAGCTCCTGTGGCAGAAGGAAGAGAAAAGGAGCCCCAAGAGGCTTGGCTGGCCTATGGCAGGCGGAGCTGGCTAAGCCCACTTCCCACCGGTTGCTGGCCTCCGTGGAGAGCTGGCCCATCCCTGCCTCTCTCTCCCCATCTAGGGGACCTCTGTCTGGGCTGTCCTCAGTCCCTCACAGTGCCGACCTCTCAGGATTTGGAGTTCCAAGGGCAAGAAGACAGGGCACTCACTGTAAACGGTGATCTTGATAGGCAGGCTGCGGCCCTCACTGATGGGGTTCTCCACGACACAGCTGTACAGGTCATCGTCTTCCATGAGCACGCGGGTGATGGTGAGCACCTTGTGGTCAGGGGACAGGAGCATTCTCGAGTCATTGAGGAGGGGTTTGCCATCCTTCAGCCAGGTGTAGCTGGGCTTGGTGCCGTTCTCGTGCGAGCAGTTCAGGGTGAAGGCCTCGCTGAGCTCCAGCACAGTGGTGGAAGCCACTAACACCTGTGGCCTGGAAATGGGCACTGAGTCCCAGAGGTGGGAGAGCCTGTGAGCCGGAGCCAAACAGTGTCTCCCCTCCACTTCGTAACTCCCCGCCTTCCAACATGTTGCAACTCGATTTGTGGTCTGAGAGGCCCTTTAGGGATCATCAGTCCAATCTTTCCCCATAATCCACCCATTCATTCATTCATTCATTCATTTCTTTACCTATTATTTGTGGAGCACATACTAAGCACAGAGGGTACAATGCTGAATAAGACAGCCATGGTCCCTGCCCTCACAAACCTTCCCTTCCTTCTTCTCAAATGCCTTTTCAAGATGTCTTGAAACTGGCCCAGCCTGGAACTTATTTCAGTTGGGCTAAACCTAGGTTCCAAATGTCTGGGTTCCAGTATTGGCTCTATCACATACCAGCTGTATGACCTTGGGCAAGTTAGTCAACCTCTTCGTGGCTCAGGCTCTGTATCTACAAAATGGGGTAAGTTATATTAACTATGCCTACATTATTATCAGCATTAAATGAGTCAAGATATGCAAAACACTTAGACTAGTTTCTGGCCCACAGTAAGCACTCCGTGTGCATTAGCTGTGTCCTGTCTGCCAAAAAACTCTGATGCCCGACTGTCTCACTCTCAGCTTCCAAGTGGTTTCTGTGATGGTATGCCCAGGATCTGGCTAGTGTACTGGGCAGTCCCTGCCCAAATCTCAGGACCAGTCCCGTCTCCGTCCCTGTCAGAGCACTTTACCATCCACAGTGAGGTTGATGGTCTTCTCCCCGGTGAACGTGTCATCCGTGATGGAGATCTCAACCTCATAGGTGCCTTCGTCGGCCAGCTGCAGGTCACTGAGAAGCAGGGAGCCATTTTCGAAGAGGCGGATGCGGTCTCGGTAGTCAGGCCGTAAGGTGCCAATGACCTCTGTGCCAATGGACTGTACCACGGTCACTGGCTTGTCCCTCTTCAGCTGCCACTTCACCACGGGCTTGTCACTGCTCGTGCTGCTGTACTGCACGGAGAGCAGGGCTGACTTCCCCACCGTGCCATGGATCAGGCGCACCGGGCTGGTGATGTTCACCCCCTCCAGCGGCTCTGTGGACGGACACCCATGGGGAGAAGGCAGTATCAGACCCTTGGCTCCCTAACCCTCTCCATCCTTTATGTCCCCAGTTGTCTTCATGCCTCACCCTCTGGGCTCCTCATGCCCTGTCAGTCCTTCCTTCTTAGCCCTGATGCCATCTCCATACCCACGATAGCTCTGGGCCTCTCTGATCCTCCATCACCCTCACACCCATCCCATTGCCCTCAGTCCTTCTTTTCACTGGCCCTCTCTCTGCCTCTGGTGGTTTTCTCCAGTACCTTTCTCTTGAGGAAGACCTCCAACTAACCCACACACTATGTGCTCCATTCACAGAAACATTTATTGAGAACTTCCCATGTGCCAAGTACTGCTCTGTGCCCTGGGGATGTATCAACGAGCAAAACATAGACCTCAGGATGAGTTTGTCAGATTTGCTTCTTGATTGGGGATTGGGAAAGTAGGGAATGGAGAAGCGTGGAAACAGAGATTCATAGAGAAGGGAATGTGCCACAAGACAGTGCCAATAAAGGGGAAGTTTAGGGGCCCTTCTTCATTCATACTGAGAGTCTCCTCTTTCCTTGCCCTGGTGGCAAGGAACACTTTACTAGGCCTGCCCAGGGCTGAACAGTTCTTCAGCTGAGTAGTTGGTTTTGGAAATACACCCAGGCCCCAGCCCAACAGGCAACCCCTATACAAGAGGGATTTGGGATGGGCAGAACAAAGAGTTTGGAATCAGAAGACCTTGTAAGATTGGGCTCTACCATTTCAGGTTATGTGGACCTGGGCAAGCCATCATTCTAGGCCACATTCTTCTCATTTAGAAAATCAGGATACAAGTAACAACAAGAACTTCCTCATCAGGTTCACAAAGGAAAAGCACAACACATACATCACCTACTGTCATGTAGTGGAGAGAACACACGAGTGAACATCAGAGACTTGGGACCTTATTATTGACTTAGGACCTAGGAGAAGTCACTTCTCTGTTTGGGACTCAGGTAGGTAAAATAAGTGGCAAACCTGATGTTACAACCACTTGTTCCAGCCCTGCCATTCTGGGATTTTGCCATCGTGTCCAGTGGTTATCCCATCTAGAGTTGGATCTCATATTTCAGAGATCTCTTAGGGGGCTTTGGGACCTGAACCGATGCCATTCATTGGTGTAACATGTCCTTGTAGAACATTACGACTACCCAAAGGAAGGTCTTCTGGAGAGGACGTCAGTTGCAAGCAGGGCTGAGGTTAGCTAAACAGACACTTACAGGTCAGGTTCTCAGTCCCTCTGTACCCCCAGCTGCTCTCTCTGATGGTCACTGCCTCTGAAGTTCCCTGTATCTTTCTCCCACTCTCCCACTCTGCTACTATTTTTTAAATTGGGGGAAGTTAAGTTGTACCTTTCCCTTCTTTATTCTCCTCCTTGAGCTCAAAGGACCCAGCCCAAACCAAGAGGGCATTAAACTAAAAGGTGAGTTATGGAGATCAAAGCAAATGTAATAAGCCTATTCAGTCCATTTTTGGAACAAGCTCTTTGTTAAGGAGTGAGCTCATCACCTTTGAAAGGGGTCGAGGAAAGGCCCATTGCTGTTCTTTCACTTCTTTGTGCTTTTTCAGTTTCCTCCTATGCATAGGGAGGTTGTGAGCCCTGATGATCACAAGGGGTCTTCTCAACTCTGGCATTCTATGATCCCTTACCTGCCAGGTATGTTAGAACCATAAAACCTTAAAAGTGGAAGAGACTATTTGAATGATTAAAGCTGCCATATGTAGGACTATGATATATTCTTTAAAAAAAAAAAAGACTCATTTATTTATTTGAAAGAGAGAGAGCACACAAGAGAGCAAGGGAGGGGCAGAGGTAGAGAATCTCAAGCAGACTCCTCCCTGAGCATGGAACCCAATGCAGGGCTGGATCTCATGACCCGAGCTGAAACCAAGAGTCAGTTGCTTAACCAACAGAGTCACCCAGAGACCCCCTAGGCTTGTTATCAAGAGGATTTTTGATTTGGGGGAGGTAGATGGACAAAATCAAATATTTTCAAATATTTTTTTTTTTTTTTTTTTAAAGATTTTATTTATTTATTTGACAGAGAGAGATCACAAGTAGGCAGAGAGAGAGGAGAGGAAGCAGGCTCCCTGTTGAGCAGAGAGCCCGATGCGGGACTCGATCCCAGGACCCTGGGATCATGACCTGAGCCGAAGGCAGCGGCTTAACCCACTGAGCCACCCAGGCGCCCCATTTTCAAATATTTTTTATTGAAGATATTTTTTCCCCGTAAAAGCATGTATAAGAATGAAAACAAAGTCTAGTTCTGGCTCAAAGATTTGGTAGAAGAGATGGTGGGGACCAGACTCCTGTCCTCCCCAATAATTTGGGGCACTACTAGGAATCCCGCTGGCTCAGACTGAAATCCATTTGATCACATAATACTTCAAATTTCTTCCAGCTCTCAGTTTCTGTGATTGTTTTTTTTTTTTTTAAAGATTTTATTTATTTATTTGACAGAGAGAAATCACAAGTAGTCGGAGAGGCAGGCAGAGAGAGAGAGAGGAGGAAGCAGGCTCCCTGCTGAGCAGAGAGCCCGATGCAGGGCTCGATCCCAGGACCCTGAGATCATGACCTGAGCCGAAGGCAGCGGCCTAATCCACTGAGCCACCCAGGCACTCTTTGTGATTGTTTAGGTGGGATTTCTTCCCTAGCCACTGCGAGGTCTCAGGTTTGGCTTGATTTAGAAAAACAAGTTTTCAGAGTTCCCTTAATAGGCAAATAGACTTTGGTATGTGGGACTTCAGATGGCCCTGAGAAAAGTCATTGAGTTTCTTTAAAGGCCATGGTGGTGATGAGTAAATGGTTGGGGAACCTCTGTTCAGGACACAGTTGGAAGCAGTGGGGTGTGTATGCGTGAGGGTTGTATATGCAGAAACGTCCTGCATCAAACTTTGAGGTTCTCCATCCAGGAGGTTGGGAAGTGACAGTCCCAGCTCCAAGGAAAAGTGGAAGGGATTCCCCCTCCCTTTCATCTTCTCTGGCCCTCCCTTGAGATTCCCCTGTGTCCTGTACAAGGTCCTATGGTCCTTTTGTGATGTCTTCCCAGCTCAGATCAGTTCTTTTTGTCAGTTTAAATTTGATTCTTCTGCATAAAAACATTGGAAAAGCTACCGCATTATGGATTGCCTTAGGCTTCACCTTCCTTTAGGTGGGCACCTTTCTTGTGTGCAGGAACATGGGTATGACCATGAGTCGCAGGGATGTATGTACACATGTTCAGAAATGAATGGAGCAGTCTTTCCGAGAAGTTAACAAAGAAAGTATTTTGCTGAGCAAACCCTGTTTCCAAAAACTCTAGCCAAAATTAGAGTTGGTATTAAGTTCAGGGTTCTACAACTTTCAAGGGACACAGAGAACTGGGACAGGGGCCAAAGCAGGACACAGAAATGAGGAAATGGCTGTAACAACTATGATCCACAGTGGAAATAAAAGGGGCTAGGGCTATTCAACCTTGAGAAGTGATTAACTTAATCATGGTCCTTGAGTCTCTGAGGCATCATTATATAGAAAGTCTCTGTTCCCACTAGAGGCTGAACAAAAGGAAATTGACATCACAGCAAGATTTACCTGTCAACTTAAACTGTGCCATACTGATAGGTGGCCTCTCTCAAGGAGGGTTTTGCCCAGCAGTGACAACCAAAGAATGTTAAGCTTTAAAATATGAGAATGTATATGCCAGTGGCCTTGGATTCCCTTAAAGCCTCTTCCTTTAAAGGAATCATCATCTCTTCATTTTTCTATGTTCCTTTATGCTTGGCATAGTTTTCCTTTTACCAGTATTTGCCTGAAATTTTCCTTTTAAAAGTGTCACTGAGATGATGCCAAACAGGTATTCTAGGATTTGGTCTTTTACACCTAATCCATACTCATGAGCACCATGGGCTGAAGTTATATCCTTTTTTATGGGTTTTTGTCTTGTTTGGGTCTATCATCACAAAGAAGTCCCTCTGGCCATCACAGATACCCTTCTCTGACCTTTCTCCAATTCTATTATTATTATTATTATTATTATTATTGAGGTGAAGTGAGCAGAACTGCATACAAAAATCCAAGGATGGTGAATGTTTATAGCAGCAATGTCCACAATAGCCAAACTATGGAAAGAACCCAGATGTCCATCAGATGAATGGATAAAGAAGATATGGTTCATATATACACAATGGAATTCTATGCAGCCATCAAAACCCCCAAAATCTTGCCATTTGCAACAATGTGGATGGAACTAGAGAGTATTATGCTAAGCAAAATAAGTCAATCAGAGAAAGACAATTATCATATGATCTTTCTGATATAAGGAATTTAAGAGGCAGGGCAGGGAGGTCATGGGGGGAAGGGGTTGGAAAATGAAACAAGATGGGACCAGGGAGGGAGACAAACCATAAGAGACTCAATCTCAGGAGACAAACTGAGGGGTGCGGGGAGATGGAGGAGATAGGGTGTCTGGGCTATGGACACTGGGGTGGATGAGTGCTATGATAAGACTGATGATTCACAGTCCTGTACCTCTGAAGAAACAAATACATTATATGTTAATTTTAAAAAGGATGGAAAAAAGAGAGAAAAGAGAAAAAGAATCCACGGGTAGCACATAGTGTGGTTTTCTAAAGGGAAAACATTTTGCTTTCTGCTTTTGGTTTTTAATGTTCTTCCTAGTGATCAATGCTCTGAGAATAAGCCCCTTTTTTGTCCTGTCCTATAGGTGCCCTACTGATTACATACTTGTTGAGGTTACTGTGTTGGGTTCTCCTGTTGGTATCCTGTTGAGACCTCCAAGGGCCAATAAGAGTGTGAACTCATTTTAAGTGTCAGTCATTCAGGAACACAGGAGAAAGCCAGGAAACAGAAAGTGTGAAGAAGGCCCTTGGGATCCAGGAAGAGAGAGGTCTTTGTAGCTTTCTATCTGTACTTTAAAGTGTATAGATGTTCAGTGATGTGTATATAGCTAATAGGTATTAAGATGGCACACAGAGATTTACCCTGTTTTAGATCAGAACAAGCACTGCTGTTAAGCTGTCAACTCTCCAAAACTGACTTATAAATGTAATACAATACCAACCAAAATTGTAGGAGGTTAACCTTGTGATAGTGCACAAGACTAGACAAACAGATTAGTGGAATAGAACAGAGAGTCTAAAAATAAACTTTATATGACCACTTGACTTATGAAAAGGTGATGCTTCAGTGCTCTGGGGGGGAAAGGATTCTTTCTGCAATAAATAGTGCCAGGCCATCTAGGAAAGAAATGAATCTTGATCCTTACCTCACACCTTACACAAACGTCAATTCTACGTCAATTATGGATCTAAATGGGAAAGGTAAAACAACATTAAAAAAAAAAAAAAGGAAAACATAGGAGAATATCTCTGTGCCTTGAAGGCAGACAGATTTCTTAGGACACAAGAGTGAAACCCATAAAAGAAGGAAGTGATACATGAACACAATAAAATTAAGAGTTTCTGTCATCAGAAGATACCAATAAGAGAGTAAAAGGCAAAAAAGAGAGAGAGAGAGAGAAAGGCAAGCTGCAGGATGAGAGATATTTACAAGGCATATATCCTACAAACGACTTGTATCCAAAGCATATTTCTTAAACTACAAATCAATACTTTTTTAAAAAATCCAGAAAACTTAGTAGAAAATGGGCAGAAGACTTAGAAGAGGTACTTCTAAGAGGTACTTCTAACTATCCAAATAATTACTAATGATATGAAAAAGATAGAACTTCCTTAATAATAATAATGGAAAAGGAATTTTAAACCATAATTTGATACCACCTCATACTCACTAGGGTGACTACAATGAAAAAGAGACACATATAGTTGCTGGTGAAGATGTGGCATGTCTGGAGCTGCTGGTGGGAAAGTGGATTGATCCAATCACTTTTGAAAATTGTTTGACCATATCTACTAAAGTTAAATACACACATATAACTCAGCAGTTTGACTCCTAGGCATATCCCCAAAGAAATGCGTACACCTGTTCACCAAAAGACAGGTACTAGAGTATCTTAACAACTGTCTCAATAGAGCCCCAAACTAGAAACAACCAAAGTGTCTATCAAAGTTGAATAGAAATATAAACTGTGGTATATTCCTACGATGGAATACTATAAGGCACTGAAACCAAACACATAACAATTTCAACAGCAACGCAAATGGATCTTACAGATTTGGTGTTCAGCGAAAGCAGATACAAAAGAATGCATGCGTACAATTCCATTTATACAAAGTTCAAAGATATGCAAAATTCATCTGTATTAGAAGTTAGGATACCACTGTAACCCTGGAGGGCAACGGTAACTGAAATAGAATGCACATGATTCTGAGGTGCCGAAGTGTTCTATTTCTTGATCTTGGAGTCTGGTTCCATGGGTTCATTCACATTTTAAAGGTTCTTTAAACTGTATCCTTAGGTTAAATGCATTTCCATACATAACTCTCTGTTAGAAGAAAAAGATAAGACCTACAATATGGAGGTAATCTTAGGGCTAAATGGATAGAAGCCAGGTGAGGGACTTCTTCCTCTTGGGCTCCTAGAGGATGGAATAGTTCTAGGATCTCAGAAAGTAAAATGTTGCCAGTCGGATTATTTAGATCTATGGCATGCCATGTTCATGTCTGTATGTCGGTGTTCTAGCCTCTAGAAAAAAACCTTGTTTGAATGTTTCATGAATTGGGCTGTGATCAGTTTAGGAAAGCCTCATTTGTCAATGTTAGGGACAAAGCATTAAAGACTGAGTGTTGGGCACCTGGGTGGCTAGTCTTGAAGCGTCTGTCTTTGGCTCAGGTCCTGGGATCGAGGCCTACATCAGGCTCCCTGCTCTGCAGGAAGCCTGCTTCTCCCTCTCTGCTCCCCCTGCTTGTGTTCCCTCTCTCGCTGAGTCTCTCTCTGTCAAATAAATAAATAAAATCTTTAAAAAAAAAAAAAAAAAAGAAGACCAAGTGTTTCTTACCCCCTTTAAGTGCTGATCATAGAAAACTACATTTCCCAGACTTTTTTGCACTTAGATATGGCTATGTGATTGACTTCCAGCCAATAGAAGCAGTGGAATTTATAGGTACCACTTATAGTTTAGAAAAACCTCTCTCCTGTTGTTCATTTTCTGGTTGTTTTGTTTTGTTTTGCTTTGTTTTTGTTTGTTTGTTTTTTAATTATTTACCTGAAAGAAATGGAGAAAAACCTCAGGGTAACAGGGTGACTACTGAAAACACATGTCAGAATTGATAGAGAGCTTTATCAACTTGGTCCCTGAGAACTTCACGGAACAGAGCTCTTCCTCATCCCAGGCCTGGACTAGAACTGTATTGTCCTATTACATAGTAATATGTACTATTACATGGAACTTAAATTTTAGAACATATTTGTTACAGAAGATGGCATTTTCCTAACATAGTGAGCACGGCAGAAATTCCTTGTGGGATCTTAGCTCTTTGTTGTTCTCTCAGCAATACCATGGCCCAAGCCTGCACTTACCTCTTACCCATTGTAGGTCATAACTAATATCCCATCAGCCTAGTTTTTATGTTGTGCTCTATTTACTGGCTCACATTTTCCCACACAGAAGATCCGTGGTCACCTTTTGTTTTTACCTGGTCACACTGACACTCAAGGTCTTTCTATAACTTTTTTCCTTACCATTTGATGACCTGAAAGAATTTAAGGACAGCTCTGACTTGTGTATTTCCCTGTGCACTTTGTATTCTCAATTCACTGCCTCCTTATTTTCAGCTCTGGTGGTTTCTTCCACTCACTGTAATTTCTACCGAGACCACTCTCACTAAGGTGAATAGTTACCTCTGAATTGCCATCTCCAACAAACCCTTTTAGTTGTAATATAATAATAACGGTTGAACTATAATTGGTTCTTGATATACTGGAAGTTTTTGACACATTTGATGCTCATTCTCCAAAAAACTCCCAACTCCCCTAACTTTTTGGACACCACAGTCTTTTAGTTCTCCCTCTGTCTCTCTCACTGTTCCTTCTTGGCCTTCCCAGAGGGCCTTTTTCCCCCTCTACCTTCCGCTACAAATCTTGGGGTTACTTGGGGTTACTTGTTTTTCCATGTTCAGCCCATTTTCTCCTCCTAGGTGATATTATCCATTCTCATTGTTCTGGATTTCACCTATAAGCTGACCTCTCTGCCCCCCACCCTCACCCCTGCTTTAGGCTATTTCACAATTTCCCATAGATGTCTCATGGGCATGTCAACCTAAGTACAGAGAGTACTCATGATCATACCCCCAACCCTGTCCCAGGTGTCACTTCAGGTTTCACACAGAAATCCTACTGCCCTCTCTGGATCCTCCCACTTCCTGTCAATCACTAGGTCCCGACCTTCCCTCCAAAATACTGTCTCCACATGCCCTGTTCCCCCTATTTTTATCCTAATTCCAGCTCATGTTATTTCTCTTTTGAACTATCACAATAGTCTTGTTATCAGTTACCTTGTGCCCCCCCGCAGCCCCAAATTGGTATGTTGAAGTCCTGACCCCCAGTACCTCAAATGGGATCTTATTTGGCAATGGGGTTATTGCAGATGTAATAAGCTGAGATGAGGTCATACTGGAGGAGAATGGGCCCCTAATCTAGTATGACTCATGTTCTGATAAAAAATGGAAATTGGACACAGACACAAGCATAAGAGAATGTCCTGTAAAGAGAGAAGTTCTGCTGCCCCAGCCCAGGAACTACCTAAAGCCAGCAGAGAGGCCTGGAACAGATCCTTCCTTAGCACCCCAAAGAGAATCTGACCTTGATCTCAATGTTTTAGCCTGCAGAACTGTGAGACTAGACATTTCTGCTGTTTAAGCCACCCAGTGTGTGGTTCTTTGTCCCAGCAGTCCTAGCAAATGGGTACAGGCTTCCCTGCCTATCTCGTTTGCCTCCAGCTTCTTCCCCAATGCCTCGCCGCGGAACGAGCTCTCCGAAACACAAGCCATCCAATACCCACTCTCCCCCTTCACTGTTTACAGATTATGTCCCAGGTTCCTTAGTATGGTTTACAAGGCTCTTGCCAAATTCACATTTTCCTCTCCAGCTAAGTTGAGTGGCTGGGCTGCCCCCAAATGCATGGTGCCATTTCAAAATATTGACCTTTGCCCATTTCCCCAACTATAATGCCCGTTCCCACACCTATTTAGTATTCTCATCTTTTAAAATGTAGTGCGGACATTCCCAGGACGCCTGTCCAAATATGCCTCCCCACCCCACCCTCCACCACGAGCACCAGCTTTGTGGATGGGGTAGGTGACATCTCTCTGATCCCGGGCCTCTTCTGTGTATCAGACACATAGGAGTTTCTGCATTTTATTAGAATGATCTTTGCATTGGTTTGCCCCAGTAAACTGTGAATTTGCCAGGCTCTCTGGAGTAGTGTGAGTATGTGTGTGTGTGTACACACCCATGCCCGCACACACACATACACAGACACACATCTATTTAAAGTAAGATCGGTTCTCTAAGGAGTTGGTAGGGGGCAGTACAGAAGGCAGGGGTCTATGGCATGGGGTGAGTTATGGATAGACTAGTGTGATTTCCAAAAACCAAAAACCAAAAACCAAATGGCTCATTATCTCCCAAGCTTATTTCATCTCCCTTGCTGTTTTACACTCAGGGCAGCCGGGGTGGGGGTTGGGGAGGCACAAAACCCAGATCTCCCCCACCTCTCCAAGCCCTATCATGATCCCTTGGAAAAAACGCCGGACTGGCCCACGCCAACAAGACATCCCATAAGAAATGGCCCACTGCCCTCTATCTAATGTACTGAATGCCGTGGGAGCTCCAAAGTCATGCAGCCTTTTGGGGGAGGGGCGCAGGGGCCGGGCGGGAGGCACAGAGAATGAAGAAATACATTCAACACTAATGCCTGAATTGACTGAGATGCTTCCCACGGCCGGCCGCTTAGCTCTCTCCCCTCCTCCCACCTTAAAGGCATTCTGACCTTCAGCTCTCCCTCCCTCCCTTTTGCAGATTGCGGGCCCCCTCTCCAGACCCTCTCTTACTCTTCTGGTCTCCTACCTGTCTGGATCAGAAGAAGGTAGACAAAAGGAGTGAGGCTCAAGGCACTGAAGGCTCTGGATGGGGCTCCCCTTTCTCTCTTCATTTTGGGTGGCGTTCTCCAGCTCCGGCGCACACAATTAGCATGATTTCTCCACTCTGGGCACGTCCCTTTGTACCACTCGGAGTTTCTCTGCCCGAGCACAACCCTGCCAACTTCCCTCTGAATACACAGAGCCCTGTGTATTGCTGGACTTGTTCTTTCCTCTCTTTCAGACCAGGCATTTTCTAGTTTCAAAGCACTACATCCCCGGGTCGGAAGGGGGTATCTGCTTAGGATATGATCCTCAGTGCGGGTTCTCATCGGATGGGTCCCATCCATTCTTTGCCTGCCTGTGCTGAGCCCCACTACCTACCAGGGGGTGATGAGGATTGGGGCTCAGTGAGGGGACTGGCCTGGGACACACACTGAACTGGATCTTGTGTCCCAACCTCCCCTGTCTCCACCTCACGCTCCGTGTTCCTGCAAAGGAGGGCGCGTGCCGGGGACAGACCTCCAATAAGCTCCAAAAAGGGAGGGAGAGGAGCTTTTAAAAAGCCCGGGGAAAGATAGACTCCAGAGAACCGCTGAAGAAATGGAAAATCCCTGCTCCTCCCCTAGGAAGAAGATTGGAAAATGGCTCGAATTCTATTATTTTCCTACCTGTCCACTTCCTGCCTGGCACTCTCTCTCCTATCACAGAACCACATAGATGCTGGGGACCTCTTTCCAGGAACCACTTTGTTCACTCCCCTGCCTCCAGCCAATTTTCTGGAACATGTCAGAACACAGATGAAGGTACTACTCTAACAGCCAGGATCCTGGTTCTGTTAGCAGCTTTGCTGCCTACTTATCTCCTCTTGTCTCGAGGATGTGATGAGAAGTATCCTCGCTCCCCCTGACCCCTGACCCCTGACTACTGTGTCCACACCTCTTCGGGAGGGCTGTCAATGGAATGTGTGCTTATGAACTGTGATGTCTTGTGATGGGCTTACAATCTCCTTAAGCCTCCAATTCCACATATTCTTTGTAGGGTATGTAACTTCGTTGTGGGATTTGTTGAGAGAATCAACAATAACTCAGTACAGTGGAGGGCCCTGGAAACTCTTTGTTAGGTAACATTTTAAACTTAAAAAAAAAAAAAAAAAGCAACCCCACTGCCTCTTCTTTTCTTTCATTCCTGTAGCAATCTTTATATTTTGATGAGATCAAAGTTTACAGCTCCCCTCTTGGTTGTCTCCGAGCCTGGTCTTAGTCTTGTAAATATGGTAGCTCCCTCTCAAAGGAGTCTTGTTCCGTATTGGAGAAAGCCTGAGTAGGCCAGTTTTTGAGAACGGAAGACTCATTGCATAGCTCATCTGAGCCAAAGGTTGGAGAGTCAAGGAGAGAAGCACTGGTTTTGAACTTCATGAAGGAACTCCAAAAAAATATTCTGAAATACATAAAGATTCCTTTTTTTTTTTTTTCCCCCATTTTGCATTTCTGTGTCTATGACTTTTCCCTAGACTTTTGCCTCTGGTAAAAGTTAGCATGGTTTCAGTAGACCTACAATGAAAAGGAAAAAGTCAAGATTAAGCTTCTGACATCTAAAACAGTGTTTGAGAGGCAGCAGCAAGACAAAAGGCTTATGAGCCAGTCTTTGTAAAGAACAAAGGATATTTTAATTTCCTTTAACTATCACTTCCAGCTATCACGAGCAACCTGCGGATGCGGACAGACTCACAGAGTTCTTCTGCTGTATAGTCTAGATAAAAGGCCTCTTGTGTCTGTGAGGGCTAGGCCTTGAGGCTTATTGTCTGAGGGTAAAGGAGGATATGATGTTCAGGAAATAGAAAGTCTGGAGGCCACCTTTTTTTAGCTTGAAGGACGATGGCAAGAAAAATGTGAGAGCTGGAGACCTAGGCGGAATCAAACTTCTCAGCATCCTCCCCTCCCCTTCCCTAGGGGTGGACCTTAAGCTCCTTATATCCATACAGAATACGCAAGAGACCCAAAGTATTCACAAGCTCCCTTAAGGGGACTGAGAAGTGCCCAGAGGACAAAGAACTGGCAACACCTGGGACCTGCCAGGCCTTGGGAAGGGTCGGCATGTGGCTCAGCAGGGAGTAGGGAAAATGCCAAACGCGCGTCCACAGACCCCAGCTCCGTCCTTGTCACGAGGTCTCCTAAGCCATACCGCATACACTCACCCCAACTCTCCTTAGACAGGAGCTGGGTTGGGGGAGGGAACTAAACACATTGAATAGTAGTTACATAAGTTGTTCCAGCAGTGACCAAGCCTCCTCAAGATAATGTCAAAATAGATGGGTCAGAATGAGTTTACCAGGATGGATTCATATGTAACTTTTCTCTGCTGCCTGGGGGCCGTGAGGGGGCACAGGTGGCGGGTCACAGCAGCCAGCCACAAAGGCATAAAGGGACTGTGGTTGCTTTGCGTGTCTGGGTATCCAAGGAGCAATCCTGCAATTTTTCTCCACGTCCTTCTAAGATGAGTAGACCTAAAGGAGCTTACACATCTTTCTCTCGTCAACCAGTGAGGGCTCTGATTGAAGGACTATGTCTTACTGGTCTCTGTAGTCCTACGGCCTAATATAGGACTGGGCACATAGTAGGTTCTCAGCAAACAGTTGCTGAATATGACAGGGATGAGAACTTGATGGGGGGGCCGGGGCACTTCTTAAGCGACTGGATACAAGGTCAGGGAGCTGGGACAGGGGCGTGAGGGCAGGGAGGGCACCAAATATCGACTACCGTTGACAGACCAGTTTGGGAGTACATATGAGGCACATCTTTGTGAATTCCCAGAAATAACTGGGATTCACTTTGTGGGGGTGGGGAGGGCCTTCCTCATCAGATAAGCAACTGGGTTACATACACATAAGGTCAAGCCAACTTGATTCCACACATAACATAACGTTTATCTCAGCTGTCCTCCATTACCTTGCATATGCTCCTTGGGTGTGTCTGTCTCATCTAATTGTTGAGGGTAGACTAGTCTTTGATTTTATGGGGATATCCAGATTCTAAGTATTACATTTCTTCAACGTCAAATGTCTATTTATACGTGTCGGTCTGATGAGTTCGGAGCTGAGGGACAGGAAAGAATTCTTGAGATGTCTTTGGTGCAAAATGGTGGTTTATTAAAGCACGGGGACAGGACCCATGGGCAGAAAGAGCTGCTGCCCCCAGGGTTTGTGAGGAGTGTTCCATTATATATTTGCAAGTTGGGAGGGGGTGAGGGATGGCTTAAGTCTCTAAGAAATCTTTGAAGCAAGGTTTCCAGGACCTTGAGGGGCCAGCTATTATGGGGGGGGGGGAGTTTATTCATGGTAATAAAACCATTTTGTGAGACCCTTTAGATGTATATCAGTGGGCCATATGCTTGGGAATGATTGTTGACGCTATCTTGGAGGGTTTAGAGATAGAGTTTCCAAAGGAATTGTTAAAGTAGACTTACAGGATCCTGGATGGGGGTATACAGGCTAGGATTGCCCTTTGCCCTTAGCAAAGCCAGGCCGTTGAGTCCCTAGAGGAATGTCACTCTGCCTATTTTAAGGGCTTGTCAGTGGGTAAGGAAATTTAATCATTTTTCTTTTGCCTCTGTTTCCCACATCAGGTCTGTGTGTCCCACTTTGGGATCAGAAAATATTACCGAGGCCATTTCCTCATTAACCTGGGAGATTCTCCGGTGCAGGGACCGTAACTCTTCATTCTTATGAGCCTCCTCACTGGGCCCACTTTTGAGCGAGGCTTAATGCAGCGGTTGAAGTAGATGATGTAGACGGACTGCTTGACTGCCAATGGTAATGCCCTTCCTTAGCCAAGACCCGGGCCCGTTTCTCCTCTGAGCACTTCACAGATGCATTTCCAAAGACACTGACCCCTCCTGAGCAGTGTGGCCCCGTCCTCTTGGCTCTGCTGTGCACAGTTGCTTCCGGCCACTCTTCGTTGGTCCCACTGGGGCGCTGAGACTGGACTCCTCACCCTTGCACCCATGGCAGCCCTAGCCTGCTGCACTCAGACGTCTGTGCTGAGCACCCAGATGGTGCCCTTGAGGCTCAGAATGGAGCCCCCAAAACACACATGCACACACACACACACACACACCTGTCAACGTAAACTCACAAGTGTTCCACCCCCAGGACAGGAGGCAATGCCTTATTTTGAATAAGTTACCACTCTACATAGACCTTTATGGGAAATGCTGGTGGGCGGGGGAAGCTGGCTGGGGGATTATAAAAATGAGCTCTGACTTCAGAGAACTGAAGGTCTTGCAGGAAGGGCAGAACAGTAGATTCACTCCACAGCAAGAGACATTCGGGATTACCTTTTCCCACCTCTCCATTTCTGAGATGAGGGAGTGGAGGGACAAAGAAGTTAAGTAACATGCCCAGAG
The DNA here is from genome assembly GCF_022355385.1 of Mustela nigripes. Lineage (NCBI taxonomy): Eukaryota > Metazoa > Chordata > Mammalia > Carnivora > Mustelidae > Mustela > Mustela nigripes. Next base: position 85,221,405 of record NC_081557.1, on the reverse strand, counting down.
TGAAACTCTTATGTAAGTCCAACCGAGGACTCCTGAAGTTACTTTATTGTAGAGGCAAGAAGAAGTAACACACACACACACACACACATTGGTAGGTAAGTACCAATTTTAATAATTCGACCATTAGATTTAAGAACATCTCCACCCAGCTGGCTTGTTTCTTTGTCTCCAGGCTATAGGAAGAACGCACTGGCATTGATGATCTTACTGGAGAGCTTCTGGCCATATTGACCATAGTGATCAGTGGTAATTTTTATATTTAACACTCTCCTTTCTTTCTCTCCATTCACTTCCTGGTATTGAATCATATCTTTTCTTGCATTAGACTGTAAATCGTCTTTGGTAGCGGAGTGAAAAGAAGTCTTCCAACAAATGGCACCAAAATTCCTCTTAAGGAATTGTCTTTAGCCAGAAAAAGATTTAAATACATCACAGGGAGTGGGATGTAAGGTTAAGCATCAAAGGTTGAGGAACAAAAAGATAAACTGCTATGCTTTTGAAAGAGACAGGAATTGGGGGGTGGGTAACAAGCAGAGGGGAGAGAAGTCAGGAAGGAAAGAGAGAATGAAAGAGCCATATGGTGGGGGAGCTGAAGAAAATCAAAGAACAGCTTGCAGAGTTGTGCTGTGAAACCCTTCCTCCTCTGTCTTCTTCAAAAGTTCTGGAAAAGTTTAAAGCACAAAATGAAGAATGTGTGTGCCTCTATCTGATGGAACATGACAAAGGTGGTAGGATAGCCACTCCGTTGATTAGTTTTTTCCATGGAAGACTCATCTCAGCAGACCAGAGAGAGACTGTCGTCCTAATGGCTTTGAAGATGGAAACCATGGGATGAGCAAAGGCTCAGAGCCAAGGGCGACCCTTCGCCATCAGCTGGCAAGAAACTAGGGACCTCAGATTTGCAATCTCAAGGAACTGAATTCTCCCAACAACCAGGGAGCTTGGGAGAGGACCCTGAAGCTTCAGAGAGAAATGCCAACCAGCGGACACCTTAACTGAGGTCTGGTGAGACCTTGAACAGAGCCAGTGAAGCTATGACCACACTCCTGACCTGCAGAAACTATAGGATAACAGGTGTATACTGTTTTAAGCTGCTAAATTTGTGGCAACTTGCTATGCAGCATAGAAAACTAATATAGGAGTGTGTGTGTGTGTGTGTGTGTGTGTGTGTTTGTGTAAGCTACTCCTCACTCCGTCAGGCACTTTATATCTATTTGTTCATTTAATTCTCCCAGTGGCCCTTTTAGGTAGACATTATAACCCCACTTTACAAACAAGAAAATTTCAAATTCCAAGAAGTTAACAATGCACCAGGATCCTACAGTTATTCAGTGGCAGAACCTGGATTAGAAATGCAGGCTGATCACCCACAAAGCTTGGGCTTCTCACCAACCCCCTAGCTCAGCAGTAGGAATCCACTTCCCACGTATAAGTCTTGGTCCTGGTCTAGTCTTTTGCCCCCAGCACCAGCTCTCTGAATGAGCTCCAGAATGTGAGGTGGCCCTCTCTGCACACCCCTGGTGTCCCTGATTATTGCTGAAGCTGCTTTTGGTTCTTGGTTCCATAAACTTGTACGTGAATGGTGGTGGAGTTGTTCCTGTCATAAGTTCAATTTGCCAGAAGGGAGAGAGAGGGCGGAATCAGGATGCCAACATCAGCCAGAGAATTTGCAGAGCTGCAGTGCATTGCCTGGGAAACAAGGAATTTGTGTGAGGCTTTGTGTTGAGAGGAGGCACGACCCAGCTGCTCCGGCAAGCACTGAACAAGAGACAGATTAGCTAGCTCTCTTTGGAACAAAACAAGCTTTTTTTTTTTTGGACCTGGACAGCAAGGAATGGTCCTCCCAAAGGACATTTTGTCTTTCCTTCTCCTTTTTAAAGTTCTCCTAGGTAGCCTTACTCCAGGTCACTTCTGAGAAATATCAAATAGAAAGTGGAGATTGGGTCAAAAGTTTCCTCCTGCTCTTGCCAGGGCCTTTGTCCTGAACCCTTAGTTTTTCTGCCTGCGGATATCTGTAAATGTGAGGAGTTACTCAGAGGAAAAGCCTTCTGCAGACAGATGGTATCTCAAAAAAGTGTGAGGTGTATTGGGAGAAGTATGTGATATCCGGTTGGTAAGAGGTCCCGGGTGAATTTCAGTGAGGTGGAGGGGAGGTGCTCCCCCTATTTCAGAGCTGGCCAACTGAAAAACATCAAAGCCTTTTATGCTGAGGGTAACTATTTGACTTCTGAATAGAATTCCCACCCCCTCAGAAACAGGGAGAAACTCAGGCTTGTGTCCATGGTTGCTGATCGCGCCCTATTCAGCACTCTCCAAAAGAACAAAGAGGGGAAATTAATGGGCATTGAAATGTTGGAAAGATCTTGCTTTTGCTGACCCATTTAAGATGCAGTGAGGACATTCTAGAGAACGTCTCTGGAGTTCTGTTCTTGTAAAAGTTCAGTACTCGAATAAAAACAGGTTGAAAAAATCCTGGGGAAGCCACAGTTACCCCCAACTCATGAAAGCCTTCATTGTTTCCCTTCTTCTAGATCCTCAGATGGTGTCCTCCCACCAACCATGTCCTGCGGAAGGATTTGCTGCCACACTGCCTCTCCATCCCGCCCCTCGTCCCCCTCTCCTCCCAGTGAGGGAGGCCCAGAAATGGAAATCAGCTGGCCAGCATCTAATAATTCCCTACAGTGTGAAGAGGGCTCCACATTCCAGAGGTTAATAAGAGGAGTGGGATGGGGGAAAGGGGAAAAGTGGCACATTCCAAAGGAATGGAAGTCATGGTTCCTGTGCAGGCACTTACATATAGTTGGGAGAGTTACATTTCAATCTGTAAGCAAGTGTAATTGCCAATACATTCGCATTGCCGCTTACACATTGCCTTTTAAATTATAATTTCATTAATCTTCTATCAATTCTATGTGCAGGACTTCTTTTTCTCCCCAAAGAGATCGTGAAGCTCAGAGAGGCTAAGTAGCCTGTTCAACGTCCTGTATTTTGTAAGCTGGTCCGGTCCAGACTCAGCTTGTGCTTCTTGCTCTAGTGTTTATATACACCACACTCCACAAAGAGGTTGCCTTAAGTCGGGCCCAGATGTAAAAAGTCAATAGAATACAGCAAGCCTCTGAAGCAAGATGTAAAACAAAGAAGGATAAGGCAGACAAGAGGACCTAAAATACAAAGCCGCATCAGCAAGGGAACGATTGGGTCCCCAGTAATGAGTCCAGGAACACTAAGAAGATGGATGTGTGATGTGGGAGCTCAACAGGGGGAGAAACAAAGTTTCTTTCTTTTTTTTTTTTTTTTAAAGATTTTATTTATTTGAGAGAGACAGAAAGAGAGAGCACAAGGGGCAGACGGGCAGAGGTGCAGGGGACAGAGGTGGGGGGGGAAGCAGACTCCCTACTGAGCAGGGAGCCCGACACCAGGCTCTATTCCAGACCCCTGAGATCATGACCTGAGCTGAAGGCAGACACTTAACCGACTGAGACACCCAGGCGCCCCCGTTAAGACTTTTTGTTGTGATATAAGTTCCTTGTGAACGATTTGAAGCAAAAAAGGAGAAAATTCTTGTATTGTGTAATGAAAAAATTTTTTAAAGATTTTATTTATTTATTTGACAGACAGAGATCACAAGTAGGCAGAGAGGCAGGTGGAGAAAGCAGGCTCCCTGCTGAGCAGAGAGCCAGATGCAGGGCTCTATCCCAGAGCCCTGAGATCCTGACCTGAGCCCAAGGCAGAGGCTTAACCCACTGAGCCACCCAAGCACCCCTGTGTAATGAAATTTTGGAGGGAGCTCGGATCATTGGAATGAAGATACTTAAAAGCTATATTGGTTATTACTCATCTCTTGCTTAGCTTTTGGTGTCAGCTTCATTTTCTCAAACTTTCTTATACTTTTTGGTGGGGTTATGGTTGCCAGATGCTATAGATTTTCAATGCTGTCCAATAAAACTTCCTGAGATGACGGAAATGTTCTGTATCTGCATTGCCAAGTGCAGTAGCTATTAGTCACATGTGGCTATTGAGCACTTTCAATGTGGCGAGTGGGACTGAGAATATGAATTGTAAATTTTATCTAATTTTAAATCATTTAAAATTAAACAGCCACATGTAGCTACTGGCTAACATACAGGACAGTGCTTCTTGTCATCCAGAGAGAAGACTTTTGACGAAGATAGTTAAAAAATATCTTGGTGAAGGACTGTGGTTGCCTACACGTGTGACATGCTCTGGATCAATCATATTCTGTTCTGGTTAGGATACCGTCCCAGGCTGGCCTACGTGCCTACCCCCACAGTCATGGGTGGATCAGTCCATTACCCGAAAACAAAATTGGAGAAGGGACTCTGGTAGACAAATCAAAATCTTCTAAAGGTACAAGAGATGACTTCTATCCTGATACCTTAAAAATAAAAAATTAACAAGCATATATCAAAAACCTATTACATATCATGCATTTTGTATATATATTACCCTAATTCTCACAGAAAAGTCCTGAATGGTCAGCTTTTGCTCCCATTTTACAGATGAAGAAATAAAGACTCAGATTGTATGACTTGACCACAGAAAGTAAATTACAGAGCTAGAATATAAACCCAAGTTTGTTTCCAAAGCTCTGTTCTCTGCACTGTTCATGTGCTGTCCCTAGAGCTTCGGGATGTAGAAAATATGTCTACTAATAGCAGATTATCAAAACAATCAAAGCAGAACACCCACAAATTAATGGCTTGGTTTTCCCCAAATAGTTACCTTGAGTGCCTTGCTACTTATTCTATAAAACATTTTTTTAAATTCCTCTTCTGACATTGCTTTAAAAACCTGCACTATAGATCCAAAGGGGCGCGTGCACCCGAATGTTTATAGCAGCAATGTCCACAATAGCCAAACTATGGAAAGAACCTAGATGTCCATCAACAGATGAATGGATCAAGAAGATGTGGTATATATACACAATGGAATACTATGCAGCCATCAAAAGAAATGAAATCTTGCCTTTTGCGACAACATGGATGGAACTAGAGCGTATCATGCTTGGCGAAATAAGTCAAGCAGAGAAAGACAACTATCATATGATCTCCCTGATATGAGGAAGTGGTGATACAACTTGGGGGCTTAAGTGGGTAGGAGAAGAATCAATGAAACAAGATGGGATTGGGAGGGTGACAAACCATAAGTGACTCTTAATTTCACAAAACAAACTGAGGGTTGCTGGGGGGAGGGGGTTTGGGAGAAGGGGGTGGGATTATGGACATTGGGGAGGGTATGTGCTTGGGTGAGTGCTGTGAAGTGTGTAAACCTGGTGATTCACAGACCTGTACCCCTGGGGATAAAAATATATGTTTATAAAAAATAAAAAATTAAAAAAAAACCTGCACTATATTTTAAAGATATATTTAAATTTTTAAATTTAAAGATTTTAACAATAATTTTAAATTATCTTTAATGATTGCAAATTCTGCATTTTAGAAGTTCTTTTTTTTTTTTAAGATTTTATTTCTTTATTTGACAGACAGAGATCACAAGTAGGCAGAGAGGCAGGCAGAGAGAGGGGGAGGAAAGCAGGCTCCCTGCTTAGCAGAGAGCCTAATGTGGGGCTCGATCCAGGACCCTGGGATCATGACCTGAGCTGAAGGGAGAAGCTTTAACTCACTGAGCCACCCAGGCACCCTAGGAGTACATTTTCAAAAACAGTCAAAAGCATGGTGAATCATATAGATAACAACTGTAGATAGATAAAATCATTTTGACCAAACTTACTTTATATTAAGACAAAGGCAAGTTTCTTTGGCTTCGCAGAACAGATAACCCAGTGAAGTTACCATCAAAGGAGAGGCCCAAATACTGAGGCAGCTCCTAGAATCAATTTTTGTAGGTAACTCTGAATCTTCCTAAGTCTCTGCGCCATTCTCCTCTCGATCAACTGACTCTCTCTTTGTACATCTCAGGGCTCTTTACGTTAAAAACAGTATAAAGCCTGATGCAAATTGACATCAACGATAAAGAGTATCATTCTTTCCCCTATTTACAAAATCTGAAGGCAGGGTAGCCTTGAGAGTTAGCTTAATCCAGAGGCTCTTAAGTGTGAACAGGGAACAAGAAAAACTTTAACCTGTGGTTGGACCATCTCCTTGAAATATTGCAGGTGTCTTTGATGGAAAGGAAGAGAATAATGATCAAGACTCTGTGCTTTTTCACTTTAGGGCTTATATGGCCTAAGGGCTACCAGTGTTTTGGTCCCTGAGATCTCACAACCCTCCAAGAGTATGGTAGTTGTGTTCTCCAGGAAGTGGGTTCTGCAACAGAATCTCAGAAACAGAACTCCTTGATCAAGGAGCGTGTTTGAAACTGACACCTGCGGAAAGGAAAAGGAAGCAGGAGTGGGCAGAGGGAGGAGCTGAGCTGTGGTGCAGGCCAGATAGCTTCAGCTGACCCCACAGGCAGCTCTGAGGCTGAAATGATGACCCATCAGTTGTCCCAAGTCAGGCAGAAACCACTGGGCCTTTACATCTCTGTATCTATCAGTCACTGGACGTGGCTGCTCCTTAAAGTGAAGGGAAAGCAGCAATCTGAAAGCCGAGGCAGTCCCTGAAGGAACTGACAGCTGGAAAAACAACAATGCTCCCAAAAGCTGGGCCAACAAGTCCTTCCTTGAAGGGGCATCTGGGAAGTGCATCTCTGGGTCCATCCTGGCACAGGATGCTGTGATTCCTATATTGATTTTATTTTATCATTCATCAAGAGAAAGGAGAAAGACTTCTGCATGCTCTAATCCAAAATTAGAGCATCTTTTGCAAAGATCAGGATAGCACATGCTAATGAGACATCTGAGTGATCTGCTACTGGTGACATTTATGATGAAATGCTGTTGCAAAAACCTGGTCTGCAGAGGCAGGCGGAAGGACCCTCACCAATGATTCCAGTTAGACAGGTTATTTGGAGAGGTGGCTAAGGAAGAAGATCAAAGAAGGACAGTGCTATGGTCTACTTTCAGGAAATAGCCCAGAACATTGGTTAGTCCTGGGAAATCCAATTCAAGTTTGGGGAAGAGAGTGAAAGTAGGTATAACTCAGCTGCCTAGGGTTGAGTTCCCAATATCCAGATCCCATGAGACCGGAATTGGGAGGTTTCCTACCTGTATAGAAATTTTCCTTGGGGTCAGCCCTCATGGGATAACTGGTGACCAAGTTATCTGATCTGTAACCATTGTGAATCTGTCAGCCACAAATAGGATAATGGCAACCAAACAGCAAACTGCCCCCACTGCTCATCATACAATCAATTCTGTGTAGAGTGGACAGCTGCCAAGGACCCAGTGACTCAGGGCTTTGTGCAGAGATGGCCAGGGATCCCCCAGCCAAACACATCAGAGATAATCCAGCTCTGATGAGGAGTTCTGTGCTACAGGACCTCAAGACTCCGGCGCCAGAAACACAGGTTCCTTTAAGTTTCTAAAGAAAACAGACATTCCTGAACAAATAATTCCCTGCTATGAAACTAACTCTGGCCATATAGAAGATAAACTGGGTGAAAAGGTCAGAAAATGGGAACAGAGCCCCAGACGTGAGCTTCCTGGATGTAACAAGAGTATGGATTCATATGAAACCCAGTGGGATGCAGAGACCTGGGGCCAGAAGTGTAGAGAAAGCAAGGAGCCACCTAATCATTTCTTCCCAGTGCTGAGAGCTCTATGTGTGTGTGTGTGTGTGTGTGTGTGTGTGTGTGTGTGTGTGTGTCTGTGTGTGTGTGTGAGAGAGAGAGAGAGAGCATTTTGGAGATATGCCAATCAATCTCCCTCCCTCCCTCCTTTCAAAGGGCGCTGTTTTCTGTTCCCTACTCCTCTGGGTGGAGATGGGATGGGTTAACTTCCTGCTCACTGCTATTTATAAACTATTCTCTCCCCTTTTTCTTAGCTTCACCCCTCACTTTGAATCTAATGTTGTTAGACCTTACCACTCACTGCTTTCCAATTATTCTCCTCTACAAACCTCCAGGTCTTTTCTCAAAATTCCTTGAAGACGATTGTTCCTGGTCACCAACACTATTCTGGTTATATATTTTGGTGATTTTGATAACCTTGGGAATAGTACATCCAAGGCTTTGACCCCCTCATTTCTATGACCTCTTTTTATCCAGTGACCTTAACCTATCTTGGCATTCCCTCCCTTAGTCATACCATGGACTTTGACAGTACAAATATCTGCAACCCTTCCACACCCTCAGTTTCAAGCATCCCACTCTTGGATTCCCACCTCTTACTTTTTCAGGACATCCTTTCCAGAATCTTGCTTTAAAAAAGCCTTAGACCTCCTGGAACCTTCAATCTCTGGATTGTACTAACTTTACAATGTTCCTTACATCCCACTTGTCCTCCCTTTTCCTTATTATCTATTTTAAGTTTCATGGTCAGTCATTTAATTACTCCCTCACAGTAATCTCTCTTCAACTCCTTAAATCTTCATTTCTTGCTTGATAGTAATATTTTAGTAAAGCCTTAACCCTGATTAAAATTAATTTTCCACCTGCTTTATGCCTGTAACCGTTCATATGCCTGAAGAAAAATGCTCAACCACCCTGACTAGTCTTACTTGAAATTCATAATCATGGGTCCTTAAGACCATCAGGCAATTGTACAGGTCTTTGGTTCTACTCTTCTGGACAACTATTTCGTACCTTATCTTTCTTCCTTGGACCTCCAATGATCCTTCCTATATATTAATTGATTCTTACTTATATTAGTTCTCACTTTCTGTGTAACGAATTACCCCTGAATTTAGCATGTTAAAACAACAAATATTATCTCACATAGTTTCTGGGTGCAGAGTCTGGTTCGGAGTCTTATATGAGGTCACAGTCAAGCTGTTGGCCAACATAACAAGATTGTTACAACAATATAACAATATTTCAAGATTATTCACAGGGCTCTTGGCTTTCAGTACTTTGTCATGTGAGCCTTTTTATAGGGCTGCTTGCGACACAAATGGCCTCAGATTAAGTGATCTGAGAGTGAAAGCAAGAGCAAGAAAGAAGTGAGAGAAATAACACAGCATCCTTTAAAACCTAATCTCTGATGTGATATACCATTACTTCTGCCATATTCTACTGGTTACGCACACCAACACTGTACAGTGTAAAAGGGAACTACACAGGGTGTGAATACCAGGAGGTGGAGACCATAAGAGGCCATCTTATAGGCTGGCTATAATGCTATTTTACAGAGAAAATGGAGCAGTCAGAGGAGAACCTCCATAAGCTCCCACCACTACTACTACCCTACTTTGGAATGATTGTACTTGCTGCTCCCTCTACCTGAACACTTGACTCTCCTTGGAAGATTATAGTAGCTTATTCCAGCAGATCATGGGAGTTAGCTTTGGAGCCTTTGCTCAAGAGTACCTCAGTGGGGGAGCCTCTGTTGGTTAAGTGTCTGACTTTGGCTCAGGTTATGATCTAAGGTCCTGGGATGGAGTACTGGGCTCCCTCTCTCTCTGCCCTTCCCCCACTGCTTATGTTCTCACTCTCAAATAAATAAATGAACCTTAAAAAAGAAAAAAAAATACTTCAGTGAAACCTTCTGTAGTCATCCTATCTAAAAATTCATTTCCTATCCCTGCAACACCCCGTCTTCTTTCTCTGCTTACGCTACAATACTCATCAGCATCAGACATCTTTACTTACTCATTGTATTATAAATTCCACGAACAAGGGCCCTACCAGCCCCTTTCCTTCTGCTATATATTTCCAGTGCCCAGAACAGGACTGGTATATAAAAAGTTCTCAATTATATGTGAAATGAATGAACGAACGGGTATTTCACAGGGATAACGAAGTGTCCCAGAATTATATCAGAGCTTGGAGTAGAGAGGGTGTCCGCTGGCGAGGCTGCGATGTTCAAATATAAGAATATGCATTAAATAGGCTTATAAGTGTAACAAGGGGTGCACAGGATCGGTATGATTTACTGTTAGCTTAGTTTGTTCCTCGAGGAAGCCCTGCCAGGCCCACCTCTTTCCATCCTTTTCTCCTGCTTTCCTCTGCGGGGACCCCTGCCCCTCCCAGTCAGCGTTTTTCAGTTCAATATAACCCCTTCCTGAAAGATTTGGGCTGGTCTCCGTGCTAGAAGTACAATAGCACCAACACCTCGGCCGCCGGCAACCAGGCATCCCCGCGAACCCACCCGTTCTCGCCCAGCCCCTCCAGCCTTCACATACTCCGCCCCGTCCGTCAGACACGAAGCGGAAGAGACGTTCTGGCAGAGCCCGAAGTCCCGCCCCTCACGCTTTCCCCTCCTGGGGGAGGAGACGCAAGACCGGAAGGGGCGGCTACAAGGCCCCCGAAGGGCGGAGCGGGGCGGCCCTCCAGAAAGTGGCGGTTTACTGGATGCGGTTGCCTTAGTGTCCGGAATAGCTTGATTCTGTGGCGAGCGGCCCGCCCGCACTGGGTCGGTGCTACTATTTTAGCAGGAGTGGGACCCCTGAGGCCTCAGGAACAGGCTTTCTCTGGCCCGGGACTTCTCGGCGTTCAGCGGTTCCCCCCGTAACCGGATACCGGTTATTTGGACTCTGCCTCTGGCTCAGGTTCCCACCCAGCCCTACCAGCCCCTTTCCTTCTGGCGGCCGCGGTGGTTCCTCCCTTTCCTGGCGGTGTCTCCGGGGGGCACCGTCTTCGTTCTCTCAGTAGATCCCTTCTCTCCCGCCTCATCCCCGTTCTTTCCAGAAGGCAGTCTTTATACTTTTCCTTACTGTTTCTTCCCACTTCTCTCCGCTTCTTTCCTTCCTTCCTTCCTTCTCCAGAATTCTCGTTCTTCGACTGCCCGTCAGGCTTCTCTCCCTTTCTGGAGCCTGTGCTCATGGCTTAGGAGGTTGAGCTTTTAGCGCAGTCGTTTGAAGATTTTAAGCTTCTCCTTTCTCCTACCCAGGAGTCACAGATGCCAGGAAGTGTGGCCCCCCTCAAGAAGCCTCGAAATACCGCCAGGGTGCCTCTGGCCTTAAACCCCCTGAAGAGCAAGGACGTGTTGGCCGTGCTGGCTGAGAGGAACCAGGCTATAATGCCAGTTGGGGCATGGGTGGAACCTGCCTTGCCAGATAGCTCGGAAGTCCCAGCATATGTGAGTGTCAGTTTGATGCAAACGTAGTGGGGTTCCTCCCCCATTTTTCTTCTTTCTTTTTTTCCCCCCATGTTAGCCTTCTCTAACCCTTGATGCTTAGGTAAGGATGAAGAGTCCTATCTGGGGATGTCCTTTCTCTCCTACTGGAAATAGGTATGTTCTTGAATTAGGATTGTAGAACAAACACCTATTTGCCAAAATTGTTTATTTCACAACCCCCTGCCCCCTTTTTTAAAAAATTTCACAAGCTCTTGATTGCTTGCTGTACACAAGACATGGGTACTGTCTGTATCTTGCAGACACCCTGCAACGTAGTAGGGATGACCGTTGCCACACTTAAGAATACGTTGATTGCTTGAAGTCAGTAATGTGTAGTAGAGATTCAGGAAGATTCAAAGACACAGAGAATAAGGAAAGAATACATTAATTCTGACTGGGATTCTGAGAAAGTTTAAGTATAAATTTCATGAGGACAGGGAACTTCTATTTCTTGGTTCCTTCCTTTCCTATCCTATAGTAAGTCTTAAGGAAATACTCATTGTTGATACAGTCAGAAGAACCTTCACACAATTTATGCAATGAATGGATGTGGAAATATAGTCCATGTTAGTCCTTAAAAAATGGAAATGCTATAAGTACAGATCGTAGGGAACAGCATTTCAGATGAAAAGAAACTTTTGCAAAGTTTACTTGTGTGCCTGTTTACATAATAACTCATATGTGCTAATTGACACAGGAGGACAGTTTTGTAAGAGTATTTTTGATAGTCTTTCACAATACTGTGCCCCTTAGCTACTTTTTGAAATTTTATTGTGGCATTTCCCACATTATATTTATAGTAAGTCATTTACATATCTGCTTTCCCTGATGGAGTGTGAACTTCCAGAGCACAGGAAAAATGTCATTTATTATCATTCCCCCAACTTTATCTTGATGCCTAATTAGTGGAATGCATAAATTGTGTGAAGGTTCTTCTGACTGTATCAACAAAATGCTGAACATATGATGAAAAATATGAGTTGTCCTTGATCTCAGAGAAGAAATGAGACTTGTTTAAAATAAATGTTAAATAGCAAAGCAATGTCATATATTCACTAATTTTATTTTTTGTATGTATGTACACAATTCATTTATTCCTCTTTTGCCTAATTCTAGAAAGGATTTTAAGTATCTAAGTAGTATATGATTAAGTGCTCTGACTTTGATACTTAAAGAAGAAAGGTAGGACTTTGGGTTGATGTGATTCAGGCAAGTTTAATGTGTTTAGCTACAGAAGGAGGATGATTCTCTCAAGAATGGGGAGAGTGGGAAGTGAGCAAGGTGTATCAGGATTCTAAGGGTAGATTAGTTTGATTGGAATGGGAAGCTTAGTAGAGGGGATGGTGGTTCAATAGAATTGTAGAAAATAGGAGCTGTAAGGAACCGCATGAAATTTTGGATAAGGAGGAAGCACTGGCTCCATGACTTCTCCAGCAAGGTCATAAAGCAACTTCCACCTACAGCTCTTGTAGTGATCACCCTAGCAGAAACCAGCCACCATGTAAGAATTCTACCTTAAGACTACCAGGCTGAGAAGAAGCCCAAACTAGCCAAGTATTTCTTAAGGAAAGAAACTTTTGCAAAGTTTACTTGTGTGCCTGTTTACATAATAACTCATATGTGCTAATTGACACAGGAGGACAGTTTTGTAAGAGTATTTTTGATAGTCTTTCACAATACTGTGCCCATGACTTCATTCATGGTTTAATATTTAGAGATGAATTTCTTAATAAAAGAGTGTTTGATTAGGTTAATTGCTTCAAAATATTTTTGAGGTGAGGGATAGATTGGCTCCTGGGGGACAAAATTAGGATGTAATTGTTACAATTTAGCCAGGAAGTATGGCATCAAGACTTGTTTAGTGGTAAGGAATAAAGAGGGAAAGTCTCGAAAAAGGATGGTTGAAGTAGGAATGAAGAGGGATAAATGTCTTAACATGTATCCCAGAAGAAACAGTAAGATTTGATACAAAGATATTTTGGTATTTAAATTAGTGACACCTCTTTTTCATTGCTCAAATTATGACATCTTTGTAATATAGCATCAAAATGCCTAAAAACCACCCAAATTTCTTTTACTATGTTAAGGAGAATTGAATCTCATGTTCCCAAACATTAAATCAAAATGCAGGTCTTGGAAAAGTATAAACGTATCTCCTTTCCCTCACTTAAAAAATTCTGATCGGGGAAGCCTGGGTGGCTCAGTCGGTTAAGTTGCTGCCTTCAGCTCAGGTCATGATCTCAGAGTCCTAGGATCGAGTTACGCATCGGGCTCCTTGCCCAGCAGGGAGCCTGCTTCTCTCTCTGACTCTGCCTGCTTGTGCTCTCTCTCTTTCTTTCTCTTTCAGAAGTAATTAATTAATTAAATAGAATCTTTAAAAAAAAAAAGTTCTGATCAGTACCAGCCAAGGGCTGTTTGATCAAGCATCTCATAGAACTCTTCACCGGTTTAGCATACATTATCTGGGGAATCCACTCTTTTTTTTTTTTTAAAGATTTTATTTATTTATTTGACAGAGAGAGATCACAAGTAGGCAGAGAGGCAGGCAGAGAGAGGAAGGGAAGCAGGCTCCCTGCTGAGCAGAGAGCGGAACTCGATCCCAGGACCCTGAGATAATGACCTGAGCCGAAGGCAGCGGCTCAACACAGTGAGCCACCCAGGCGCCCCTGGGGAATCCACTCTTATTAACAGATACAGCTCTTGTCAGTTCAGAATAAATGCCAGATACTTACTTCTAAAGCATGGTAGACCTAATATCATGCTTATGCTAAAGGGAAAACCCTCGTCATTTTTGTCCCCAAAGTTTCAAGGAGCTGTCAAGATTCCTAAAAATTCCATAGCTTCAGACCTCCCTCCCCTTCCATTAATTAAATTAGCATCAAAATACATTGCTGTTTTATCAGCACTTATGGCTATTGCATTATTTTATAATTTATCTGGTTATCTATTATGTAACAAACCTGGATCTTAGTGGCATAAACCAAAAGATACCGTGTGTCAGGATTTCAGCCAGGGCACAGTGGGGATGGCTTGTTTGCAACATGGTGTCTGAAGCTTCATTTGGGACAGCCAAAATAGCTGGAGATGTCTGGGACAAGTTTACTTGGTTCTGGCTGTTGTTGGATTTCTTGGTTCTTCATCTGGCATCTACTGGGCTGTAAAGTCTGCGATGGCTTTCTCACTCACATATCTGGCACTTGGTTGAGGATGACTAGAATGGCTAGGGCTTGCTGGACGCTTTCTCTTTCCACGTGGCCTCTCTACTTGGCTAGTTTGGGCTTCTTCTCAGCCTGGTAGTCTTAAGGTAGAATTCTTACATGGTGGCTGGTTTCTGCTAGGGTGATCACTACAAGAGCTGTAGGTGGAAGTTGCTTTATGACCTTGCTGGAGAAGTCATGGAGCCAGTGCTTCCTCCTCATTCTGTTGGATATATAGAGCCAGACAACGTTCAGTATGGGAGATCACTACACAAGAGCATAAATACTGGGAGGCTTGATTCACTGTGGGGAGAAGGGATCATCTTTGGAGACTACTGTATAATCTAAATATCAGTTCCATCGTATGTGAATTATCCAGAAAATGTTCTTTGGTTGTTGAGAGAAACACTTCATTGTATATATTGCCCCCTTGGATAAGCCTTAGGGTTCAAAAAGTCTATGAGGAGTTAGTTAGTACAATTGAAACAGTATTCATTTTTGCTTAACCCTGTATTTCTCAAATTGATTTGTCTCTGGGTGTCTCCTAACATTCCAGAACATGGGACAATGTTCTTGGGTTTGGTGGACTTACATAATGGTGTTTCCTAAGAAAAATATGTTTCTAAAATATGGTACACTTTAATCTTTGGTTTACAGTTGAGATTCACAGTTTGGAGTCAGTCATATACTTCAATAAGATGTTTGATAATCTCAGTATGGGGTTAAAAGAGGAAGCAGACAGATAATGGAAGTTAAAGAGGAAGGATGACTTCTGGGACTTGAGTTAATTTCGCTCAGTTGTTCAGGCTTTACTACCTATAGCTCTCCTTTGGAATTGTTTTACCTAATTGTTCTTTGATACTTGTACACTGTACTTCTATGGTATGGGTATATAGTTGTATAGAATATGGGATAGATTTCTTGGAACATTTAATTTTAATTAGAACTTAGATTCATTTGATTTTGAGAGTTAATGACCGCCTATGAAATATTTGGGCACCTTCTGAACTAAAATTTGGAATCACTGTGTTAGAAGAAGGGCTCAAGAGAAGTATGATTTTACTTAATTTGAAGATTCCTTTTGAAAGAGAAACAGTCAAGAGAAAAACAGTGCAGTATAGGGCTATACTTCTAGCTCTGCTACTTGACAGCAATAGGTAGTATCTTGGGCTACTACTAAAGATTAATCTTTCTGAGCCCCAGTTTCCTCATCTTTAATATAAGAGATAAGAATACCTTCTTAGTTAAAGCGCTTGTCTTGTAGCAGATTAATTGCTTTTAATTATGATGGCTATGGTTATTCAGAGCACTCAAGGAAGTGAATACTGATCAGGGACTCAAATGGGATGAAATATTATAGATTGTTTAGACTATGTTTTGGAATTGCACATTACATAAATATTGAGTGCCTTTATATTCAAGGCTCTGTGTTATATGCTGTAGGGGAAACAAGGGAGAATTAAATACATTTCCTGTCCTCAAAGTGTACCTAATCTAATGGGGGATTTGAGAAATGTTGCTCTCAATTAATGTCAATGAGAGGTTCTATAGCACAGGAGAGCTCAGGAGGAGGAGGGATTGTGGAAGGTCCTAGGTGGGTGGGTATTAGGTGATCTTAAAGAATGAGTAGACCTTTACTTTACTTTACTAGATAGAGATGACAGGAAGAGCATGCTAGGTTAAAAATGGAGCATAAATCTGAGTATGAAGGCATTTTATAATAAGATATATTTAGTGAGTGGTGAGCAATAGGACATATTTAGTGAGCAGTGAGCAGTTTTAGAAAATGTGTGACATAACTGGTTCAATAAGAATTAATGAAGACAACTTTAGTTGTCAGCTCAATGAAAAATTAAGATTTGATTTGAGTGCTCACAAATTCCAGTTTTTAGTTTGTGATTTGGTTTGAGTTCTTGGTACTCAACCAGCTATGTCTAGATTATCAGCTCTGAACTCCTGTGATTTCCTCACTCTACTGGGAATTCTGGATTACAGAACTGAATTATTTTGTCAGGATTTTATCTTGACTGATTTGTGCTTACAACAGAGCTTTAGTGGGCAAAAACTGCTGACACTTAAGTGTATTTTCTATCTTTCATCTTTCAAGACTTCAGCATATATGATTGAAGAAGAACTAAAGGAAAAGCTAAGAAAAAAACAAGAAGCTCTGAAGCATTTTCAGAGACAAGTCAAACGCCGAGTAAATCAGCAAATCAGGCTGAGAAAAAAGCAGCAGTTTCAGAGATCTTATGAAGCAGTAAGTTCAAAAGTGAACCTGAGTAAAGATTGAATGGAAAGTGTGTGTTACAAGATAAGCTGTTAGACAGTAAGAGAATCACTTTCTTTGGATCCCATATTTTGTATAATTGCTAGGGAGGACAGTAGATTTGTATGTAGAGAAACTGTATTTTATTCTTGTGTTCTGACTCACAATTTTTTTTGCTTTTACCAATAGATAAAATCAATGTCGGAATTTTGGATTTGGGTTTGAATTTTGGCTTTGCTGCTTGCTGGCTATGTGACCTTGGGCTTATACTTACACTTATACTTATCCTCTGTGGACTGTAGTTTCTTCATGTTATGGTATTTGTCTCACAGTGTTGTTATGAGAATTAGATAAGTAAATTGTTAGCATGTAGTAGGTGCCTGATAAATATTAATTTCTTTGCCTGAATTATTTTGTCAGTTATTTCCTTTCTACGCCCACCCTAATTTAAAATCTTATAGACATTATTTAATTGTAATGGCTCGAGTGGAACCTCACTAGAAGAATCTCACTTTCTTCCTTTGTGTAGGCAGAAAAAGAAGGCTCTATAGCCATGCAGTCTTCAGATCCAGCACGTTTAATTCCTAAAAGAACAAGTGTTTTCCCAGACAACTTGAATGTTGCTATTGGAAGTGCTGGGTTACCTCCTTCCCAGATGCTTGGGGATGGAATGGATGATAGAGAGAATCAGAATGAATTATTCCAACAACAAGCCCAGGCTGTAAGTACATATTCATTTTATGTCTATGATTTTTCTTAGATACAGGATCTATCTAGGATATGAAGTAGAGATTAGGAGGTATCAAATTCAACTTCACTTTTAATTACCTTTTTTTTCTTACCATTGTAAAGTGGTGAATAATGAAATAATGTTTATTTTTTATACATATTTTATATTTCTTTATTTTTGGTAAGACAGTTTAGAATCATCTAAAGGAAGGTGCCAAAGTATGGGTCCAACCTTATGATAAAGCTTTAGGTCAAAGAACAGAGATTCCCCCTGCCCCCACCAATTATACTAGAATTGTATTATGGGTAAATTATTCTGTTTGTAGCATATGGACAGAATTGATTCCTAACCTCTGTCGCAAATAGGTACGGTAAGTATATGGGGGAATTTCATTCATTATTTTTGTCTCTTTTTACTCTTTTCTGTCCTTTAATCTGATTATCATAATAAGTAGATCTATAGATCAAATAATAGTATAGTAAACTCTGAACATAATTAGAATTTTAAAATGTAACATATCTAGTAATTGATTTTACATATCTGTTATTTATTTATTTGTTAAAGATTTATTTATTTTAGAGAGAAAGAGTGTGGACGGAAGGCAGAGGAAGAGGGAGAAAGAGAATCTCAACCAGACTGTGCTGAGCACAGAGCCTGATCTGGAGCTTGAGCCGAAACTAGGAGTTAGACACTTAACTGACTGAGCCACCCGGGCACCCCTTACATATCTGTTATTTAAAAATTAACTACCATAAGTAGGTTCATCCACTCAAATCACTTGACACCAGGCACTCGACTCTCCTTGTGTTCATGAGCTTTTAGTCCATTTAATACCATAGTCTTCAACTCTGCTGTGGGAACTATACTTATCTTATTTGAAATGTATCTCTAGAGGGGCGCCTGGGTGGCGCAGTCATTAAGCATCTGCATTTGGCTCAGGTCATGATCCCAGGGTCCTGGGATAGAGCCCTGAGCAGGAAGCCTGCTTCTCCCTCCCCTACTCCCCCTGCTTCTCCCTCTCCTACTCCCCCTGCTTCTGTTCTCTCTCTTGCTGTGTCTCTTGCTGTCAAATAAATAAATAAAATCTTAAAAAAAAAAAATAAAACGTATCTCTAGGGATAGTGAGAGGAGAGCAAAAATGTGGATGATGATTATTTGGGGTGCTTGGGTGTCTCAGTTGGTTGAGTGCTCATCTGTTGGTTTCGGCTCAGGTCATGATCTCATTGTTTGTGGAATCAAGCTTTGTGTGGGACTCTGGGCCCAGGGGAGAGTCTGCTTGAAAATTCTCTCTCTCTAACCCTTCCCCCACTCAGGCTTGCTCTCTTTCTCTTTAAAATAGATAAATCTTTAAAGAAAAAAGAAAATTATGATAATGTGAAAATAAAGGATTTGTAACTGCTTGTGTGCTCAGTCGTAAGTATGAAGCAAATCTGATGGTGTTGTTAGTGTCAATAGGGAAAAGCTTATTAAAAAGCACATGTTATATTGAAATACTTAAAAAAATTTTTTTTCTCTTTGCCCCAAACTATGACATTGCTTGATTTGTAGTAATCATTTTATAAATCATTTGTTTCCCATTTTAAGATTATGAACAATTTGTTGAGCAAATATTTATTGAGCCAGGCACTGCATGAAGTATAAGGCTAGAACATCGATGAAGACACAATTGTTGCCTTCATGGTGCTCATAGCTATACTCACTTAGTGAGATTTTACTTCATCTGTATAATACATAAGTAGCACACATCAGTTCACAGATACTCGAATATACTGTGTTTGTTAAACATTGTAGAGATACCAATGAAATGTGAAATAGGACTCTTCATGGGTTGTATTTCCAAGCAGAGATATAAAGCTAACAGACCCCAATCTATTAGATAATAATATAGACATTTGCTGTATTTAATGAAAAATTGTGCTATGGGAATTCAAAATTTTAAAATTCAAAGAGATATTTGTTGGAGAATTCCTGGTAGAGGTGGAATTGAGCTATATGTGTATTTTGAATTGATAAGGTGAATTGAATTGGTAAATTCAAGAGAATTTTGAGATAGGTGGAACAATGAAAAGTCTAGAATATGTAATAAGCTTGGTATATTTGGGAATAAGTAATGGAACCATTCTAATTGATAATTTACAGAGGAGAATAACAGAAAATGAGGCTAGATAGGTAGGAGGAAATCAGGTTATGAAAAGCCTGAAATGTTCAAAACTTAGAAAAAGTTTTTATACCCTGTTGTTTTTTCTTAGAAGTTGAACTACTGAAGAATGTTCGGTGACCTAAACTACTTTAAGCCTACAAACTTTTGCCCCTTCAACATCATGACAATAGATGCTTTTTAATTTTACTGTTTCTGTTGCAGTTTTTATCCACTAGGTGTCACTAAGAACTAGACAGTGAGACATTGTTCAAGCACTAACTCCCTTGGTTTATCTAGAGTGGTTGAGTAAATGGTGAATGTGATTCACTTTCTGAGTGTCAGTGGACTTTTCAATTTTCTTGTGTCTTGGAGTGATAGAAGCATAGAATCCTGGAGTTGGAGGGTTTTACCTGTTCATCTGACATATTGAAATACTTAAGGATGACGTGACTTGATATCTGGGGTACACTTCAAGAATAACGTAAGGGTGGGGTGCTTGGCTGGCTCAGTGTGTTAAAGCCTCTGCCTTTGGCTCGGGTCATGATCCCAGGGTCCTGGGATCGAGCCCCACATCGGGCTCTCTGCTCAGCAGGGAGCCTGCTTCCTCCTCTCTCTCTCTCTCTCTCTCTCTCTCTGCCTGCCTCTCTACCTACTTGTGATCTCTATCTGTCAAATAAATAAAGTCTTTAAAAAAAAAACATAAGGGTGAGATGAAGCAGGGCATTATAGATAAAACATTAGCCAGGAACTGATAATGTTAAAACTTTTTTGTAGTATAGCTTCCGTCTACTTCTCTGTATGTTTGAAGTTTCTAATATGTTTGAATTTATGTATATTTTTAATTAAATGTTGGAAATGACATTATCTAGTCTAACCTTTCTTTTTATAAGGAATTCTTTTTATAATGTCTCATATATAAATGCCTAGTTTCTGCTAGAACACTGTCACTGCTTAGCAACTGACTACTTTTTAGACTATTTCATTTTTAGAAGTCTTGAAATTATAAGTATTTTTTCAATGTATTGAGGCAAATTCTTCTCCCTATAATTTTTACCCATTGGGTCTAGTTTTGTATTCTTAAGTAATAGAAAATAAAATACCATGGTCATCTCTAAGAAACTTAAAGTATTTGATTATAATTATCATTTTTCTTTTTTGATTCTTAAATTCCAAATGTTTTCTGTCATCATAATCTTGGTTGATTTCTTCTGAATATTATTTAGTTTTTCAGTGTTCTTTTCAAATACGACTATCAAAACTGAACATATCACTATACCCCAAATGTGATTTTGGTAGGACCTCTCTTATTCTGCACCCATGCCCCATCCTCCACTTTTGTAATACTTGGTATTACCTACTTGTTCTAAGACAGATTAAGATTAGGTACCTAGGGTACCTGGGTGGCTCAGTTGGTTGAGTGACTGCCTTCAGCTCAGGTCATGATCCTCGAGTGCTGGGATCGAGTCCCACATCCGGCTCTCAGCTCCATGGGGAGTCTTCTTCTCCCTCTGACCTTCTCCCGTCTCATGCTCACTCTCTCACTCTCTCAAATAAATAAATAAAGTCTTAAAAAAACAAGATTAGGTACCCAAAGATAGGAACTATAATCATAAAACCAGAAGAAATTCCAAGTGTTCCCATAAAATAGAGCTAGCCAAACCCCGTGCTTTTTGTTAAGACTGGTATTTATTTCTAGGGATTGAGTTTCTGTTTTGTCCCTTGGTAGCTTCATTTTGGTGGGGAATTGAAGAACAACTGATGATTGTTTCTTTCTCACCATGAAATAACTTTTTATTTATGCACAATTAAGTTTATCACTATTTTTTAGCATGGTATACCTCAGCTTTTTATTTCTCACCAAATCTCTTACCTTATTTTTCACTTTTATTCTCTCTTTATAGTGCAGGTTTTCCAGCTTTTTCAACCTGGAAATAATAGTTCATTTTGTGATTAAGAAACAGTTAAAGAATGTAAAATCACCTGATAAGTTTTCTGTAATCTATCATTGAAAAACTAATGTTTAAGTTTGGCTCTTTGGCTACAAAAATTTGTTTTATTTTAGGAATATGCACGAGATAATAAAGACAAATCAGAAACTCACACAAATCTAAACTCCCTTAAGGAGTATGTGGCCAGACAGTTTTTTTAAATCTCAGGTAGTTCCATTGATCACACAGCATGGGATCTTTGATCTTCCCACTAATATTTAATCATTAATTTGATCGATTCGGTCATCCTCATAGGGTGACCCACCTTTCCTCATTGTCTGAGGACTTGAGACCTTCAGTGTTAAACCTGGACAGTTCCAGGCAAAGTGGCAGAGTTGGTTGCCCTGTCTTTATACATATGCTTCTCCCTTATTTGCTTAATTTTCTACTAACTCGTATTCTTATCATCACAGCTCTGAAACTTTGGCATACATAGGCTCCTTTAGCCTCTTTTCTCCAGCTTTGGACCTTTAGGTTCATTTCTGTCTCAACTTTTCATACTTCCTAGTTCATTTATCTAAGATAAGGAATCTTCACTGGCCCAGCCTGCCTTTTTGAGGAAGATCTATGTTACTGGCAAGCCTATAGCTTGGGATGCCCACTTAATAATAATTTGATTTGTAATATCTCCCTCTTTTCTATGTTTTTGTTTAATGCTTATTAACATTCACTTGGGTGCTTGTAAAAGTTTCCTGTGGCTGCTGTAACAGATTACCTCAAACTTATTGGGTTGGAATGACAAATTTCTTTTCTCAAAGTTCTGGAGGCCAGAAGTCCAAAATTAGTTTCACTGAGCCAGAATCAAGGTGTCAGCAGGGCCTCTGCCACAGATTCTAGAATAAAATTTTTTCCTTGACTCTTCCAGTTTTTGGTGTCTGCTGCATTCCTTTTCTTGTGGCTACATCGTACCAATCCCTGCTTCTATCTTTACATCACCTTTTTTTCTTCTGTAGGCCAGATCTTCTTCTACCTCTTTCTCATAATGACAGTTGGCATGGCACTTAGGGCCCCTGTGGATAGCCCAAGATTATTTCCTTATCTCAAGAGCCTTAACTTAATGATACCTGCAAAGACCCTTTTTCCTTATAGGGTAACATTTACAGGTTTCAGGGATTAGGACCTGGTGTCTTTGGGTGTCCATTATTCAGCCTGTTACTGTCCTCATAGCTGGTCCTTGAAAGGGCCTTCAGGTTGAGGCTTGATGAAGGGTTATGGTAATAACAGAGAAATGGAAAGACTATAATGTATATTCCAACTGCTGGACCAGTGGAAATATCCTGCTTAAGGGACTAAAATCAATTTGTGACTCTAATAGAGGGTTGGAGTTGATGGGAGATGAACATTATATATCCTTATTTCATATCTGTTTCAGTAGGTATTTTGAATCCTCAGTCACATTGTGCAGGGCAATAACATTTACCATACTTGGTAATGAGTAAAAGCAGGCATATGTGTGGCTCTGTATTTTTCATAACCTCAGCTGCATATGGATCTCTTTTTGCAGTATGATTATCTCTATCTTGACTCCTTTAGCTACTCTGCTAACCAAATTTAGAAGTCTTCCTCTTAGCAGAATAAAGAATAATGTTTCAAGCTGATTTCTCTGGCTGGAGGTATAGACCTTTAAAGGTTTTATTTATTTATTTGACAGAGAGAGATCACAAGCAAGCAGAGCAGCTGGCAGGGGTGAGGGGGATGCAGGCTCCCCGCTGAGCAGAGAGCCTGATGTGGGACTCCATCCCAGGACCCTGAGACCATGACCTGAGCTGCAGGCAGAGGCTTAACCCACTGTGCCACCCAGGCACCCTGGAGGTGTAGATCTTTGAAAGCAGGGGCAGAACAGAGGTGATTTACTGTAAGGAAACTGTGCTGGTAGTGAGAATGTTTTTATCCCGACCTCACTATTAGTAAAAATCAAGGTGTTTGTTATTTATATCTGGAAATCGTGCTCATGATTTGCCTTCAAGGGAGAATTGATATCATTAAACTTTTACTGGATGGGTTAGAACTGGTCCTGGTTTTGCCATAATTTTACTGAGTAGTATAGGGATATACTTTTTTCCTCATGATGTAGGGCTCAGCTTAAAAAATGTATTTTGTTTATTTCTGTATTTTCTTTAAGGGAACATTCTGTGCAGATTTGTGAAAAATAAAATATTTGCTTCTCTGAAAAAAATCAAAACAGATGCTTAATGAAATTACTAGGTAGATAGAAGGAATGAACACAAAGTCAGCATATTTTATATTAATACTTATTATCGGCTATTATTTCAAGTACTTGAAACAAATGGGTTGAGGTGTTTGAGTTTGTGTTCTGAGTTAATAGAAAGGCTTCCTGAAAGAAGGGGGATTTGAGAAAAAGCTAAATAGCTACAGTCTTCAAATGTTAGGGGTGAAGAAGGAATTCTTGTAAATAGGAAAACAGAATTTTAGAGGGACTAGGAATGGAGTCTTCTAGTAAGGAGTGATAAAAGTGATTAGGCATGCAAGGACTAATTGAAGAAATAACTTCTTATTGAGAAGGTGAATGGAAGGTTAGGAATGTATCTGCTTAATCATTTCCAAGTTTATTAATTCAAACTCTCAAGTTCTGATATTTTTGTGTACATTCTTATTAGCACAAAGCGTATGTTGGTAAAAAACAATTTGAATAACAGCACTTAAACCAAGTTATGAAATGTAGTATTTTAGAATAATGAAAATCATGTTAAAATACTATCAGCGGACCAAAGTCTCCTTTGCAGGTAATCCTCTTGTCTTAGGTCTGGCATTTTTTAATAATAGGGGCCTTTTTTTCCTGTTGGAACACTTAGTGAATTTGGTATTAAAACTTTAGCCTGTTTTTGTTTGTTCTTTTTTCCCTTTTCCTGGCAGCTTAGTCAAACCATGAAAGAGGCCCGTCACCGGCTGGCATCCTTTAAGACTGTGAATAAAAAAAATGCGTCAGTGTTTGCAGACAGTAGAAGGAAAACCTCTCCCCCACAAGAGGTAAATTAATTTCTAATAAATTATTTTTAAAAGTACAGATAAAGATTTATTTATATCTCAACATTATTTAAAGCTGTAAAAGTAATTGGAAATAACCTGAAATATCCAATAGTAGGGAATGGTTAAAAAATTATGGTATATCCACATATAGCTATTCTAAAAATGATCATGCTTTCGTGATGTGAAGACAAGGGAAATTGTGATATACAAAGTTAAGTGAAAAAAGTAGGATATAAGATTATATACAATATATTCTCAATTAAAAAACTTTATTCAGCCAACATTTATGGAATGATTATAGTTGCCAGGCATTGTTCTAGAAGCAGAACTTGGAATAGAGAAAAGATAGATAAAGATCCCGCAAGGAGCTTCTGTGCTTGTAGGGAAGCAAATAAATGTAGAATATAATTTCAAATGATAAGTGTATAAAAAAATAAAGCAAAATAAAGAGATTGGGAAGGAATGCTGTGTGCAGAGACAAAAGCCTGGAAAGAAATGGACCAAGAGGTTAAAACTGACTATTTCTGGTTAGCATTACTACAGGTGATTTTTATTTTTTTCTCTCGGCTTTCTCTATTTTAAAAACTTTCCAGAGTGCACATATTTTACTTTATTTTTTTTTTTTTTTTTTAAAGATTTTATTTATTTATTTTACAGAGAGAGATCACAAGTAGGCAGAGAGGCAGGCAGAGAGAGAGAGAGGAGGAAGCAGGCTCCTGCTGAGCAGAGAGCCCGATGCGGGACTCGATCCCAGGACCCTGAGATCATGACCTGAGCCGAAGGCAGCGGCTTAACCCACTGAGCCACCCAGGCGCCCCATATTTTACTTTATAATCAAGAAAAAAATACTATTTTATTTTAAAAAGAAACTCTTCTAATTCAGAATACAGGTTAGAGTGAATAATTGGAACCTAAATGTGGAGCTAGACTTAAAAGGATACTTAAGGTGATACTTGTAAAATGACATTGTTCTGTGCCTGTTTATTTCAGTGTTCACAAATTTGGATGCTAAAAACAAACTCATGTATTTTCCTGTGTTTACTTATTTTGGCATTAATTTCAAATTTTGATAGGCAGCACTTAGTAAAATGGACCATTTCATCTTTTTTGCTCTTTTTTTGGCCATGATCACCTCTGTCCCTTACTTAGTTCTTAATTTTGCTTCCTAGATTGTATATATATTATATTTTTTGTATTCTTTTCCTTAAGTATCTCAACACAACCACCAAAAACGTTTGTGTCTTTTTTGTTTGCAGTTTGTAGAATACTAATTTACAGTGTCTTCCCCTTCAGTGGTAATTAAGACATAGTAAAATATAAGAAACAAGCAGGCATGGGTGTGTGTGTCATATATGGTGGCATTTTGTCTCAGATACATTCAGTATGGTTACCTTTTTCTAGCATTGCTATATTATGACTTTCAAGATATTCTTTTGTACCTAAATTCTTCTTCGTGGCTGGTATTTTGGACAATTTTCATACCTGTGGATTTGGCAACTCCAGTTCGTGACATTTGACTGACTCCAGAGTACTGTTAGAATGAGTGATTGGACACATTCTAGTAAACCAGAAAAAAAGAGTTATCAGATCCTAGAGACTCATATTTTATATTGTGTGAAACATGTTCAAACCTTTCAGTTGATGTTTTTCCAGAAAAAGTACTGTTTACAGGTTTTACTGAAATAACCATTCAGTAGAAGGGAAAAGGATTAAGTCTGAGATAACATCCTATATAAACGAGTTTTATACATCAAAGATGCCATTTAAATCTAATTCATTATGATGATGGTGATGATGAATTCAGACTGACTGCTGCTTCCAAAGAATGCATGTGTATTTTTCAACTAACACATTGGAAATACCTATTCCATGGAAATGAGAATGATAAAAGAAATTAGTGTAATTTTTTGTATTTCTTATATCAAGTATATGGTTTTTCCCTCAAATCTGAACAGTTTTCTACCCCCCACCCCCCCGCGTTGTGTGAAGTGGAAATCTGCCAGTCAGAAAGGACATAATCTATAACCCAGTTGAACTCTGGTTTCATTTCCTTGTTAGACTTATTTTTACTGACCTTAGAATCTGTCTGGTTGTTATTGTTATTCCAGATTTAGAGATACAAATAGAAGATATATTTGCTTGCACACTGTCAGGTCACCAAGACAAAATGATAAGCCTCTTAAAATTGATCCTGGCTGGGATAGGAACAAATTGTCATTTATAAAGTTAATATATTCTAGCAGCTTATTTCACTCCATGTTTGTGTGTGAGTGATTTGTTTGTAAATCTGAAGTAGAATTCAACCACTTGTTTTTCTTTATTCTATATTAAACCATCCTCATCTGTTAAGATCATTCCAGATCTTTCACAAAAACTCAACTTAGTATCATGAACATCTTGCTTTCTCTAGACCATCTATATTTGTATTATTTTTTTTCAGAAAGCACTTTGTAGGAAACCATCATCCCTCAAGATAAATATAGGAACAAGAAGACAGTTGACCTTTCAGGTCCGTCGAGGTCTTTGGTCTTTTAACTACTTTGCATTACCAGAAATTTATAGAAAATCAGGGAGCGCAATGTAAAGAATAAAGGGAGGGGTGCCTGGGTAGCTGCATTGTTAAGCATCTGCCTTCGGCTCAGGTCATGATCCCAGGGTTCTGGGATCGAGCCCTGCATCCCTACTTCTGGGTCCCTGCTTGGCAGGAAGCCTGCTTTTCCCTCTCCCACTCCCCCTGCTTGTGTTCTCTCTCTCGCTGTGTCTCTCTCTGTCAAATAAATAAATAGAATCTTGAAGAAAAAAAAAATTTAAAAAAAGGAAGGGGCGCCTGGGTGACTCAGTGGGTTAAACCTCTGCCTTCAGCTCAGGTCATGGTCCCGGGTTCTTGGGACTGAGCCCCACATCGGGCTCTCTGCTCAGCGGGGAGCCTGCTTCCCCCTCTCTCTCTGCCTGCCTCTCTGCCTACTTGTGATCTCTGTCTGTCAAATAAATAAATAAAATCTTAAAAAAAAAAAAAAGGAAAAAAATGGCTTATTAGAGCTGTCCATAGCTAATTAAGTCTGGGTTTAAGGGTTAAGATTCTAATGTCCAGTATTTTTTTTCCTAACAGTTCCATTGGGATATAATTTATATACCACACAGTTTACCTATTTAAAGTATACGTTTTGGGGGCACCTGGGTGGCTCAGTGGGTTAAGCCTCTGCCTTCGGCTCGGGTCATGATCCCTGGGATTGAGCCCCATATCGGGCTCCCTGTTTGGCGGGAAGCCTGCTTCTCCCTCTCCCACTCCCCCTGCTTCTGTTCCCTTTCTTTCTGTGTCTCTCTCTGTCATATAAATAAATAAAATCTTAAAAAAAAAAAGTATACGTTTTGTATTGCAGGGAGCACTGGGTGTGGTGCATAAACACTGAATCTTGGAACACTGTAAAGATAAAGTATAGTTGTCAGTGGTTTTTAGTATATTCACCAGTTTGTACAATTGTCGACATAATCTAATTTAGAACACTTTCTTCACCCCTAAAAAAAAAAATCCTATTCCCATTAGCTGTCACTTCCCATTCCCTCCTTTCCCTACCCCTAGTCCTAAGCAACCACTAACCTACTTGCTGTCTGTATAGATTTGCTCATTCTGGACATTTCATCTAAATGGAATCATATGATATACAGTCTTTTGTGACAGGCTTCTTTCACTTTGCATGTTTTCATTATGTTGTAGAAAGTATCAGTACTTCATTCCTTTTTATTCCCAAATAATATTCCTTTTATGGCTATATCACATTTGGTATATGCATTCATCAGCTGATGGACTTCTACGCCTTTGTAAATGACTGCCGCAAACACTTACAAACGTGTTGTGTGGACATTCATTTCTTTAGTAATGGAATTTTGGGATCCTAGGCTAACTCTATGTTTAATATTTTAAGGAACTGCCAAGCTGTTTTCCATCAGCAATATATGTGGGTCCCAATTCCCTACATCCTCACCAATACTTATTATTGTCCATCTTTTTTTATTATAACCATCCTACTGATGTGAGGTGATATTTCACTGTACTTTCGTTTTGTGTTTTCCTGATGACTTATAATCTTGAGTATCTTTTCATGTGCTTATTCACCCATTTATATGTCTCTTATGGAGATAATATCTATTCAGATGTGTCCATTTTTTAATTGGGGTATTTGGTTTTTTTTTATTATTGAGTTATAAGTGTTTATATATTCTGGATACATGTCCCTCATCAGATACACAGGATTTGCAAATATTTTTTCCCATTCTGTAGGTTGTCATTTCACTTTCTTAATGCTATCATTTATATAAAATTTTTAATTCTGGTGTTGCTTAATTCATCTATTTTTTCTTGTGTTGCTTGTGCTTTTGATGTAGTATCTAGTAAATCATTGCTTAATCCAAGGTCATCAATAATTTCTTCTATGTGTCCTAAAAATTTTATAATTTTAGTTCTTACATTTAAGCCTATAACCTATTTTGAGTAAATTTTTATATGTGGTGAGGAAGTGTTTTAACTTAATTCTTTTCCATGTAGATACCACTTGTTCCAGTACCATTTGTGGAAAACTATTCTTTTTCCATTGAATTTTCTTGCCACTCTTGTTGAAAACCGGTTGATTGAGAGTTTATCAATGTCTTAATATTATCTTCTGAGTTCCATGAACATGGGATGTCTTTCTGTTTATTTAGATCTTTTTAAATTTCTTTCAACAGTGTTTTATAGTTTTCATTATATAGTCTTATGCTTCTTTTGTAATGTCCTGTTTTTATAATATTTGATTATATTGACCTATCAAATTATATTAATAATGTGCTGAATCCCAGGATTTTATTGTAATCACATTGTTTCTACCTGTAATAGATACTTTTTTTCATTGTTGATTATGTCATTTTGTAGGAACCTGACTTTGAGGAATCTTCATCTATTAAGACAGATAAGGAGACAGAAAATTTGTTTTGGGAAGACCAGCATTCTCTCCTTTCTGAAGACAGGAACAAACCTTTCAGCAGAGTTCAGGTAAAGCAGAGTGAAAGGAGATTGTAAAATAGAAGTTAAACTAAGTGTGATTTGGGTTGCCATATTGTACTAGTTTGGGAATATAGGTTTAGGTACTGTTAAGTTGAGCAAAGATGAAAATTTCCTGTTTTATTCTAGTAATTTGTTTGACTACAGTATCTTTTTAAATTTTTATTTATTTTTATTGTTTTAAAGATTTTATTTATTTGAAAGAGAGCAAGAGAAAGAGAGCATGAGCAAGCACAAACAGGGGGAGCAGCAGGCAGAGGGAGAGGGAGAGGGAGATGTAGGCTCCCCAGTGGCAGTGAGCCTGACAAGGGCTCAATTCCAGGACCCTGGGATCATGCCCTGAGCCGAAGGCAGACACTTAACCCACTGAGCCACCCAGGTGCCCCTTTGTCTTTTTCCTAAGATTTTATTTATTTTATTTGGAAGAGAGTAAGAAAGAGAGAGAGCACAAGACTGAAAGAGAAAGCTTGAGCAGGGGGAGGGGCAGATGGAAAGGGAAAGGCAGGCTCCCCACTAAGGAGGGGGCCTGACATGGGGCTCTCAATTTCAGAACCCTGGGATCATGACCTGAGCTTCAGGCAGACGCTTAACCCACTGAGCTACCCAGGAGCCCCTAACTACCATATCTTTTTGAGATTATTTTAGGAATCTTATGGAAAACTTAGAGTGTTGCTACTACCTGGCATTCTATGTTTGATGTTTATGTTCACTTTTAGAAAGTACAGTTCAAAAATCCATTATTTGCCACAATGAAAGAGGAAGAACAAAAGCAATTAGATCTTCAGGGCCTTCAGAATATTCTGCCAGAAGCCCAGGATTATCTTCCAGAAGGCCAAGGTGATCTGCTGGAAGCTGAGGGTGATTTGACAGGAGTCCAGAGTGTTGAGCTAGAAGCTGAGAGTGTTGAACCAGAAGCCAAGAGTGTTGAGCCAAAGCTCAGTATCCCAGCTATTGAGCTGGAAAGCCAAGCTGTTGAGCCCAAAGCACAGCCTATTGAGCCTAAAGCCCAGGCTGTTAAGATAAAAACTCAGGGTATTATGCCAGAAGCCCAGAATATTGAACCAGAAGATGAGAGTATTGTGTCTGAAGTCCAGGATTTGCTACCCAAAGAACAGTGTGTTCTTCCCAAAGACCAGAATAATCTACCCAGATGTCAGGACCAGGACTTTCTACTTAAAGACCAGGATCTTCTACTGAAAGACCAGAATATTCTACCTGAATGTCAGGACCAGCATTTTCCACCCAAAGACCATCATGTGCTCCCCGAAGACCAGAATAGTCAATCTAAATTTCAGGACCAGGATTTTCTACTAAAAGACCAGCATCAGCATTTTCTACCCAGAGAGCAGGTAAAACAGAGTGGAAAGGAGATATAAGAAGAAGAAATATCTACTTAAATTTTGGAGTGGGATTTGTGAGGACTAAATTGCAGGTGATTTGGAGAGTCATATTTGGAAAAAATAGTTTCCTCATAAATTCCTCAGAAGTCTGGGGTTCTCATTAAATGTTAAAGTATTATCAGCAGCACATTACCACTTAATTGACAATTTACTTTTTTTTTTAAGTCTTTATTAGGAAAAATATTTCTAGCAGCCATTATCTGCTTTGACAGCTGAAAGATGGAAAAGGGAGTGGCCCACAAGTGTGCAACAGTATCTTTTACTACTCAGGTTCCAAGTTCAGCCCTCCAGCAGAGATCAGTTAGGCCAAAAATAAGAAGAAAGGGACCAACAGGAAGCAAATTATATAGGGCTATAACTGGGTTTATGTGGAACAGAATATAGTGTTTTCTTTTTTTTCATATCATGTTCAGTTATATTCTGACCTTAGTTAATGCCAGAATTCTCACTGCAGCCTAAAGTATTGGTTAACCTGTCTTTCTTAACTGAACAATTGGTATTTTGTGTTCTTTCTTTAGGAAACCAGTTTGAAGCAGCCAGCATCAATTTTGATAGGCCCAAGAGGGAGAGAGGCATTTCCTCTGGATGTCCAGCAGGATCTTCCACCCGGGCATCAAGATCAGACTTCCACCAGGGACAAGGTAGAACAGAAAAAAGGAGAGAGACCAACAGGAACTGAATTGTTCAGGATTTCAGTTTGAAACTTGCAAAGGTTGTTCTCAGCTAGACTTTGCAAATGACAAAAAGTATGGCTTTCTGCTTTATTCCCTATTTCACATTATCTTGAGTTAGAAAAATTAGTGTAAGGCCCTCAATAAAGCCTGTAGTATTACTACTATCATATTATTCCTACTGAACAAGTTATAATTAGTGTTTTTGTTTTCTTTTAGAAAGTACGCTTCAAGGAGTCATATTCTGATGTGTCAAGTGAAAAAGGAAGAGAAGACTATTCTCTGGCAGGTTATCAGTATCTGCCTCCTAAACTCCAGGACCAGACCTTCATCAGAGATCAGGTAGAGCAGAATAAAAAGGAGATAAATAGGAGATAAAGTAACTGGATTTTATATATTCTCAATAAATATATAATTGAGATTGAAATATAGAAACAGGTGCAGACGACCCTGGTCTGATGAACTCTTTCAGTCAAATCAGTTCTGTCATTTAGAAGGTTGATAAATCACATTCACATTCTTATTGTAGAACCAAACTATTTTAGTTTACTAAGATTATACTACAACTTCTGCTAAAGCCCACATGGTATAACCACAAACATGCTGTCCCTATATGAACAGTGTAGGAAGATGTGGCAGATCCTAAATTACTTAATGTATGGGGAGTTTGTTAGACTACTTGGTCCATGGTTTAAGATTAAAAATTCAGG
Source organism: Mustela nigripes (assembly GCF_022355385.1). NCBI lineage: Eukaryota > Metazoa > Chordata > Mammalia > Carnivora > Mustelidae > Mustela > Mustela nigripes. The sequence goes on along the minus strand of NC_081557.1, from coordinate 85,189,143 downwards.
TCTACAGAGTTGAGCTAAAATTGTTGCATCCTCCAAAAAAAAAAAAAAAAAAAAAAAAAGAAAAAAAAAAAATATTTCAACCCAAAAAAAAAAAAAAAAAAAAAAAAAAGGCATAAAATAAAAGTATTGTGTCCTTGTTCAAGTTAAAATGTATCAGATTATCCTCACCTGATACCATTTCCCTGGAGTTCTCCTTGAAACCTACGATACTATGATTAGCTTGTTGCCCTGGTCAGACAGTTTGCTTTTATATCTTTATTCCTTTAGAACATGTTTGTCAAGCAACTTCCATCTTTTATGAGAGCAGAGAGAATGAGTGATGAATTACCTCTGGAGTATCCTCAGTATGTTGAATCTAAAACCCGGGACCGAGCTTCCCCTAGAGAATAGGTAGAGCAGAATACAGGGGGAAGACTTTCCTTCCTAAAAGAGTAACAGAGATGAAATGACTTAAGATTTGGGTTGAAGCTTCTCAAGCTAGTTCAGAGGTAGGCTACATAGAATTAAAGCTTCTAGAGTGAGGCAAAGAGCCTAACATTTTCAGTTATTTCAAAATGTGCCAGACCTAAAGTCTGTCCAGGTAAGAAAGCATATCTGTCGTTTGGGTTGGCCAAAAGACAGGGTTTGTATAATATTGATTGGTTAACAGTAGATCATTCTGCATAAACTCACATCCTGGAGCATATTTGACTTTCTGCATTTAGCTTTATAAATACTGAAGACCTTCTCCTCTTGGCCAGCTGAAGCAGTACATCAAACCAAACATTCTGCTCTACCAGTTTGCACACCAGTAATGAGGAAGGATTAAAACAAGCCATTTCCCGCCACAGAGCTCTCTGAACTTTACCACTGCCAGCTACTGTTTGTGCATGGAGTTACTGGGGACATCTAGTAGGAGTACTTGTAGAAATGACACAAGATTGTTTCCTGGCTGTACCTTGGGAAAATGCTAGCAACATTACAAAAATACTTCTCAGTGTATTATTGAATAAAGAGTTACCCCATGCAAAACAAAACAAAACAAAAAACAAAAAATAAAACAAAGGACCAGAATAATCTGGGATTTGCTTTAAAATAGTCTGGGGGGAAAAAAGTGGGAAAAGAGACAGGTGGAAAAAAAATTACTAATTATTGAAATTGGGAGGATAGGTATCTTGGGATCCATTATACATTTTCGTTGCTACTTTAATTTCTATTTGGGCATTTTGTATTAACACATGCAGGCACACCTGCACACTAGCTCCGTTATGTTATCCTCGCCTAGTATTATTTTGGAGTTATCACTGATGTCATTAGTTGTCACTAGTCATTTCTGCTTAGACTTTTTATTTTGTTATTCCTTTAGAGCAAGTATATCAAGCAACCCTCATCTTATGAGAAATGGGAGATTGAAAGAAGAGTTCCTTCTGGAGTGCCATCAGTATGTTTCGCCCAGTGTTTAAGATCTTGCCTCTGGGGAATAAGTAGAGCAGAGTATAGTGAGGAATAAGTAGCAGAGAATAAATTGCTTAGGTTTTGGCGTAAGTTTAACAGGGAAATATAGTAACTACTTATGGGTTTAGTGTTAAGGTCAGTAAATAGTGGGCAGAGCTATCCTGTCCTCTAATTCTGTGATGTTTCATACAATTCTGACCTGTGGAAACTACTTCTGGCCTCTTCACTGAGGCTTTTACCATTGCCTGGGCATGATGCTTCTGCTTTGACAGTTGATGTTCAGTGTTGACGTTGTCTTTTAGCACAGGAACTATGGGCAGGCCTTATATAATGTGACAGATGAGAGATGGAGAAAGGAGTTACTTCGGAGCGCCATGAATATGCTTTTCATGATACCTAGGATCCAGGTTCAGCCAGAGAGCAGGTAGAGCAGAGTGCGGTGAAAAGTAAGCAGCAGAAAGTAAATCAGTTAGTGTGTGATCTGGGCTTGCCAGAGCTGTACTTCTAACAACAGTACTGCCACTGCTGCTGCTTGTGGTAATGTTCTCTTCTTAATCCTGTTAATAATAGACGTAACAGCTTGCATTTGGTAAGCACTTTCCAGAACCAGAAGAGTTCTAGAACTTTGTATCCATTGTCTCATTTCTCAGTCTCACAATCATCTGGGGAGATAGATACTGTGATTATCCTTGTTTTATAGATGAAGAAACTTATGACTGCCTTGTGGATATAGTTGAGACCATAATAGTGGCAAGGAGTGTAATGTCTACTTTTATGCCATAATGTATCAGACTATTGTAATAGACCTGTATAGAGTAGTAGGTCAGGGCTATCACTACAGTCTAGAGTATTTTTACTAGCATTATGTCACTGCTTATATACTTTGGTGACTGCTTTTGTGGTTTTTTTTAGAGCTTATACTTCAGAAGGCAGCCATCTGTTGGGACAGCTGAAAGATGGCGAGAGGATTTGCTTCTGGATGACCATGAGCATCTGCTGGCCAAACACCAGAGAGAGGCTTGCAGCAAAAGACAGGTAGAGTATGAGTAATGGAATTTAGATAGGATTGTAGGCACATACAGAGCTGGGATTGGTAAGGCTGAGCAAAAAACAGATTCTTGTTTTATTTCATAGTGTGTGAAACTTATCCTGACCCAAGATTACTTTAGTGCTCTCGCTAAAACTGAGGATATTGGAAAAACTCTATTTTATATGTATGTTCTTTTATAAGGGGTGTATTTCTGATGGCCATTGTCTTTTATAGCAGAAGAGGGGAAGAAATGAGTGGTTTCTGAGGGAGAGGAGTCAGGAGGCTCTTCCACCCAGTGGCCAGGCCTAGATCTCTGTCAGTCAGCTGTTAGAGCACAAGATGGGATCACCAAGAAATTAGCTGTTCAGAGTGTAAGCTGGAGCTTATTCGGGTTATATTGCCTGAGCTTCGATGTACTGAGTTAAGATCTGTGGTTTTTCAAGAAAACGTTACAGCAGTCTGGCCTCCATGGCTTAACTGAAGTCTGGTATATTCCCACTAGAATTTGTCACTGTCCAAGTAATTTCTGTCTTGTGATTTTATGTTATTTTAACAACAGAGCCTTCAGGCAACCAGTGTTGTTAGGATATATAAAAGAGATAAAAGAGACATTTCCTCTTGGCTCTTTTATAAGAGCAGAAGAAAAGGAGCGTAAAGACGAAGTAGGATTTGGGCTGAGGTTTTCAGGACTACACTGTAGCTCTTTTGTAATTTTTAGTTTGTCTCTATGAGGTTGGCCTAAAGGTACATTGTCATGTTTTATTCTACATTGTCACTTATATATCCAGAAGTGTGCCAAGCTCTTTCCTACCTCAGATCTGTAGCAATGTTTTTTTTCCTTTGCCTGGATATTCTTCTCTTTTTTCTTCACAAAGCTGGTCACTTTTCATCCTTCAGGTTTCAGCGTAAATACCTCCTTGGAAAAGACTGTCCCGACCACCTTATCAAAAATAGGTCTCCTCTGTTTTGTTTTTCTCTATCCTTGCATTCTCTTTCCTTCTCAGTACACAACTCAGTTTGTAATAATTCTTTGATTTAATATTTTTTCCACTGGTCTGTAAGCTTTATGAGGAGAGGTACCACCCCTGATATGTTTACCAGTGTATCGGCAGCCTTTATAGTACAGTGCCTGATACCTAATAGTCTCTTGCTAAATATGTTTTGAATTAGTCAATCAATCAAATGTTTACTGAATGCCTCATTAAGTGTTAGCCATTGTTTAGGTGCTAAATATCAAAGATACAGTTGTGAATCAGACACAGAACTCAAATTTCAGACAGTCTAAAGAAGAGAGACTGACACATAAGCAGATAATTATGAAGCAACATAATTAATGGTAGAGGGGGCATAGGGTATTAACTGAGCACAGAAGAGGCATACCTAAGTGACTGTTTGCTTGACGGTGCGCTGCCTTGGTTGTCCCTCTGCCATACAAGCCCGATCCCCTGGGACAGTCCTTTCTCTTTGTAGGCTCCTGAAATAATCCAGCCTTATTGGAAAAAAAATTTTTTAATAGTGTAGATTTAGATCACAGTCATACTTGGGGCTTATAGTCATAGCTGCTTAGCATTTTTCTTGCTTGCCCTTTGTCAGCTCCCTCTCCTGCAGCTCACACTAATAATAGTAAACCTTAAATACTTTGTAAAGTTCTTGCTACATCCGCATACCCTCAGACTTTCATGAAGAAAATAGAAGCCGTCATGCACTAACTCCCTCAGTCATTTGTTTTTTTGGCATTCTCCCCTATTCCTACTATGTCAGAAGAAGAGTTATCTGTCCTTGGACCATGTTCCGGATTCTCTTGCCATCCTTTTTTCTGGGTCCAGTTTTGAATATTATATTGTGAGACTCTGACCTCTGTTGAAATCCTCTGAAGAACGTTGCATCTTTTGTTTATTTGTTCTAACAGGCAATCAGCCTGGTTAAGTTTATGTTATAAGTTCTTTCTCACCTTCCGTGAAGAGTGGCTCAAGCGTTAGTCAGTTTTCATAGCCTTCATTATATTCCTTCGGGTCCATCCCATGCAGGCACAACTCAGGGGTGATTTGGGGACATATAGCAATTCATACACAGGTTTAAGGAATCCAGTTTTCTAGCTCATTCCTTCTCAGGATGCCCAACCCCTACACTCTCCAGATACCACAGGCCACATTTCCTGGAACCTTTAGTTAGTATCAGTGAGGCGGAGAGGTCCATAGTAAGTTTACTCCTTGCCCAGTGCTGAAAGTCTAGTTTTTCTTCCTTTTTTGAAAGCAGAAAATGTTTTCATTTTTATTGAAGCAAAAGTAAACACAAACAAAAAGAAAAAATAACCCAAAATTCCAGAAATAATTATCATCAGTCCCTGCTATGTATCATTTTCAGATTTTATTCAGTTTGTTCTTGTTATTCATGGTAATTATATAAAGTTGTCACATTGCAGTAGTGAATGCTAAACCACTGTTCCTAGGGAAGATACAGAGTTAGTTTTTGCGAGCCCCTGATCATGTTATGGTCACTCATCAATACCTAACTTTGTTTTATGTGAATTTCTGTTTAAAGACACCTATTTAATACATAATGTTGATTTATTAACATGGACTCAGAGCCAATAACACTGTAACTTATTCCTGAATGAGCTTATTTCATACATGTATTTTCTCCATAAGGTATCAAGGCCTTCTTATGCTTAGGAGTACTAGATAGTACTTCAACACTGTGCTTGGGAGCCATTTTATTTTATTTTATTTTATTCTGTCTTTTATTTTTATTTCTTTAAAAAAGATGATGTATTTTAAATGGAGGCACCTGGGTGGCTCAGTCATTAAGTGTCTGCCTTCGGCTTGTGTCATGATCTCAGGGTCCTGGGAATGAGTCCTGCATCGGGTTCCCTGTTCAGCGGGAAGCCTGCTTCTCCCTCTCCCTGCTGTGTTTTCCTTCTCTCTTTGTGTCTCTCCCTGTCAGATGAATAAATAAAATCTTTTAAAAAATACAAAAGATTATGTATTTTAGAGAGAGAGAACAAGAGAGGGAGCCAGGAGAAGGGCAGAAGGAGAGGGAGAGAAATCTGCAGGCGGACTACCCACTGAGCTCAGAGCCTGATGGGATCTGGGGCTCTGTCCCAGGACGCTGAGATCATGACCTGAGCTGAAATCAAGAGTTAGATGCTCAACTGACTGAGCCACCCAGGGGTCCTGGGAGCCATTTTAAATAGTGAAATCTCCAACAAAAAAGCACAAAAGATGCAAAAACTTTGGCACTAAAAAGACCTTAAAAAGAATACCTGTTTACAGTTTGAAGTCTGAAACAAAAAGAGCAGAGCATCCCCTTGTTCAGCCTCAGCTGGCAAGATGCATATCTGGTGACTCAAATTTGTCACCACTCTATGTCTGCAAATGACCATAAAAGCATCACAAGTGTTAATTTTGGAATTACAAATAAATATTAGTAAACAGGCAAATTCACAAGTAAGGAGTATGGAATATTGAGGATTGACTATAATTTATATATTATATAATTAATCTATTTAAAGTGTATGATGCAGAGTTTTTAGTATATTCAAAGTGTTGTGTGAAGTTTGCCACAGTGAATATTAGAACATTTTCTTCATACCCCAAAAGTCCTTACTCACTAGCAGCCAATTCCTTTTTCCTCTACCCCCCAACCCTAGGCAACCATTAACCAAATTTTCTGTCTTATAGAGTTGCCTATTCTGGACATTTCATATAAATGGGATCATCATGGAATATATGGCCTTTTGTGATTGGCTTTTTTCATTTAACATAATGTTTTCAAAGTTCATTGACCTTGTAGCATATAGCAGTACTTTATTCCTATCATTAGATGACATTCCATTTCATGCATATAGCACGTTTTATCCACTCATCAATTGATGGACGTTTGGATTGTTTCTACTTCTTGGCTGTTATGAATAATGTTGCTATGAATATTAGCATACAAATTTTTCTGTGGATCTGTGTTTTCATTTCTCTTGAGTATATCAAGGAATGGAATTGCTAGCAATGTGGTAACTCTATGTTTTGTTTTGTTTTGTTTTTAAAGATTTTTTATTTATTTGACAGACAGAGATCACAAGTAGGCAGAGAAGCAGGCAGAGAGAGGAGGAAGCAGGCTCCCTGCTGAGCAGAGAGTCCCAGGACCCAGGGATCATGACCTGAGCTGAAGGCAGAGGCTTTAACCCACTGAGCCACCCAGGCGCGCCTATGTTTAACATTTTGAGGAACTGTCAAATTATTTTCCAAAGTGGCTGCACTATTTTTCATTCCTTCCAACAGTGTTTGAGGGTTCTAATTTCCTCACCAGCACTTAATGTCTTTATAATTATAGCTATATTAATGGGTGCGAAGTGGTATCTCATTGTGCTTTTGATTAATATTTTCCTGCTCATTAATAGCAGGCATCTCTTCATGTGCTCATTGGCTATCTTTATTCTTTGGAAAACTGCTTATTAGGTTATCTGCCCAATTTGTAATTGAGTTATTTGTCTTTTGATTATTGAGTTTGTGAATTCTCAATATATTCTCCATACAAGTCCCTTATTAGTTACATGATTTACAAATGTTTTCTCCCATTTTGTAGGCTTTTTGTTTTCTTGATGGTTTCCTTTGCAGCACAAAAGTTTTTAGTTTTGAAGACATCTAAGTTAGTTACTTTTTCTTCTGTGGATTGTGCTTTTGGTGTCATATCTAAGAAACCACCTAAGACAGAATCATGAAGGTTTACTCTTATGTGTTCCTCTAAGAATTTTATATCTCCTGCATTTAGGTCTGTGATCCATTTTGAGTTAATTTTCATATGTGATATAAGGTAGGAATTGAACTTCATTCTTTTGCATGTGGATATCCAGTTGTCCCAACACCATCTGTTGAAATGCTTACCCATTGAGGACTCTTGCCAAAAATCAGATGATCATAAATATAATGGTTTATTTCTGAACTGTCAGTTCTGTTCCATGGATCTGTAAGTCTATTCTTTTTTTTTTTTTTTTAAGTCTGTTCTTAACCAGTACCACACTATTTTGATTACTAAGCTTTATATTAAGTTTTGAAATTGGGAAGAGTGATTCCTCCAACTATGCTCTTCTGTTTCAAAACCATCTTAGCTATCCCTTGCATTTGAATTTAAGGATCACCCTGTCAACTTCTACAAAGAAGTCAGCTGACATTTTGATGGAGATTGCATTAAATCTGTAGATCAGTTTGAAGAATACTGCCATCTTATCTGTCCTTTCATGTCTTTTCATTCATTTAGACCTTCTTTAATTTCTTCCAACAATGTTTTTTAGGTTTCAGAGTATAAAATTTACACTAACTTTGTTCATTTTATTGTAAGTTTTTGGTGGTATGTTAAATGGATTTTTCCATTAATTTCATTTTTGAACTGCTAATTACAAGTATAAAGAACTATAATAGATTTTTGTATACTTACCTTATATCCTGCAACTTTGCTAAAAGATACATAACTTTTAAGCTAAAAAAAATAATATTGAGTTTTCATTCTAAAAGTTAGAGATCATAATTTGACCCTAACAAAGTAGGTATACTGTTATGTCATAAATCTTTTCTAGTAATATGGGGGAAGTTAACTCCAGTTTTCTCACTTTCATGTCAGTTGATGTTATAATGTTTTTAGGTTCTTATTTGGACTCATACCCACCAAAAGAGTTGTATAAATTGAAAATGATTATAGCTTTGAGATAATAAGGGATCAGGCTTTACATCCTGGATTCAGTCCTAAGTATACTCAGAGTGATTTTAAGTGACCACTTTAGAAGAACTTTCACTCTGAACATTTTTATTTGTTATTAATTCATCCATGTTTTTGACCTGATTCATTTTCTTTATTATTTTTTATTTGGTTTATTCCTTCTGAATCTGCTTCTTTCATTCTTTTAAAATTTATTTTATTTAATTGATTTTTTATTTGTCTTTATCCAGTTGAGGTCCAAGTTGCAGGAAAAAAGAAACAATAGATAAACATATCAAAAGCACATATAGGGCTTGCTTTTGCCAATTTTGTCACTTTGTGTGACTGTACTTCTAACAGGTTTATGATGAATATCAATCAAGATTGAGCACTGAATTTCGAATTCCGCTGACACTCCAGTCTGGAGTAGATCAGGAAGAAGACAAGAGAGAGGTATGTAATGTTAATTGCTTTTGAACACCAGTATTTCTACTATAATAGTATGTGTGAAATTGTGAAGGATTTACTGTGTTCTTACACATTAAGAGCCAATACTACAAATTCCATGGATAAAGGAAAGAAGTTACTTGAGTCATTATAATATGTTGAACTTTTCTTTCAAACTTCTAGGATTTGGGATACCTTGAGGTGAAATCAGATATCTGATCCTAGTGAATTTTTTCCATTAGTGTGCATTTGTCACAATAACTTAAAGGAAAGGTTTTAACTCATGACTTCCTTTTCTTTTTCCCTTCTCAATCTAAAGTTGGGTTAAGTCAACAGTTTTTTTTTATTATTATTTAATTTTACTTTTTCAGTGTTCCAAGATTTATTGTTTATGCACCACACCCAGTGCTCCATGTGATACGTGCCCTCCATAATACCCACCATCAGGCTCACCTAACTCCCACGCCCCTCCCCTCCAAAACCCTCAGATTGTTTCTCAGAGTCCACAATCTCTCATGATTCATTTCCCCCTCCGATTTCCCCCAATTCACTTTTCCTTTCCTTCCTCTAATGTCCTCGGTGTTACTCCTTATGCTTCACAAGTAAGTGAAACCATATCATAACTGACTCTCTCTGCTTGACTTATTTCACTCAGCATAATCTCCTCCAGTCCCACACATGTTGATACAAAAGTTGGGTATTCATCCTTTCAGATGGAGGCATAATACTCCATTGTATACAGTTTTTAACACTGATGATGTGCCAGAATCAGATGTGGAGCTTTTTTCAAAATATAAATACCTGAACCCAAACAGATATACTGATCAGTATATTGAAAGGTAGGTTTGGGGAATCTGTGTTTTTAAAAAAATTACCACTGATGCTTGTGATGGCCTCAATATTAAGAACAAGCTATTAGGCTTTTAATAATTTTTACCAAAAGGATATAAGCTACTCAAAGGGCAAAAACATGTCCATGTGTACATTAGTGCCCTTTAAGTAGCTTTTGTCCTTGAAAGAGAATATATAAACCCAGAGCATAAACCCAAAGGGCAATAACACTTGCTTTTTTTTTTTTAAATTTTTAAATTTTTAAATAAACATATAATGTATTATTAGCCCCAGGAGTACAGGTCTGTGACTCACCAGGTTTACACACTTCACAGCCCTCACCATAGCACATGTCCATAACCCCACCACCCTCTCCCTACCCCTCTCCCTCTGGCCCCCCCTCAGTTTGTTTTGTGACATTAAGAGTCTCTTATGATTTGTCTCCCTCCCAATCCCATCATGTTTCTTTTATTCTTTTCCTACCCCCCAAACTCCCCACATTGCATCTCCACTTCCTTATATCAAGGAGATCATATGATAGTTGTCTTTCTCTGATTGATTTATTTCGCTAAGCATAATACCCTCTAGTTCCATCCACGTTGTTGCAGATGGCAAGATTTCATTTCTTTTGATGGCTGCGTGGTATTCCATTGTGTATATATACCACATCTTCTTTATCCATTCATCTGTTGATGGACATCTAGGTTCTTTCCATAGTTTGGCTATTGTGGACATTGCTGTATAGCACTTGCTTTTATTATACTTGTTCCCTTTCTTTGGGAGACCGGGCGTGGGGCAGAGAGAGAATCCCAAGCAGGCTCATACCTAACATGAACCCAATGTGATCCTTGATATTACAACCCTGAGATCATGACCTGAGCTGAAGTCAAGAGTCGGATGCTTAAATGCCTAAGCCACTCAGGCGCCCCATACTTGTTCCCTTTGAAAGTTTGGCACTCAGATATTCCTCAGTCCTTCTTCCCTCTTTCCTACCATATGAGACTAGGCTTAGAGTATTCTTTTGTGATGTGGTTTTAATTTTGGAAATTTAAAGTGACTATTGTTCTTTTATAAAACACCTCTCCCATTCTTCCTTTGGCCCTGCTTCTATGGTACTTATTACTTGGGAACACAGAGTAAATATAGTAATATATCTTATCATACCAAGTGCAGTCATTTCCTCAAGTATTGTTGACAGATGACTGGACTAAGGGCAAACTAAATTAGTACTTATTTCTCTGATTTGTCTGTACTATCGAATAGCTATGTGCTTGAGAATATAAACCTTTTTCTGTATATGATATTATCCTAGGTCACCATAAAATAGAAGGAAATTAAGGACTTAATTCCATGTGTCTTTTGTTTCATCTAGTTTTATATATGGCACAAGGATATTTTCCTTCCTTGGAAAGTCCTCAGAGCAGAATCTTAACATTTTCAGCTTCTTTCCTTTAGCGTCAAAAGCAATACCTGAGATACAGACGACTTTTCATGGATATTGAAAGGGAACAAGTAAAAGAACAACAAAGGCAAAAAGAACATCAGAAGAAAGTTGAAAAGTAAGTTCTTTGATCCTTAATGTGAGCCTTAATTTACCAGTTAAGATGATTTTGAAAGCTAAGTTTTAGAAATAATCAGGTGGTTTGGCGTCTGATCCATAGTGTAAACTGTTTTTTATCTGGAT
>NC_081557.1:84703367-84877932 GCF_022355385.1 Mustela nigripes | reverse complement strand
CCCCCCCCCCCCCCCCCCCCCCGTCTTGCCATCCATATGCAAGACTAATCGTATGCAAAAGTCCCCCTTTCTACCCTCCAGAAACTTGCTTCCTGCTGAAGGAGGCATATCAGGCACAAAGACAACTCACCATAATCCAAGGCAGAACACAATGAGTGCTCCAGTGGGAAATGATTTCAAATCAGAAAACTAAAAGGGACACAAAGGACACACAAAGGATAGGCCTTGGGAGATGAGCAAGATGGGGGGGGGGGGGGGGCAGGACACAAACGTGGAGGGGACGGATATCCCTCTGAGAAGAGGGATCCCTGTGAGCAAAGGCCCAGAGAGGGCTGGAAACAAGAATCCCTCCCATATACATGTCTCATATCAGTGGGTGTTGAGTGGATTGTCGAGGGAGACCGTCTGGCTGTTGGGTTGGCCTTCCTTAGAATGCGCTCCTTAACGGCTTCATGTCCTCCCTTATGACAAGTTATCAGCTTGTGATCACGCCCTTGACCACAGTGGTCAGCTCTCTGGCTTGTACCAGATTGGACCTTGCTAGCTTCACTGGTCTTCTGAGCTCCAGAAGGATCTGCCCCCCAGGGGTGGCAGCCACTTCCCCACCCCCACTGCCCACTTCTGCTCCTGCCCCAGGGGAAGATTAAGCAGGAGCCACATTCCTCCCAGAAATGTTGGGGGTGGGAGGTGTTAGCAGGGAATCTCTGCGAGAGAAGCACAGGGGAAAATGTTGGCTCTTTTCCAAATGCCACATGTCACGACCACTCTGATCTCTCCCAAGAGCAATTCCCCAGAATGCAGGACCAGATTTATTACACTGGCAAAGGAGATGATGACCTCCACAATGTATTCGAAGGACCCTGGAGAGGCTTTGCCCCGATCAGAATCAGAACCATCTTCCTTACTCAAGGGTCTCATCATGTCCTAGAACTGGAAGGGGTCTTGGAGGTCAGCTGGTTTAACCTGCCATGCTGTGAAGGCATCTCGGGGACACAGGCTTTCGCTGTCTTCCTTGTGGAGGCAGCTGCTCTCCTCTGGCGCCTCTCACATGAAGGGGAAATGTGTCTCTCTGTCGCTTCCCCTTTTCTGTCCTGGATCTGCTCTGGGCCACACAGTGTAAGACTCTTCTTCCGTGCCGTAATACTCTACACATTGAAGACAACACTCGTGCCTCTCCCTGCGTCTTCTGTGCTGTGGGTAGATACCATTTGTCAATATCCTCGCCTGCCTCCCTGATGCCCTCGGTAGGGTCATTGTTCCGCCGATCAAGCAAGTAAGCGTGGCCCTCCAGTGTGGTCTAAAACATTGCCTCCTTCACCTGGACTTGTAGGAATGCAGCCAAAGATTACAATTTTCTTTGGCTGGGGGGGGGGGGGGGAGGTAGGGGCAGCCAAACCATAATACTGGTACCTATTGAATTTTCAAACTTCCCTATTGTTTTATTCACAAAAAAATTATTGTAAGCTCCATCTCCCTCACTTGTACAGCTTACATTTTCCTCCAGGAGTAGAACTTTCTATTTCTCTTTATTCAACACCATCTCCTTGCTTTCAGCCTGCATTTCCTGCCTCACGAGCTCTCTCTCAATCTTCATTCCATCTGTAAACACACTAACTCTCCCCTCCAGGGTATAGAAGGATAAGCGCACCTTCTAGAACATCACACAGCTCTCACTGGTAAACACACTTGATGGCACCTAGCTGGTCACTTCAACACAAAAGCCACACTGGAGATCTGTTGATCATCTCTGACAGGGGACAATCACAATCTTGCTAACAGTTTACCCACCTGTTCTCTGACTTGCTCCTCAGACCAATCTATCTTTCCCAGAAGGATGTCATGGAAGGTGCTGTCATGGATCTTACTGAAATCAACATACTTCTCAGATTTTTCCTTGTGTCTTGTGCCAACCTAGAAATTCTGGTCTTTTCACAAAGGGCAATCAAGTTAAACATGACTGGTTTTCAATGACTCTCTTCTGGTTCTTGGCCATCACTTCTTTCTTTTGTAATTAATTCAATTTAGAATTTTTGTTAGCAATTAATATTTAATTTGTGGCTTCCAGAATCTGTTTGCCACTTTGTGAAAACAGAGATGACTTTTGCTTGTTTCCATCTCTAAAAAAAAACAAAACAAAACAAAACCAAGAAAACAAAAAACAACAAAAAAAATGATTTCTTTTCATCAGTTCACAAACAGCTAAGCGTGGCTCCACAGTCCTATCCTTAAGTTCTTTCCATACTCAGAAGTGTGATTTACTGCTATCCGTGGCCTTGACTTTACTTAAAGTCATAAGCTCCTCAATTACCATCTCCTCACCTATCTCAAACTTGAACCTTTCAGAAATCATTTTTCTGTTTCAATGACTATTGTCCTTGAAGAAAACAAAGCCAAGTGGGAGTTAAATTGTTTACTTTCCTTCTGTCATTTGATAACCTCCTAAGTCTGCCCGGGCTGTAGCTACTCGTTCTCTGATTTTTTTTCCCCCTCTTCCCTTTTGCTTCAAGTATTGCTTTTTGAGAGAGAAAAGAGAGGGGGAATGTGGTGGTGGTGGGGGGGTGTTCTCAGACACCAGTGCATTCTGGGGTTTGGCCTTCCTAGCACACTTCTAACAGGGCAGGCTACTCTTCTGTCGCTTCTGGTTTATAAGACCCTCCTTTCGTCTTCTGCACGTGTGCTTTTAAATCATCCTGGAGCTCAGACTTGAGGATGAGGACAAAAGACATGATGCCTCTCTGACATTTCACATTCACCACGAGAAAGACAGGGATGAACTCTACCTTCTTTTACCAGCCCTCCTTAGAAATATAATTAGCAATGAAATTCAACCCAACCAATATTTTTTGATCACCTCTTATGCCCAAGGCATAATTCCAGGTATTGTGAGTGATCCAGAAGTGAGGAGAATTGTCCCCTCCTGAGACCAGGTGGAGGAGGCAGACACACGTATTACCATAGCCCTAAATAGATGAGACCAAGTTGGCAAATGTTGGACTATACAAAATGCTATGAGAGCCCAAAGGGTGGAGAGACCACTTCCACCTGGAAAGGTCCAGGAAAGAGTCTTTCAGAAGGTAGCATTTGAAATGGTAGTGGAAGGCTGGGTAGGATATCAGAAGTCAGAGTTGCAAAGAAGGCTATAAATTCCTTAGCAAAGCACAAAGGTGAGGAAGCAAGATGGTGTTTGGAGAATAGCAGATGACTTTGCGTGGCTAGACCATCTGGTGGACTGAGGGGAGAACACAGCCCCAGGGGCTCATCCTCAGCTTTCCGCTCTGCCCCAGGGTCCCATCAAGACACCCAGCACCACGCATCCTCAGACAAGCCCATCAGCTTTTTCTTCCAAGCATATTTCCCCTCTGTAATCCATTTTTTCAGATATCAATCATCCTCCCCATAAACTGAACACTGAACTCAGAATCAAAAGATCTGACTTGCCATCTAGGATCCAGACGAGTCTCTTAATTCCTCCAAGCCTCTGTTTCTTCATCCCTGAAATGGAGACAGTGTCCAACTTCCCTCCTCGCAAAGGGGAGTCACGAGGATCAAATAAATGAGAAAAATGGGGTGGGAACTGCTCTGTAAGTAAGGGGTGGCGCACGGTGCACAGCAAGGAGCCATGTCGGTGCGATGACTCTGGCCCCGGACAGGTACGCCATGTGGTGAGCTCTCTCGGAGGGAACAGAGGTTCCTCTGGGCAGCCTGAAGCTGGGTTACTGACATGCCTTGGGGAGGGAACTGGGCAGAAGGCCGGGGCAGAGGGAGAGATGTTGATAAGGTCATTCGGAGGGGGCAAACCCAAGCCCATTTTGATTGGGGTTGAAGCAAACCGTTTTTGAGACTTCTTGGAGCTGCTGGCATTTGCCCTGAGTGCCAGGGACTGTGGAGAGGACTCCATCCTGCCCCCAGGATGGCAGGCTGAGGGGCGAATCACGAATGTCTCAGGGAACTTCCCCATTAGCCTCCTCGGGCCGAGAGGCCCTGTGCGGGGTTGACTTTGGGGGTCTGGGGTGCTGTGAGATGTCTGGGCAACACCCTACTTCTATCAGGTCTGCACCTAAAATCCCCTGTCCCGGGTAGAATTTGTTTGTCTCTCGACTGAATTAGTAGCCCCTTGAGGGTAGAGACTGGTCGTACTCATCTTTGCCTGCCTCAGGGTATCCCTGACACCCTCACAGACCTAGTGCTGGAATGCATCCTAGACCTACTGATTCCGGACCATTTCTTTGCCTTGTCTGGCCCGAGTTTCCTAATGCCCTTGATAATAAGGCCTCAGAGACAGCACCGTGGAGAAGCACAGGAGCCTTGGAGGCAGACACACCTGGTACAAAGCCTGGCCCCTACCAGCTTGACCCCTGCAAGGCTGTGCTAAGTCGGTAGCCACCAGCCACATGTGTCTGTTTAAATTAAAATGAAATGAAATTATAAATATTCAGTTACTCAGTCACAGCAGCCACAATTCAAGTGCTTAATAGCCACATGGTATCTATGATATTGGAAAGCGCAGACGGAGGACGTTTCCAGCATCACGGAAAGTTCTGTTAGACTGTGCTGGGAAAAGACGCAGGTGTATTGAGCACCTACTCCACGAGGTCAGTGAGGGTCAGTGAGATTGTGTGTGTATCACATACTGGGCACAACAGCTTGGGCACAAGAACCTGCGGTACACACCAGCCCTTCTTCTATACTAGAAGAGCTCACGGAAGCCAGGACGGCAGCATTGTTTGAGAACTACCTTGAGAGGGCAGAGCCCTGTGGGTACCAGGATGAGGGGCCCTGACCATAGGGAGAATACATGGACTTGTGCTGGGAGAGAGGAAGGGGCCTCAATGTGCAGTTTGGGAATTTGGGGTTGATGAGAGGGGCCTCCAGAGAGAGGTATTTTGGGCACTTAAGTGACACTAAGATGATCTCAGAAAGACTAAGGGATGGATGCCCCACTGTGAAGTGACTTATGGATCTGGGTTTGGATCCTGCTCTGGGTCTGGGGCTGCAGCAGATGGACTAGGACCTGGGGGTGGACTGGGTAGGGGGGAGCCCTTGCTCACAAGTCCATTTGCGTTAAAATAGTGGGAAAGGCACGGAGCCTGTGTCCAGATGGTCTGGCGATTTCTCTTCCTGAGATCATGCTGTGTCTCTGCAGGCTTCTGCCCCTTTTTTGTGCCCTGCATGTTAGGGGCCAGATGGGCAGGATCCATCAATGACCTGGAGTTGACAGAGAAGGGAGAGGGGTTGTTGCAGGAGGCCTGGCCCCAGGGAGCTGGTAGCTTTACGTTGGGCTTCCCTCAGAGCTACACTGGATGCCAGGAGCTGGGCAGGCGGCTGGGAGCCGAGGAGGCAGTGCTGAAAGGCTCCCCCTTCTCAGGGGCCACCCCAGGGAACTGCACCTTCCCTCCCCGAGCTGGAACCAGCCTGGGCTAGGGGCAGAGATGCTCTGATAAGGATTCCCCGTGGCCCCCAGCCCAGCAGACAGCCCTGGCTGAGGGCCTCAGACAAACTCTGGGATTATGCCTGATGAGCGGCCTCCCCTAGGAGAGAAGAACATTCACTTCAGGCTTGGAAGACAGGAGCGGGTTAAGGGAACATTGATGTAGTGGGAAAGCCCATCTGGGCTGGGCTCTGGCCTGGGCAGGGAAGGGCTTTCACTCATCCTAGGTGTGGCTGGGGAATCGTTGCCCCTCTGGTCTTCCCTCCGGTCAAGGGGCTGAACCAGGTCACCACCAAGCTCTGTCTAGCCCTCTGTTCGACCGACCGCAGTGTGTGGAGCGTGGAGAGGAAGGACGGGTGTGCCGGGAGTTCTCCTGTGGCCGACGGAGCTCAGAGGCTGGAGGGCCCTCCTCCGCAGCCCTCCCCCTCCCCACCCCCTCCTCTCTCCTCTCGCCTCCCTAGTAGGATGGATTGAGGCAGTGTGGAGAAATCCGAATAACTAATCAGAGTCCTCATTAACCCCCTGCCGGGATGCTCAAACATTCACTTTGCTGTTTGTGAAGCAGGGAAAAAACCTCTCCCTGCATTAAAATTGATGCGTTATTAATCCCTGTGCTCCCAACCCTTAGGCTACTGCCCAGTCCCGCCTGGGGCCCAGGGGCTTGGAGTTGCTACCTTGGGCCGCTTGCATTTTCTATTATGGATCAGCCCAGCCCAGAGGCCTCACTTCACAAGGAGCAGGCCTGGTGCCAGCACCAGCAAGGAGACAGCTGCTTTGTTTTCTCCCTGGCCGGGTGGGGCCCCTCCGCTTAGCCCCACCCCAGGGTACTAGAGCTTGGCTGTCTGTGACCCCACCCGCCTGGGAGGGGCAGGCTGAGCGAACGCGTCGTCCTCCAGACCTGGGAAGGCAAGATGCACACTTGAGATGACCCGGCCCACGGAGGGGGCAGCTTCTCGCTCCAGGGCGGGCTGGGCTTTGAAGGCCTCCGCATTTGTCTGGCCCACCAGCTGACCGTTTCTGCACACCTGGGACCACGGTGCCCCCACGGCCTCCCCAGCACTACCCCACACCCAGGCCTTAAAGCTGTTCCCTGGCTCTCTACCCCAGGCACTCACCACTGCAGGTCTGAACAGGGTCCACGGATAATCACCATGGGCCGCACCTGGCACCAGGAGCCGGGGGGGGGGGGGGTCCAAAGTCACTTAAAGCACAGTCCCTAACCTCAAGAAGATTGCATTGCCATGGGGTCAAGATGTCCATACGCATCGAGGATACTATACAAGAGTGAGGGAAGTTGGTGGGGGAAGAAGGAAGGGAGAGAGGCAGGAGCGGAGGGAGCGAAGGGAGGGGTGGGTAGGGAGGGATTCACAGAACAGAGAAGGCCCCTCTGCGTTCCCTTTGAGCCTAAGATGGTGTGGGAAGGAGCATGGAGGAAATAAGACCTACTGCGAATTCATCATTCCCATTTGGTTGGCCCTGGCCCAGGCTTCTTTATTGGTTATTGATCAGCTCTATATGAGTCTGTCCGCATCTGTTGCCTGTCTTGTCCTGTGAGCTCACAGCGGGGGCCTCGGCCTGTGTACACTCCATTATGTGGCCTTCTGTGCAATAGGTCCCTAGAGACAGCTTTGTTAGGATAAGGAGGAGAAAGAGCTAAAAGTGGAGGATGAGGAGAAGTTAATCCCTAGCTCTTACTTCCAGTCACTTTAGTTTACTACACTGAGAAATGGTCCGACGTCACCTTCCTGATCTTTGACTCGGGTTGGTGCGAATGATCACTCCGTTAAAATTTTTGAGAGCTACTAGGTGCTAGGGACTCAAGGTGTGCCAAACAATCAGGGGTATTTGCCCACATGGACCTTATAGCCTAGTGCCTGATAGCCTAGGCATTACTCCAAGAATCATAATATGAATTAAGTACTCAAACTGAATGAAGAAATGTAACATACAGAGATCATGATCTCAGGGACCTGGGATCAAGCCCCGCATTAGGCTCCCTGCTCAGTGGGAAGCCTGCTTCTCCCTCTCCCGCTCCCCCTGCTTGTGTTCCCTCTCTCACTGTGTCTCTCTCAGTCAAATAAATAAATAAAATCTTTAAAATAAAAAAAAAGAAAAAGAAAAGAAAAGAAAGAAAGAAATGCAACATACAGAGTATCCTCACCTGGCACAAGAGTTCAGCGTAGCTCCTCTGAAGAAGTGACTTGTGCTGAGATGTGAAAGTGAAACAGGCTGTCACTAGTTGAATGTGGACAAGAAAAGAGCATCTTCCAGAAAGGCAGGTTGGCTTATGCAAAGGTCCTGTGGTAGAGGAAGCACGTTCTATTTGAGGGACCAAAGTCCTGGATGGCTGGAAGGCAAAGAGCAAGCTAGAGGAAGCAGATGAGCTGGGCAGGGCCAAACCACACCTGAACTTCTAGGCCAAGGTAAGGATTTTGGCCTTGATCTCAAGAGGAACGGGAAGGTGGACTGTGTTTGAAACCAGGGAGAAGAGGGGAGGGGATAGAATGGATTTGCACTTCAAAAAGATCTCCCTGGCTGTTTAGTAGAGAACAGATGGAGAGTATCAATACCTTAAATGGGTCATCTTAGTTTCTTGCTGTTTCCCACTTT
This sequence comes from Mustela nigripes, assembly GCF_022355385.1. Classification (NCBI taxonomy): domain Eukaryota; kingdom Metazoa; phylum Chordata; class Mammalia; order Carnivora; family Mustelidae; genus Mustela; species Mustela nigripes. The sequence goes on along the minus strand of NC_081557.1, from coordinate 84,869,894 downwards.
GGTGAGTTGCCGTCTATAGAATGTGCTGGTGCTTTATGAAGGGAGATGTATCTCTCAATTCTGAACACCCAGGATTCAGCCTCAGCTCAGAACTTGCAGAAATAAACTATCATCCTTGAAATGGTGCTCCTCCCTTTTATTCTGACCACTGCAAGCCCAGCCTTCTGGTATGTAGGGGAACCCCAGCCATCCTGAGAGAGAGCTGGAGGGAAAGCAGCTAAGCTCGGGATTGGCAGAGCTGGGAAGAGGAAGGTAGGGGGTTGCAGGGCAGCCAAGGAAGCAGAAAGGTGGGAGTACCAGGGGGTAGCACGCCCTGGCATGGTCTCTTGTGCTGGGCGTGCATGCACAACGACACAAACAGGTGGGCACCCTCCACTGGCTACAAGTGGCTCTCCATTTGGCTAATGGTTCCTCTGTCCTTGGTCGTTCCAGCTTGCTGCTCTTAGAGAAGCTGCTTTTGTTTCCTTTAGGACCAGAGCTCTTCCTTTTTTCATTTCAACAATATTAATGGATCATAGCTTATCTATATGAATGCTCTCAGGGTCAACAAAACCTCCCACAGTGCCATACACACACACACACACACACACACACACACACACACTGCCTTTGCCATTGAGCATTGTGCCTTTGTGGGAGCTGAATATGTCAACAGCTGACCCATAGAAGGGAGAATGAACTAAGCATTAAGTGTAGGGCTGCCCTATGACCCCATTTGCTTGGGATGGTCTCGGTTGAAGGCTATAATTTCCGTGTAATTATTCACCGTGATCCCCTTCATTCTCAAAATTGTGCCAGTTTGGGTGATAAATTATGTGTGGTCATCCCAGCGATACGCTGGGGCTGTACAGGGTGGGGGAAGAGGGAAGCAATATTTATAGGAATTCAGGAGACATCACAGAGTAGATAATATAGAAGCTGAGTCCTTGAAGAATGAGCCCCATTCCAGCTACTACAGCGGCCGAAAGGAGCTCCCGAGGCTTGGGGAGTAGAACCAGCAAGGGCCCGGAGGGGTCTGCAGGGAAGAGGATGGGCTCAGGGTTCCTAGAACTGAGACCAGGTCGGCCAGCTTTTCATGGAACGGTTCAGCCTGTAAATATTCCAGGTGTTGTGCTGCGACGATTCAACTCTCCCACTGTTGAGGAAAGCCGCCATGGATTATTAGCAAATGAATGGGTGTGGCTGTGTTCCAATAAAACTTTATTGGCAAAAAGAGACCATCTTAGGATTTGGTGTGGGTATAGTTTGCTGTCCCCTGACTTGAAGGAGAGATGTGAAAGATAAGCCAGGGAAATGACGTTGGGGCCATGTCATGAAAGATCTCAACTACCTGACCTATTTTTTTTTTTTAACAGTAAGATTTCTGAGCATAGGACTAGATCATCTTAGGTCCTAGGGGTTTGTCTGTTAGGGTTTGGAGAAAGCAAGGAACAAGAGTGGGGAAAGCAGACTGGCTCTGGGTCCAGAAACCTCCCTTGGAGGCAGATCTGTGAGCCAGAGGGCTGGGGTGTGGGGTGCCCTGGAGAACACTGGTCCTGTCATACAGAGTCTTCCCTTTTTGTGTGTGTGTTTTTTTAAAGAACTTATTTATTTATTTGACAGAGAGGAGAGAGATCACAAGTAGGCAGAGAGGCAGGCAGGGAGAGAGAGGGGGAAGCAGGCTCCCCACTGAGCAGAGAACCTGATGCAGGACTCGATCCCAAGACCCAGAGACCATGATCTGCGCCAAAGGCAGAGACTTAACCCACTGAGCCACCCAGGCGCCCTTCCCTTTTGTTTCCCTCCCATTCTCTACCCACCCCGGGGGGGGGGGGGTGTCACACTCTGATGAGCAGACAGAGCGACAAGGTGCCACCCTATCCTTTCCCTTGGAGTGAAAGCAAATAGTGACCACCTTCCCCTCCCCTCCCAGACCAGGGCAGGACTGCTGATGGTGGCAACCAGCAGCTTTGCTCCCAGAACCCCCCCATAGACTCTGGTGCCTTCACAGTATAATTATCACAGTGGACCCTTGGCTGTGGAGCTGGGAAGAGTAGTGCTTGGCCATCTGCCATCAGCCGTGTGCCCCCCAAGCCCTCCAGACTGCAAGGCTTACTTTCCCATGAATATCCTGGTAGAACAGCTTGAGATTCCCTCCCACACTGTGGGAAATCCAACTTCTCCCGAGGACCCAGGAGAGCAAGGGTGTTTGGATTCTCCTGGTCATGTCTTGCTTCAAGGTTCTGTTCCGGGAATCAGTCCTGCTCCCCTTCCTGTCTGTCTTGCTCGTGAGTTCTCCTTTGCTCTACCTGCCCACTTCCTTCTTTGCGGGCATGGCCCCTTCTCTCTCCTCCCAGCACAGAGCTGTCTCATGTACATTCTTACTAAAGATGCAGGAGCCAGGCCTCCTGGGACTCCCCACAGGCCCCAAAAACTCAGTCATCAGAAGAAATACTATTTTAATTAAAGGAAAAAAATTTTTATCAAGATCATTGACATAAATACACAGTAAACACCAGACTTTTAAATGATGACAGGATCATCATTTCTGCCTCGAATTACAATATGGTGAGGCTCCACACTCCCCACTGATCCAGGTTTCACCTCCACTACTGAGCTTTTTGACAATCCTTTGGCCTCACTCACCTAGCCCTGGTCTCCACCAGGAGAAGAGGCCTGCTGGGGGCCATGGCCCAGAGTAGGACTAAGTTAAGCTTCACAGATGAGTCAACTTCTTCAGATCCCTCTCCCATCTGCAGAGAAGGCATCTCACTGTCCATTTTCTCCTGCACAGCCTGGCCAGCCACCGCCTTGCTGGAACCTTCTTTCTGCTCTCTTCTGCTGAGTTTCACACTTCTCTATCTTTAAGGCCCTGGCTTCTTCGTTTCCCTAGGAAGTCAGTGGGGAACTTTAAATTCCGAACACTCTACTCTCTTCCATTTACCTTTTCTGCTTTGCCCTTATTATCTGACACTGTATATTTTATTTATGTATCTTGCTATCATCTGTCCACCATTCCCATTTCCACCCTCCCCCAACCAGGATGTAAGCTCCATGAATGCTGAGATTTTCATCTTTTTTTTTTTTTTTTAACAATTGTAAACAGTTCCTAGCACATAGCAGGCACTCAATAAACATTTGTTGAAAGAGCAAATAACAAATGAGTTCCCTTTTCTTTGATCTTTCCCCTCTCAGATTAGGCCCTCCTTTAGTAGCCAAAGGATGGTTACATCTTTTTCCTAAATGAAAGAACATCTGCCCTGGGCAGCCATCCTAAGCCATGCAAAAAGGCAGCAGGAGCCTTAAAATCACAGTTGTTATTTAACAAGTCCAAGATAAGCAATAGAAAAAAAATATTTTCCAGAGCAAATGCCAGGATTTTCAAGGTATGTTATACATTTTTTCCCTTTATATAGGGAGTGATATTCAAGAGATTTGAATTCTGTGTAAGTTGAATCAATACTGATTCTTTTTGCAGCCTTGGCCAAGACTCTTTAAGTCTTAGTTTTGATTATTCTATCTGTAAAATGGGTGTATTGATTTCAGCACTACCAACATCCCAAAGTTACTGTGACACTCAAGAAAAAGCTCACAGATGTGGCTGGATATGGTTTGGGATGTATAAATCACCATGCAGACACGGAAGTGTAGGATGTCTCACTAACACTTGGCCAAGGCAGAGCAAGGGGCCTTCTGATGAAACCGTGGCAGAAGCAACCATGTGGTCCTAACTTTCCCACTTTATAGATAGAGAAACTGAGGCCCAAGCAGTGGTGTGCCCAGGGTCACATCCAGAGCTAATAATACAGGAGAGTCATAGCTAGAAGTCAGGTGTGCTGGTTCCAGGTGCAGTTTCTGGCCTCTCTGAGTATCTCAGTTGTTAATTCTACCAGAACAGGAATCCGGGGCTCTGCTCTGGACCCAGGTCAAAAATCACCACGAATGGAAGAGAATTCTTGACTTTCCGATATCCTTATGAATCCCAACCCTTCATCACCAGCCTAGGGAGGGAAGCATTTTAAATAAAATCTTTTTTTTACCGTCCCTTCCATTTCCGACATTCATTTCTGAGTGGCATCTGAATGAGAATTTTACAGACATTTCATCTCTCGCCCTTGTTATTATTCCTTCGCTATCCTCCAGGAGCAGGTTATGACTGAAACCTCTGTGAAGCCTAAGATGTAAATCTGTGGGAGTGGGAACTTGTGCCGTGGGTGCTAGGTCATCGGGTTGGCAGCATCTCTCCACAAGCAGGGTGATCATCGCAGGAGGGAACAGGGCCCCGAGAAGGGCAGGGGGGCACAGAGAGATTAATTTTTTCAATGTCATGCTTCCTGTTCGTTCCTTAATGACTGAAATTTACATGTGTGCGGGAAAATCGCAATTTCCCCTGGAAGGCCTGAAAGGGAAAACCAGAGCCATTGGACTGTTGCAAGTGAGTGTACCCACTTACAAGGGCTCTGTACTGGTGTGACTGGGAGTCTTGTGACTTCTTATGGGGTGTGCGGCTGTGATCATGACTGGGAACTAGAGTTTGTACCTTTGTGGGTCTATGGCCATGTTCCTGGGATTGTGGGTTTGTGTTTGTGTGTGTGTTGTCACCCTTTGTGACCATATACAGTTCAATGTGTGTTTCTTTAAAAAAAATTATTTCCCATTTCCTGCATAAATTACTCCACGTAAAAGGCCATCCGGAGCTCAGTTCCTAGCATCCTTTTTCAATAAAGCAATATTATCACAGCCTAGTCCCAAAACTAGTCCCAAGAGAGGCTTTTCCTAGATTCTTTGTCAAACAAAATGTCAGCGACTCACCAGATGATGAGAAGAAGAATCCTTCTTGTTTATTTCCCGAATGAGGCAGACCTGAAGCAGCTCAGCCTCTTTGCACCCTTTCTCTGGCTGGGAGGACCGCGGCAGGGGAGCAGGTGTAGCAGAGGGGGTCACCGTGAAGCTCCCTGGACTCTGCTCTTTCACTGCACTCTTTACCCAGCTTTGTGACTTTGGGCAAGTCACAAAGTCACTTCTCTCAGCTCAGTTACCCCTTTTAAAAACAGGGCTCATAATACCTACTTTATAGGGCCATTGCAAGAATTAAATAACAAACTGGATACCATAGCTCTTTGTAAAGAACATTTGCATGTTGTGTGTACATATCCTCGCTGAATATAGACATTTATTAATTCCTTCATTCAACAAATATTTATTGAGCATCCAATATGTCCAAAATACATACTGGGCTCTGGAGAGATATATAGGCTTGAGACACAGTTTAGGATGATATAATCTAGTGGGGTAGACGGAGTGGCAAACAGACAACCACAACCCGGTGGGCTAAGTGCTAAAAGAATAGCACAGAGAAGGTCCTACTCTTCTAGAACCATCCTTGCAGCAGCCATGTAGAGGATAGACTGGGCCACAGAGAGAAACCCAGTAGGAGCAATTGTTGAGCTAAGGTGTGGCAGAGGAACTAGAGAGGAGGAAAACGTGGTCCACTTCAGGTCGGGGCAAAAATGAATGGTTAGCTTGTGCCAAGGTACGCTTACTTTCTACTTCTGGGGCTGAGAAGGCTGTCTCAGGATGAGGTCATTCTACAGGCCTGTTGGATGAGGGAGCAGGGGCTCACTGACTGGAGCGTCAGAACCCTGGGGAAAGGAATGGTAGGGGAGTTGTCAGAGAAGGGGCTGAGCCCAGCCAAGCAGAAAGGGAGGATGGAGACATGCAGGGCTTTGCAGAGATTTTCAGAGTGCTTCCAGTGGGTCCGAAGTTTTCTCCAAGAAAGAGAATCCTGCTGGAAAAGTTAAGTAACTTCTCCAAAGTCAGGGCTGGTCTTAACGGCATTGAAAGGATGGTTCTAGAGATGGAGACCCTCTCTTCCTAAAGGATGGGAATCTGGTCTCTTTGAGACCAGCCTTGTCATTCTGCAGATCGTGAGGCTTTCGCGGGGACGGGAGGGTTCAACAGCCAGAGCGGTCAGAGAATGAGATCACACTGTCAGGTCCAGGCTTTTGTATACAATGATGAAGACTGATGGTGTTGGTGATGATGGTGATGAACAGAATTCAAAGGGTGAAGGGTTTGAACCCACCTAGCAAACCCATGGCCAGGCTGGAACGAGCTGCCATGCTTCCTTGACTCATTCACCCCACAAGGCAGTGAGAGTGGCCTTGGACACTCACAGATGTCTGCCCTGGGAGAGGGGCCTGAGGGTCCTTCCATCACCACACTCAGGCCAGAACAGGCCCTGGGGTGGGGGGTGGGGGGCTCCAGGGTGGGAACAGGCTCTTTCAAGGCTCTTAAGCCAAAGGAGACAGTGACTCTGATATTTTTTGCATTTTTTGTATTTTTAAATATAGAATGGGGCAGCTTTTTCAGAGTGGGCAGAAAACGGGCCTTTGGTGCGTTCCTCTAGCCAGAGATTTCAGAGGCCCAGGGCTCACCATTGTGCTAGTCACCTGCAAAAGGTATGCGCTGGCAAAACAGGCAAAGGTGTTCTCTGGGGAAGCCTGCCTGTCCTTGTCAGAGGGTGGCCTGGTTTAAAGCTTGGAAAGGCAGGGAAGGGCCTGACGAGAGCCAGAGAACCAGGGAGGGAGGCTGCTGGATCTCCCGGAGATCTGGTAGGGACAGATGGGACTTTATCTTCAAGATGACACTTCTGCTTCCTCCTTTGTCCCTGAAACATCTGGGCCATCAGGTCACATAGGGCCCCCGCCTTCCCATCCATCCATCTCTGTCTGTTTCTGTCTGCCCAGGCTGCCTGTTAAGTAAGCCTAAGTCCCGGGCCTAGGGCAGTAGTGTTGCAGGCCGCACACTAGCCTCTAGAGGAGAGGGATTTCACAGGACCCCAAGAGGAAGGGTAGTGTGTTTCTCTGGCCAAGATGGAAAAAGGCACACTCCGGCCCCTCCCTCAGGCAAGGGAGATGTGAGTGGAGGGACAGCATGCCCGGCTAGGACAGGTGGCCACAGCCCCCAGGGCAGTCTCCTCCTGGCACCCCCAGCCCCAGACTATCTCTCCTCCTCAGCACTCTCCGTCATGTGCATTGCCCTCCTTATGCTCAGAGCAGTTGCTGGCAGTGACAGAACGGAGATTACAAGCTGAATTTCTGTCTGGAAGCTTTCCCCAGGCGGTTGGGAAACAGGTAGTTGTCAGTTCCAGGAAAGGAGAAATCCTTGTATATTGCAACCCTGAAGGGGTGCTCCGTGGGGGCATGCTGGTATCGCCTCAGACCATCCCACCTCCCTTAGATGGGGCCCAATTAGTGCCTGCATAGGGGCAGGCCAGCTTCTCTTCTCTACTATCGTGTGGGTCCTGTCTGAGGGGCTCTGGAGCCTCAGTGCCACGTTCAGGGTGGCGTCTGGGGGCAGAAGTAAAGCTAGAGCAGAGAGAGAAAACAGAAAATCACGTGGCTGCAGCAGGATATGGAGAAGGAGCTCCGGCTGAGCCTGGGTGGCTCAGTCAGTTAAGTGTCTGCCTTCGGCTCTGGTCATGATCTCAGGGTCCTGGGATGGAGTCCCACATCAGGCTCCCTGCTCAATGGAGAACCTGCTTCTCCCTCTGCCTGCTGCTCCCCCTGCTTGTGCTCCTGCTTGTTCTCTCTCTCTCTCTCTCTGACAAATAAATAAATAAAACCTAAAAAAAAAAAAAAAGAAAGAAAAAGAAAGGACACAATTAGAGGCTGAAGGAGCCGGCAGGCAAGGCTTGCACCCTTCCTCTCCCTGACCCGGACCTCTCTCTCCCCACCCCTGCCACTGTGGACTTTGGCGGAGGTGTGGGTGGTGTGGCCGACAGCCAGAAGCAGCAGCCACCACACATTGGAGGGTACAATTGTTTCCTTATTATCTAGACTGTGAGCACCTCGAAGGCAGGGAGAATGTGTGTGTGTGTGTGTGTGTGTGTGTGTGCGCACGCATGATCTTTTATGCCCAGACCTCAGTATGCGGTAGGTTCATAATATGTGGAGGCTCAATTGAAGCAATGTTCCTCTGTCCAAAGAGGTGGCAGAGGGCAGGAAGGAAGCGTAAAAAGCTCCCCAAGAAGAGAGCTTTCATTTGCCAAGTTGGCCCCAGACACCTGGGAAATGAGGCAGGGGAGGCTGACACCCCCAGAGCTCCCAGGAAAGGCCCACCTGACAACTGAAGGCACATCCTCCTCTGTTTTTTTCTGGCAGCAACGTTTACTCAGCACTTAGTACCACAAGCACTCCCTTTGAATGGGTAAGAAATATAGGAGCAAAGACCAGGGGCAAGGTTGGAATCACAAACTGTCAATGTCTGGAATCGGAAGACATGCCACTCGCTGGCTGTTTTTTTGAGGTAAGCCCAGGACCCGACCTTCCTAAGCCTCATTATCCACATCTATAAAATGGGAACAACCACCCGGAAAGAAAAAGGAATCTCCCATACATTGCAGATAGGATGTAAATCGGTGTGACCTTCCTGTAAGTAATTTGTAAAAATTTTTTAAAAGTGAACATTACCGGGGCACCTGGGTGGCTCAGTGGGCTAAATCCTCTGCCTTTGGTTCAGGTCATGATCTCAGGGTCCTAGGATCAAGCCCCACATCGGGCTCTCTGCTCAGTGGGGAGCCTGCTTTCTCCTCTCTCTCTGCCTGCCTCTCTGCCTACTTGTGATCTCTGTCTGTCAAATAAATAAATAAAATCTTAAAAAAAAATAAAAAGTGAACATACCTTTGGATTTGGCAGCTCCACATCTAGAAGCTTATTCTAAAACAATGATCAAGTCTGGGGCATAATTCAGCTATAAATTTGGACATTACTTATGATAGCAAAATCTGGAAATAATCTAGACAACAACTGATAGAAATCTGGCTGAATAATTATAGTACATCCGTAAGTGGAATGCCATTTAGCCACTAAGATTGTAATGCATATTTTCCTTATATGCAAAGGTGTTTGTATGTTACAAATATAAAAAACTGACTACAGAACAGCCTATATAGTGTGATACTATTTTTAAGAAAGAGGAGTTTTATTCTGCATATTAACTCTGGTTATCTTTGTCTTGTGGGATAACAACTAACTTAAATTTTCTCCTTCTTATTTATCTATTTTGCCCTAATCAGCATATATTGTTTTGTAATGGCAATGGAAATGAAGTTGTATTAAAATAATAACCTTTAGAGGTTGCTTTAAGAGTTAAAGGAGACACTACATGTGCAAGCTTTTGGTGAACTGAGAAATTACGGGGATAAGACAGAGTCTCTGCCCATGAAGAGCTTACAGTTTGGAAAGAGATGAAAAATACATAAGATAACTATAGCATGGAACAGAATGTGGCAAAAGCTTCCAGGGAATGATAAACAGCGTGTTACTTGGAAACACAGATGAGGTAAAATTACTTGTGGTTCTAGAGGAAAGAACCAGAATGTTTGAGTTGAAATACAGGACTGGGGCCGCAGGAGAAGTGGGAAGCTGTGGGATGGGTTTGGAGAACAGAAAATGCTAGCGTTTGGAGGGAGGGTGGAGAGCCTGTGGGTAATGGAGAGGAGTGGGGCAGAGCGGTTTGGGGCCAGACTTCAGATACCCTGAAGGCTGCACTTGGTAAAGTGCCATCAGTGAACCTCTGCTGGTGTCTTCTGTGAGCAGGGAGTCCCTGAAAGTTCTGGGGAAGGAGCTGACATGGTAGCAAACCCCTGAGGGATAGCAAGGTCCTGCCTTGTATGGGGCCCGGGATTGGTGCAGAGTGAGGGCGTCTGCCTGGAAAGCTCAGTCTGGAGGCAGCTGACAAGCCGAAGAGGTGAATTGTAGGTGACAAGGGGGCTGGCAGGCATGGCCAGGGACAGGGCCCATGCTTGGTTGTGTCACTGGGCAAGGAAAGGAAGGAGGACCATTTTCTTGCCCTGATGGGAAAGGGATGGGAAGTGGTGGCAGAGTGAAATGAACAGGACACCTCTCCTGGGTTTGCTGCCAGGGGCCGGGGGATAGACAACCGGAAGCCATTCACAGAATTCACCCACAGCCCCGGGGACAAGGAACAGGCTGGGAGTATGCGGAGTGGGACACGAGTAATCTGGTGCTCAGGACATACTCTTCCTCGGTTGGTCCTGATCCCTTGGACCTCTCTGTGTGGCTGCCCCAGGACTGGCCGTGGCCAGGGGAGGGTGGGGGGCACCTGCCCCTCCTGCTGCTCTGAATGTATCTCTATTCCTCAGTTCCCCTTGGGAGGAGTCTGGGGTGTGGGCAGAGGGTTGGTGTTAACCCAGGAAGCTTTTGTTAATGGAAATTCATTCACCAACCTCGCGATCTTGGAAGCTTCTCTCAGCTCATCCCCTCCTTATAGCATACCCCAGCTCACTCTTTCATGAAGGTGAGAATCCATACCCCGTCAGGACCCGGATGCTGTGTCTCTGCCATCCCCAGCCCCAGTGGTGCCCGTGTTGGTGAGCACGCGTGCCTGCGCGCGTGCGCGCGCACACACACACACACACACACACACACGCACACTGGAAGGAAGGCAGGAAAATCTTGTTCAGGTGAATGTCTAAGCTTCCGTTTCCCCACTGCAGCTCCAAGCCCAGGCCACTGTTTAGCTCCTCCTGTTGTCATGTCTCTGGTTAATTACATTCTTTACTGAGGTGCAAATGTGTTTTTACAAGGAGACTAAGATGGTGTTAACTAGGAAGGAACTGTGAATGTTAAAGATGCATTTACCTCTGGTTGCAAAGCTGGGGTTCTTGGCTGGAAGTGCTCCCCTAAGCTGTCCTGCAAATGCACCTGGGCATCAAGCCGCCCTCCTCCCTTCTCCGTCCCGTAACCCTGCCATCCTAGCCCCAAACGTAGCCTCCTTGGGGTTAAATTAGTAACTCAATCCATGAGGAGAAAACCAATGTGTGTGTCTGGGAAGTGTCAGGCCAGGCCTTAGAACAGTGCAGACCACCGACCTTGGTTTCTGGACGTCTTGGTTCATTTCGAATACTGAGAACCAAAATAATTCACTTCGATCTAAACATCAATCAGTAAGTAGTCCAGCCAGAGCCGACTTTAAGCCAAGGCTGTCCTTCACTGCCCATCTCTGTTTGGGGTCCATTGCCCTCCTGATTCTTCCTCCCTGCTGCCCACAGGTCCCCTTCCCCCTCACCTGTTAACGTTTCCTCAGAACCCCAGCCAAAGCCTGCCGCTGGAAAAGGGCCCAAGACTCAGCCACACATCTGAACGTGATGGCTACTCTTCCTTTGAGCTTCCTACAGTTTCAAAGAAGTAGGCAGCTCCTCACTAACTAGGGCCCAGAATCTCTCAGACTTGCCCGCACTCTCGGAGAGAGAGCGCCACGTGTGCAACTGGTATCAGGAAACCAGGCGGGTGACCACAGTGTACTGCAACTGTGTGACAAGGACGTGGGCTCTCAAATGACTCAGTGGGCCTGAGCAGCCACACTGCGGAGAGAAACTGGCATCGTAAACATGGCAGGGGGTTCTGTGGAGGAGATGGCATATATCCCTCAGAGCCAGAGCGGGTGCCCCCTTGGTTTCTGATCACCCGGGGCCTCTAATCCCTTCTGAAAGCTGCTCTGCCCTTTTTTTACAGGTGCTGGGGCGCTAGCTGACAGGAAGAATTTCTGGCCCAGCTGGGAGTGAGAAGAGGGAGTGAGTCTCCTGAGGGCCATCCTCGAGTCGCCAGGATCACCCAAACAGTAAGAAATGCTTCTCCATCCTTAAACACATAAGTAAACCCTGCAGGCAGATGATCTTTTCTCCTGGAAACTTCGAGAAGCTGCCCATCCCATTAGCTGGCTCGTAGCTTATATAAGCTGGGAACCCACAATGCTGTATTGTTTTTACATTTTTCCTCCTCAGCTCCTTGAGGACGGGGCCAGAGCTGTGCCTCATCCCTGCGCCCCTCTCTTTTCTTCTCCGTAGTCTGGGAACAATGAAGTGTTGTGGACGCAGATAGTTGGGCTGCTGCTTCCACCCACCATGACCATAACCATCGTATAACCTTCTGGAGCAAGCGTTATCACTTAAGAATTGCCTGGGAGTCTTTGTTAAGAGGCACTACCTGGGCCTCGCTCCGGAGTGTCTGCTTTTCTAAGCCGAGGTTAAGACCAGGAGTCTGCACCCCAAGTGTTTTTGATGAGCACGGAGGAAACTGCATCCCAGGTGTTTCTGATGAACTCTGAGAAATTGTTCTTTAGAACCTATAAGGCATTTTGAATGGAGACTCTCATTTAATCCTCTTATCAGATAGGGTTTTTTAAATCCCCTTAAGTAACTTCATGATCTCAAAGACATTAAGTACCAGTATAGGCAGGGATTTAGAAATCCAGTTTTCCAAAACAACCCCTCTTTCTTTCCAGTATGCCACGATAAGGACTGGATCTGTTGTGGTGAGACTGGGCCCCGACTCCAAAGGACGCTGCCCAGGACTTCGTGTAAATTTCCCTGCTGTCTCAGGGCTGCTGTGACCTTACGGGTCATCAGCTTTCATTTTGGGGGCAGTCATTGCCCAGTTCCTCCCAAAAGCTGGTTTCCCCGAAGAGAGGGAGAGGGAGACAGTACTGGAGCAGAAAGGTGAATGTTCCTGGGGGCCAGCTCCCCAAGGTAGCCAGGCCACAGGTATTCTGGGGGGAACATGGGCAGAACTGGCCCCTCAGTGCTCATCCTGGTTCCTGTGCCTTCTGGCCATTTGGGGAGCTCTGTGTTTTAGGGGTAGGGAGGTGTGGGGAGCATGCTGAAGCCTGCTATGGCTCCTAGAGGTAAAAGCCAGAGAAAAAGACCTATGTAGGGAGCTCAAGTCTTCACCCTAAGTGTGAATTCTACAATGCCCATTTCTGGGACAGAGATCTCTACAGATGATAGTGGTGGTGAGGCCTTAAAGAAGATGGGAAAATGATATAAATAAATCAGAGAGAGAGAAAAGAAAGAGAAAAAAGAGAGAGGGTCAGAAACTCCCGGTGAACCCATGTGGACAGGTGTCGCTGCCAAGTCTGGTGGCTTTCCCTGGGCCTGGTCATTGTATTGAGAGCCCAACTGCTCTCCTCGCCAAGACTGCAGGAGCTCAAGTCCCAACAGGCCAGACCAGCCCGGGAGAATGGAGGGGGCTCTGGCCTCCTCCATTGTGCTAGGTTGAAGGGAAGGATGGAAATGGGTTGAGGGACAGCTCACGCCTGCCTGCCGAGGGTCGCATCTTTCCATAGAATGGAAAGTTTCCGTGGATGACTTAGAGCAACCTCATAGAGCCCTCTGACATCCCCCTCCCTCTCCCTCCCCATTCCTCCCCCGTCCCCCCACCCCTCTACTGCCCCCCGGACTATCTTGCTGAGTGCCAGTCTGGTCTGTTCTGGGGACTAAACGCAGTTGACACCATTGCTGGGATTGGTGCAGTCGGCAAGGACAATTTTTGCAGCTAATGCTGGAAGGGTGGTAATCAGAGGAGCCGCCAGCTGTCTCACTTAAATTCTTAGCTCTCTCGCTCTCTTTTTTTAAAATCGTTTTGCTTACATAATCCACCCCCTTTTTATTTTCTAATTCTCTCCTTGCAAAGCTGGCACCAGAGGGGAAGGGCTGGGGCGGAGGGGGTAGCAATTACACATCAGTTTGGGGAGCATTTACATTTTGCAATTACAATTTAAAAATAAGCCTCGTTAATGAGCTCCACGTGTCAACGACAAACCCTAACTGACATACTCTCCTGGGCTTGCCTGCCTCCCCCTGAAGTCAGAGGCTCGGTGGAGTCAGAGGTACCTAGGGAGACACGGGCGAGGCCGGGGGCAGCATCGGAGGGCCCACAAGAGCCGTCAGTGTGCCCTTGAGGTTGGTGGAGGACAGGTGTGGGGCTGGGCACCTCAAAACCTAGAATTCGGCACTCCAGCTTCCCTCTCTTCCCTGCACTCACGCTCCGTCTCAGCCCATCTCCCTCCGAGAGCTGACACAGCAGGACCTTGTGTCCTCAGCTGTGAGAAAGGGAGCTTCCACTGCCGGTACCCTCCGAGGTGGGAATTTTCCGAGCCCTGTAGAGCAAGCATCACACCTAGTCCCCAGGAGCCAGCCAGCCAGCCAGTGTGACTGGATATTCCTGGACTGGGTAGAGGGACTGATCACACAGGCAGGGAAGGGAACACAGAAAGGGACCAGGATTAGTCGCATCGCAGTTGGGGAAGGACACGTCTCCTCTTATAGTTGGCTATCCTATATTTCATGAAGCCCTCTGATCTCTTGGGCTGGGACTTTGGAACCAGACACATCCACATTCAAATTCTAGCTCTGCTCTTCCTTGGCTGTAAGGTTTGGGGCAAGTTAAATAACTTGTGTTTTCTGACTAGCATTGTCTTTATGCAATTGGGATAAGTGTATTTACTTTAGACGTCATCTTTGAGGATTAAATGAGATGATATAGGAGAAAGCATCTCATCCAGCAGCCGGCACAAGAAATGTCCCGTAAAGTTCAGCTCCTCACCATGCCCCTCCCCAGGAGCCCCAACATGCTTCCTCCTGCCCCCATTTCCAGCCACCAGGGACACTAAGGAAGGGCAGTCTGGTCTGATTTTGCCCCGTCTCCCCTTCAAGTCAAGCCATCTGTGCCCTGAGCAACTCCTGAAGGGGATCCCCCGACCCCCTTCCACTCACACCCTGGCCAGCTCCCTATAGGATTTTCTGCAGAGCCTTGGCCTCAGGCCTCCGTTCCCGCCCTCCACTTCTCAGGGGCTGGCTCCGGACTCCGGCTTTCAACAGCCCAGTTCTCTCTTCTGGACAGAACTTCAACAGAGTGACCTTTTATCAGGCTCCACCTCTGTGCTTTCTTCTGTGAAATGAGGGAGGTGGGCCAGGCGCTCTCTGAGTCTTGACCTCTGTAAGGCTCCAATGCTCCCTCCCCAGAAGCTTCCACGGGAAAGGCTTTCATCTCCTGAGCAGCCTCATCCAGGCCAGGCTTGGGGCTGACCACGTATCATCAAAAACTGACATGATACTTGAAACAGATATAAAATAGCTCTTCCCTGTGGCAAAACCAGAGACGTATCTTACACAAATCCGAGACAAGGAGGACTTCCAAAAGCAGGCCCCTTGACATAGGGCGGAGAACACAGAAAGGAAGATAATCTCACTAGTTCAGGTGCTTAGGCAAACCGTTGTTAAATAGCATGTTGTACAAACTGTTCTAAGAACTTGCTTTTTTAACCTAGGCTCTGTAATGGACAGCTTTCCAGGTCAAAATAGGTTGACTCCATTGTTTTTAACACCGCATAGTATTCTCCTCTGTGGACGTTTCATTATTTATTTTAGGAATTTTTAAAATTAGAAGTAAAGGGTACATGAGGGAAAAACAGTGTAAGAGATATAAAATAGAATAAAAAGGGTCCCTTCTTTCCCCTACCTCTACCCACAAGGTCCAAATGACCCAAAGTTAACTACAATTAACAGTCTCTGATTTTAATTATTTGGTGGCTGGTGTTTCCTGTGTTGTGTTATGTAATATACTTGAATCCCTCTTTCTTAATTTGTGTATTTATCTATTCACTCCTTGCTATGCAAGCTGGGGAAATTAGCATGTATTCTCCCCTTCCAGTTTGACTTAGTTTGATAATTTTTATTAAACCATATTTGCTACTATGTTTGATGTATAGTATTATATAGAATATAGTGTGTCTATATATTACATGGTATATATTGTATAGCACATAGTGATTTATATCATGAATTCTATATTATGTGTAGTCCGGATAATACTAGCTTTATAGAGTTATAAGATGTACAGTCTCACTGTAGCTCCCTCTGCATTCCTCGTACAGGTAGATTGTAGGATAGAAATATTATCTGACCACAGAACTAAATAGTGTGATTTGACCAGGGGAAAGGAAATGGAACGGTCTGTTGTGACAACTTGGCCGCTGCAGGAGAATCTTCTGAGCACCCCCGCCATGTACCGCCTGTCCCTCCCACCCCCCCACCCCTCCAGCTTGCTCCCTCCCACTGGCTTCCGCTGGACCGCCACCATGTCTTGCGTGGACACTATTCTCTTTGTCTAATTCCTCTGTTTTACTGAAATACCACCTCTAATTATTTTGATAGGGATGAGTGGGAAATAAACTCTGAGTTCTTACGTGTCCAAAACAGACTTTACTTTGCCTTCAAACTTGATTGATCTTCAGATAGAGCTCAGAATCCCATGTGCAAACCCTGTTCCTCTTAGGTTTCAAAGACATTATTTTACCGTCTTCCTATTTCTGATTTTGCAATGAGAATTTAGGGAAACTTTCAGTTTGCTTTTCTTTTGCAAGTTCAAAAACGTCACCACTGTGTGCTAAGGCTTGAGATTTTGTTTGCTCCTTTTTTTCATTACCCCTACTCACGCCCTGGGGCCACTTTCCATCTGAAGTCATCTGTCTTGCTTCAGCTCAGGGAAATGGTCATTTCATTATTTCTTTGCTTATCCTGCTCACTTGTCTCTGTTTGCTCCTGGAACATCCATTGCCCAGCACAGAGCCTGGTGCATAGTAGATGCTCAGTTAATGCTTACTGAAGTTATTGCTTGGGACGTAGATTCTGCTTAGGTCTCTATTATCAACTCACTGCGTGGACCTGGACAAGTTTTCTCATTTGAACAGAGAAGTCAGACCTCATAACTGCTCTGGAGGCTTCCACTCTGTGGGTCCTCTGGCAATCTGTCCTGGAGCTTTGAGTCCCTGCCAATCCTGGGACTGGGGAAGAAGCGAAAGTGAGAAGTGAGAGGAAGGCAGAAGGTGGACAGTAAGGCAGCCACAGTGGCCAGCCTCCTGAGATGTACATTTCCCTGAACCTTTCATCGGTTCAGCAACCCCAGCCCGTCCCCCATGGGGACCTCTCTCCTTTACCTTCCCAATCATTCTTAAATGGGCCTCCTTTCCTCTTCATCTCTGCTCCCTATATCTTCTCAGCTCACCTCCACACAAAGCTCCCATTAGTGAAATAATCCTGACCATGGCAAGTGTCTCATTAAGTGAGATTTTTTCTTTTCACTTTTATGAATCCCAGGACAAAGAGACAGCAGACTTCCCTCCGCAATCCTGCACAGCAGGTGCTCCGACCTGAGACAGCCAGGCCCTAAAAACGAGAGGAAAGATGAGAAGTCCCTACCAATAGATAGCTCGGCTCTGCCCCAGCTTGGGCTACCTTATACCCTGGGGGAGGCATCTTGGATGAGAATTCCCCACTTGCTTCTCGTCCCCACCCTGGAGACTGGCTCTGGGAACAGACACCTCACACACAGCTCCCCTGACTGCCCAGACCTATCTGCTCTGGACAGAACCTCTAGATCTGGGAGCCAAGATGATTTGTTCCTTTTCCCTGAGAGGGCCAGACGCTGAAAGATCCAGGTTCACAAGGGCTCAGATCCCAGAAGATCATTCTCTGTTCTAAGTCAGAGCATCCTAATTGGTCCCTAAGAGCCAGAGTCCACCGTCTTCTCTCTTCTTGCATCTCCTGTCCTTGCTCTGCCATGGAAAGTGGCATCCCCTCTTACTGGAGAGAGAAGAGGGGCAAGTGAAAGGGCCACAATTTTGAACGTCAAGTCCACAAAGATTCTGTACCGAAGGCAGGCATGCGAGCTTAACGATAGAACACGAGTTGGCACTGCGAAAAAGGCAGTATTAAGATTCGAGGTGAGTTCTAACTTTCAGACAAACCACGAGTATTCAGAGAGTCTGCTGCTAATATGAAACACTTCTCCTCGGTGCCTGAGTGCAGCAGAAAGGGCCAGGAGATGACTAAAGGTTTCCTTATTAGAAGCCTGAGAACTACAGCCCCCTTTCCAAGGCTGGGTTTGAAGGGGCTGGGCTTGGCAGGGGGACAGGCAGGAGTCAGTGGGAAGGAGAACACAGCTGTGGTCCTCTGCACTTTGTTTAGCAGCTACCTGCTCAGGAGGCTGTGGGTAACAACCCCACCCCCGGCCTGTAGAGATGACCTAACTGGTCCCCCATTCGGACCACTGCCCAGAATCCATCCGGGCTGGAACAGGAAGAAGGTGGAAAGGAGAGGGTGCACAGGAAGGGACTTCTGCAGGGGGAGAAAGCTAGGACTTGGGGAGCTATGACAAGAGATGGGCTACCCCCCTAAGGATGGGCTGCCCCAACTTGAAAAACCATCGCTGTGCAACTGGACAGGCTTTCCAAAGCTGGAGCCAGGTGCCTCCGAGCCTGTGAGTCATGGGCACACTTCCCTCCAGAACAGAGACTTCTCTGCCGCTGTGGGTGGTCCTGGGAAACCAGGGGCGGGTGGGGAAAGAAGTCCAAGCCAAGACATCCATGGAGAGCAGACGGCCCTCAGACTGCACGCTCCCTTCCAGCCCACCCCGGCCTGGGGGTGGGGGGGCCCACCTGGGCCGCTGCAGGGCCCCACAGTCCTGGCTGACAGGACGGAGACGCTGACGGAATCCCAGTCACCTGTGAGTCAGAGCCCCGGCCCCAGTGCCACGGGGTGTGGGGTCAGGGCCCTGGCTTGCCCCACTTTAGCACGGCACTAGTTCCCGGACTCTGACTCCCAGACAGCTAACGCACACGATCGAATTCCCCATTACACATCACCCCTTCGGTGCAGACTTCCCCCACGGATTTCTGTCATTTCATATGCATCCTTTAATTGTGTTCCCTCCCTTCCTGATGGAAACCCCAGTACAGCGAGTGGACAGTGGAGACTCAAGATGAGCCTCTCTCTCTATTTTTTTTTTAAGATTTATTTATTTATTTGACAGAGAGAGAGAAAGAGAGAGATCACAAGTAGGCAGAGAGGCAGGCAGAGAGATGGAGGAAGCAGAGCCCCATGCGGGACTCCAACCCAGGACCCTGAGATGATGACCTGAGACAAAGGCAGAGGCTTAACCCACTGAGCCACCCAGGCCACTGAGACAAGCCCCTCTTTCAGCTTCCTGTTCCCCGTCTTTGTCTCCGTGGCATGATGGGCATGAGACCCCTACTTCTCGCTACCAGCACCACTACCAGGGTTCCCTCTTCCACTCACTTTTGTGAAATAACAGCAGCAAACCGTAATGAAATATTTAGGTAACTGTGGACCCACGCAGCTGTCCGAAGCTGCTGGCGGGAGGGGCTGCCGAGGGGGGGGGGCTCCATCCACAGGGGCGAACGAAGCCGCGTGCCTTAACGGGGCTGCGCATGCCCAGGGTGGATGGCTATCACAGAATTCACGGAAATCCAGGACGTGGGGAAGCATTTTAGATGGTACGACCCAGTTGGTAGCTTGTCTCCACAATCACTTTTGCCTCTTCTGTACTTCTCCCACCTGCTGAGGGGGGGCTCACTCCTCTGGCGTTCCCCTCCTCCACCCCGAGACTTGTAGGTTAAACGTTCAGTTGCAGACAGCAGACCATGGGTCACATTGGAAGACCTCCTCAGTGGCTCCGAGCCTCAGTTTTCACGCCGGTGAATGGGCACAGCCCTCCTGCTTACACCAGGCAGTGGCTGGGAAAAAGACACAAGGTTATCTGCATCAGAAACTTAGCAAAATGCCTGGGGCCTAGGGAAAGCTCAATAAATAGCAGCCGTTATTCGGTCCATTTGCCATCTCACTCCCCTCAAAATTTGCTCCCCGGACACAAACTCACTCTCCGCGAGGTGTACATGACTGCTGGAATTGGAAGAGCTCTGTTTTCCAGATTTGTTTGTTCCTTTCACATTTTAACAGTAAGCCAAAGAAATTAAATTGTAACTGTGTACATATCCAAGTCCCATAAGGAGATAGAGCTTGTGAAATTGTACGGCAGAGGATTTCTGTCCCCTAACACGGAAACGTGAGGAAGGGCCATGATCTTGTCTACCGAAGAGCACAAGGTTCGGTGGGCGAGATGGGGCATGCGGGTGGGAAGCAGATCCCCCACGACACAGAAACACACATAGTGATCGTTCATGCTTCCGTGCTGTACTTCTGCTTCAAGGAAGAGTAGAGTTTTGAGCAAAATTTTGATGAAGGAAAGGACACGAGAGTGTAATACAGAGACCTTAATGGCAGATGAGACGCACAGCAAAAAGCATGGAGGAAAACTTTCATAAGGTGATAGAGGGCGTTTCTGCTCCGCTGGGGCTGGAGACCGGTTGGCAATGCCCAGGAATGGGCTCACTGCCCAGCATCACTTTGTCTTTCGCACATGGCGGCCATCATCCTCCCTTCCCTGGGGCTCCCCCCACCCTGACAGATGAGAAACACAGAGCCAGTGTCCCCGCTGTCATTCCAAACAGCCATGAGGACCAAGCATGAGGGAGGCTCCTGGGCAGCCTTTCCTCCCTGAGCTGACCTTGTCACTATGGACGCTCCTCGGTCTCCCTCCTTTTTCTCACAAGCTCCCCTGGGCCACCCCAAAGGCCTAGGGAGGAAGGACATCCATTAGCTGGGGGAGGAAGTATCAGGGACGAGTGGCTTTTCTGTGATAAACTGAGCCCAGAGAGCCACTTGCTTTAACAGCCCTGACTCTTGAGCGTTTTTTTCTGGAGGCAATTTTTTAGAAAACAGAACCACCTATCATCCAGCCAGAGGACGTGGTATCTTCCTAAGAGAGAAAAGGGGCCCAGCTGACCCTCCTTGGAGCATCTGGTTCCAGCAGAATCTGAGAGCATCACAAGGGACAGATGGACTAAGAATCAGGGTCCCTTATCCCTATAGATGCCACCGCCCGCCCCAGTCCTGTGGCTCCAGCCCCCTCCCTGCCCACCCCTGACTTCCCTCCTCTCTCCAGCTCCCCGGGAGTGCCGTTCTCCCAGTGTGCCTGCCTCGGAGAAGAGAAAGATTTCTGAAAGGGAGGGAGGCAGATAGGGCAGCAGGGAGATGGCTGCTTGGCTCCCTCCATCTGGGCTTCCCAGCATCTGAGCTGTTCCTCTGTCTCTGCTGAGTTGTGAGCCTCAGGGGCCCAGCCCGTGTTGTTTTCTCAGCTCTGTTCCCGAGCAGCGGCTGCCGTCAGCTCTTGACAAATAATAATAAACCTGGGAATCAGGTTTGTCAAGGGGGATTTCGGTCCCTGGGTTCATTTTTAGATTTGTTTCTGTGTGTGTGTGTGTGTGTGTGTGTGCGTGCGTGTGCGCAGACAGGAGAGCACGTGATGGTGTCTTGGGGGAGCAGGCTGGGGCTCCCAAGTGCCCTGGCAATCCACCCTCACTCTAGCTACCCAAGAACAGGAGGGCTCTCCTCTGCCCCTGATCCTTGGGACTGCTTGCACGTTTAAAAGATAAGAGAAAGAATTGAATGAAAGGCCTCTAGCTCTCTCTTTTCCCTGTTCCTTCCTGCCTCTCCCACTCATGCTATTTGGGTAGAGCTGAAGGGGGCTGGCCATGAAACAGAGGGGACAGAATCCCAGCTCTAGGTTCCAGAGTTGCCTGAGCCATGGGGGGAACTTGGCAACAGGCCCAGGGAGAGGCTTCTTGATGGAACCTTCAGGTGGGCCCCACCGGGCCAGCAGCACGACCTCCTGGCCTCCACTCCTGAGATGCAGCGCCAAGGGGAGAGCTTTCCTGAAAACAGGAAAATGCTCAGAGTCGAGCATTACAGGCAAAAGCTGGACCCAACTGTGGGTAAGCATGAAATTTAGGGTCCTACGGTGGGGCCCCTCCGGAGCGGAGCGAGCAGTACCCCCTTCCAGCAGCGAGGGAGTGGCCGTTGGAGGTCACCGCTGCCATCCCCCTGCCTCCAGGCAGGCAAAGGTGCAAAGCACTTACCTGTGAGACATGTGCAGGGATGGCACTTACCCTGATAACTGGCATGCTTCCCCCTCCCTTTCTGTTTTTTTGTTTTATTTTGTTTAAAGAAACCAAAGGGGGGAAAATTGCCAAGTTGTGAAGTGCTTTAAGAGGAGATGAGAATCTTCATCAAAATGCTAAAAGCTGGAGGGGGAGAGTAATGTGAAAACTCTTGCCTGCTATTTATGGGATTGATTCTCAGATCAAGAAGAAGCAAGCAGTCGGATGAAAGGAATTATTGTTAAAGCTCCTCGGTAGGAAGATCTAATGGACAATTGCTGCTATCAGGGGGAATTAAATTGCTGTTTCAGTTTGTAAAATATATCAGCAGCTTTTTGAAGCTGGGAAAGGTGTGACAGCCCAGGCAGGGAGGAGAGTGAGGGCTCTGTCGCTTCCTGGCCCCAGTGTGGGGAAGCAGGAGGCAGGCAGGAAAGGAAGGCTGGGGAGTCGCTCTCCTAACTCTGACCCTGGTCCACGTGTTTGAAGCCAAACTGCAAAATAGCTAAACTGGTTGGGGCGGTGGGGGGGAGGGGTCGGGGGCAAGGCGGCAGCCCTGAGGGGCCCAAGTCTGGGCCCTGATGTTCTCAGAACCCCCATGAATCAGGGAGGCATGGCAGGAACAGGAGGGCGAGGTGGGGGGCTCCCCTCTAGGCAGGGTGGTCAGGGGGTGTTGTGGTCTGTGACCACCAACAGACCCACTCACAGCCAGCGCAGAGTCGAACCCTCTGCCTTCTGTAACTCCTGAGCATCCCCTCCCTAAACTGCGGCAAGAGGGATCCAGGGGGCCTCCTAACCACCCCAGCTCCCAGAACAGGGTCTCTCAGCTGGGGTTCAGAGTGCATAAATGATCTGTTGACCCAGCCACGAGGAAGATAAACTGCAAAATGGCTTTGGGTATAGGGGAAGGAGAGGAGTGGAGACCCTTGGGAGGAGGACCAACACCATTTGGAAGAGACTGTCCTCCCTGTGTGGGGAGCAGGAGGGCCTCTGGCTTCTTTGACTTCACAGAAGGCTCTTACCCCTTCTGAAGACCACTTGCCCCACTTGGCAGTTAGGACTGAGAAGGAGAGAAAGGTAGGGGGAGAGAGACATTTTCACATCTCTGAAAGCTCACACTGGCTTCTGCTCTGTCTCCATTCTGTTCCCTGGAGACCAGCATAACGGGGCATGACCCGGCACCACCACCCAAGTAGGCTTCTCAGAAAGGTAGTAAATGATAATTCGCTCAGAGAGCTGCAGGCAGCCAAGGGGTTTGAGTGGCCTCAGTTCCTCTCTTGCTGAAGTCAGTAGAAAATGATTTCCTATGGAGATATCCAAGCAGGAACCAGAGGGGCACCAGGGAAGTCGTCCTTCTGGCTAGGGCATTCTGCAGTGACCTGGGGCTCTGTACCAGGTGCAGTGTCCATGCAGACCTGGGTCATGGTGGAGCAGTGGCTCATTTTGGACCTTTAGCCAGCCAGCCTTCAGGACGGCAGGGGTCTGCTCCTGAGTGCAAAGACTGCTAGGGTCTCCCTCCACCTAATGCTTCCTTCGGTAACGTAGAGTTCTGGCTCTCACGCCCCACTCTGAGCCTGCTCTTATCAGACCTGAGGACTTCCACTCACCCCGAGCACCCGAGGTCAGAGAGATGGGGCAAAGCAGCATCATCCATGAGGCCACAGCACTCCTGTCCCCTGAATCCTTGGGCCCCTGACCTCCCCCCCGATTCCTAGAGCACCCGGTCCAGCGTTTGGGAGGCTCCTGGGGGGCTGGCCCCTTCCCTTCCTTCCTCAAGGACCCTTCGCTTCTCCCTCACTTGCAGACAAGTCAACCAGACCTCCTCACATTTTCAAGCTTCCCAGCCCAGAGTTACAACCTCCCTTTCACCTCCATGCTCTCCACCGTCCCGGCCGTGGCCCCACCCGCCACCACCCAGCGCTAGCTTCATACACCCCACACAGTGACCACGGTGTTTCCTCCAAATCTCAAGATTTCTAGCCCTTCCTGGGTTTTGCGCAGAAATCTGGTGTGTGTGTGTGTGTGTGTGTGTGTGTGTGTGTGTGTACGCACCCCTGCGTTTCTTTAGATAAATCCACAGAGTCACATGAAATCAGTGACAGGTTGACACCGTTATTTCAAGATTCATCGCTCTGAGTTGCCAGCGCAGGAGACCTAGCCAACTCCTTCCCACCACCAACACTTTTTTTCCAAGCATAATTTATAGCAGTGGGGTGAATTTGTTTCCAAAAGATGAATATCACACTATCAGCAACAGCTGCCTCTCATTTTTATTTGTTTTTAAATTTGACTCAAAGTCCAATTCTCTATACACATCCGAAGCTGTAAATCCTAAGGCGACTGATTACATGATTTAGTAAACAGGTTCTATTATATAATGCAATTAAAGCAGGGCTCTGAGGCGCCACCTACAGGCCGCTTCTGGGAAGGGATCTGAGCCAGAGACTCCTTTTGGACGAGGCTCTCTCTAGGCGGAAGGAAAATAAAGGGGATTGCGCCAGGGTCGAGGCGGCAGCTCCGGAGGGAGAAGATGCAGCCAGCCAGGTTACTAATGCAGCCTTTTGGTCTCTCCTGCTGAGTTCACTCTGTTATTTCAGTCTCCTGCAAATCTGTCTAGATGTCAGAACCCAGGCCTGGGCAGCTGCTCAGAGGGCTCCCTCCCTGGCCTGGGGATAGGGGGTGGGAGGGGGGCTTCTGGGCTGGGGGTGCTGAGGAGAGCTCCTGGCTCTCCGGCCTCAGGGGCCTCTCTCCCTCACTCTCAAATGGGCACTGAGGAGGAGAAGACATGAGCTGGCTAGCCTTTGAAATGAAGCTAGAGGGGAGCCTGGGTGGCTCAGTGGGTTAAAGCCTCTGCCTTCTGCTCGGGTCATGATTCCAGGGTCCTGGGATCGAGCCCCGCATCCAGCTCTCTGCTCAGCAGGGAGCCTGCTTCCCTTTCTCTCTGCCTACTTGTGATCTCTGTGTGTCAAATAAATAAATAAAATCTTAAAAAAAAAAAAAAAAGAAAGAAAGAAAAGAAAAAGAAATGAAGCTACTATCCAACTATCTCCCTTCCATTCAACCAAGCTTGTGTTGAGGGCTTCACCGTGGGCAAAGACTTCCAGAATATTCTGGTGAAATCCCTCATTTTGCAGTCCAAGAGGGGAACTTGACTTGTATTGGCCACAGATACATGACAGAGCTAGATGAGGATTCCAGACTTTTTGACCCTGAGCACAGGCTTTGAGCAAGGGAATTTAGGAAAAGAGGGAAAGGAGGCCCAGGCAGGGGATGGGACTTCCACAGCCTCTACGTGTAGCTAGGGAAGGAAAATAATGAAAATACTGCCGGTGTGTGTCAGAGGGCAGAAGAGAAGGGCTTCTGTGGGGCCCTCCTCAGTGTGTCTTAGCTTCCTTGCTAGGGAAAGAAGGATAGCAGGAAGGAAGGGAGGGAGGGAAGGGAGGAAGGAAGACAGACCCAGGGCCAGTGTGCCCTCCGCTCGCCCCTCTGCCCTAAACTACAACACTCTGCAGATGAATCAGGTTCTGGGGCCTCAAGAATTCTCGCTTCTCCAAAGAGCTTTTGTAAGCGGGAGTCACGCACAGGTAGCCGGGGAGAGGAGAGGGAACTTGCTTCCCTGGGCGCCAAGAGAGAAGCTGGACCAGAAGTGGGAGCAGGGATGGATGAAGAAAACAGGACTATCAGGGTAGGAAAGGATGGAAACACTTCCACACCTGGGCCGGTGCCCACCATCCGCCCAGCCTCCCATCTAGGGCCATGAGGCGGGACTGTGAGGAGCCAAAGGGAAGCGGTCCTGTCCCCGCCCCCTCCAAGCGGGTGCCAGATACAATGTAGTCTCTGCTAGGGTCAGAGGGCGAGAACAAATGCTGTCGGGCCAGCTGGCCAGAGAGTTCCCAATTAGACTTTGTTTCTCATCCTTAAGGCCCTGAGCCCCCAACCCCAGCACCCCAGCCCAATTACTGCCGGGCAGCATTAACCCCTTGATGCCCCAGGCCGTTAATGGAATGTTAATTGGTCTAATGGGTTTCATGTCAACAAGTCCTAATGAGCTCCTTCCTAACGAGCTTGCTATTTTTTTCTAAGCCTGTTTGTCAACACACTGGAGTTGGGGCTACAGACCCAGGGCCTCACCTCACAGGGCTGAGGGAGCAAGAGTTGAGACAGGGAGTGGTTGCTTCCTGGCTGCCCATTCCTACTTCCTAAAGGGGTGTCTTTTGATGTCCCCTCACCCACCCCCAACCTGTGCATCACAGCCTTCCTGGGCTCCTGAGCTCTATAAAATGGCGGTTTTAGCTCCTTTTGATAATATCAGTGACACGCATTATTTCTTCTTGGAGATCACTGTGGGGTTGAATGTTGCATTAGGGTTTTGTGTTTTGTTTTGTTTTTTTTTCCTCCCTCCCAGCTGTCCTAAAATAAAGGTTTTCAACATTAAGAACAATCTTTTTTGACGTGAGCCTGCCTTCGATGGGAAATTTCTCGATGGTAAATCATTCCTCGTGCATCCTCCATTTGCAGTCTTGGCTGCGCTCCCTGGAGTGCCCTGGTGTCTGGTAACAGAGCGCTGGGGCCTCTGCGCGGGGC
The DNA here is from genome assembly GCF_022355385.1 of Mustela nigripes. Lineage (NCBI taxonomy): Eukaryota > Metazoa > Chordata > Mammalia > Carnivora > Mustelidae > Mustela > Mustela nigripes. The sequence continues at coordinate 84,843,674 of NC_081557.1, read as the reverse complement.
GGAGCAGCCTCTCTGAGCCACTGACAAATGCGGGAAGCTGGAGACTGCAGTTTCTAGAGCCCAGGCCTACTATTCCCCTCCGGACTCCCGAAGAAAGTGTAAAAAGGGCCGGGTACGCAGGGATAGCTCAGGGAGCTCCCTCCACCCACTACGGAGTCTCACTGCGCCCAGCTTCAGACAAGAGAAGTTGGATCCCCACATCCTTCTCTCCAGGGAGGTTCCACACATCCCTCAGCTCCCCCAAGCCTCGCCAGTGGGGTTCCCCAAGGACGGGGGAGTGCCTGTGCTTGTGGAGTGGTGTGAAGAAAAGAGCAAGCTTCCGGAGATGGGTGTGGGGTCTCCCCTAGCGTCTCCTTACCAGAAGCTTCCGTGCCTGAGTGAGCAGAGAACTGACGAAACTTAAGCCCCTGATGAAAAGTCCTCCTGTTCTCTGGCAGGAGAAGCCCCCAGAGGGCAATGGGTTAGTGGCCTAGTGGCCTGTGATGACCCCAGAGAGGGGGAGGGGAGGGGCAAAGGCCATCTGGGTCCTCAGAAAATTGTTCTTGTGTCTTCTGGCGAGGCAGGTCTGGCCCCAGCTCCCAGCCTGACAGACTCCAGACTGAAAAATCTCCTCTCAGCTTGGGCGTCGGTGGTTGCTTCTGGCTGCAGACCTCTTTCACCCATCTCTCTTTGCCCCCAGGCTGGGTAGCCCTCCTGCCATTGCATATATTTCTAGGGACAGCAACTCCAAAATGACCCCAGCTCTCATTCACTGAACAGTGAACAAAGGAAAGCAAATTAAAGACCCCTCTATTTAGCCCCAGTCCTCCTCATTAAGTGTCCTCTGCTCTGCCTTTACTGACTTTCTCCTGCGTGAAATGAGGTTACCCCAAGACCCAAACCCAAGGTTAAAGGGAACCCGTTGCCCCTAAGAGGAGAAACCACGTAGGGAGCTCCCACCCCAGACTCTGCCCCCAGGCTCCCTCTTCTGGAGGCTGCTGGCACTACAGTCCTGCAGTGGTTCACTCTCTCTCCCGCCAGGGAGCTCCAAGGAAGCTCCAAGGAAGAGGTGTGAAGGCAGGTCCTGAGGCCCCAACCAAAGTTACCTCATCTGCCAGAGTTCCAGGAAAGGCTGAGCCTAACACACTCCTGAAATATCCCGATTTCCTCTTGTCCCTCAGTGTCTAACAGAGATTCCTCACTCATTTTAATCTCTCAAATGTCTTCATTCTGGAAGTTTCTTCGGACATCTCAGGGAGTCTCTATCCTCTTTTTCCCTTGGGAAGATGTTCTGCTCTGCTCTTGCCTTCCTTGGATGTTTACCGCCACCCAGACAAAGAGCCAGCCGCGAAGACAGACATGGTTTTCCCGCCTGAAGTGACAGGCTCCCCCGAGGTCTCCCTTCTGACACTCTTGACAAAAATACAGAATGGATCTGGGTGCCTCATGTGTGTGCGAGGTGGGGAGACCCTGAGTGTTTCTATTGCAAAGACATCCTGGTGGTCTGTCATCTGAGGTAAAGCCAGGGGAGGCGAGGGGAGGTGGTAGAGAGGCCCAGGGGATGCCCTGCAGGCCCTGCAGAAGCCCTCTGTCCCTTTGGGGTCTCCTCCGGAACCTTCCTTTCTCTTCATTTCTCTTTCTTCTTGCCTGCTGGGCCATCACCTCCCTGACTGATAACACTCCGAGGAGAGCTTGCCTCCTCTTGTTTATTCTCCCACACCTCCTAGCGTGTAGACGACACTTGATAAATAAATAGTCCGTGAATGAACACCTACACGTCCCGTGTTTCCGCATGCACTTAAGGTCCAAGCATAGCTGGAGACTCAGGTCAGGCCAGCCTTCCTGCTTCCTCCTTTTCCTGAAAAATAACGAAAAAACACCTACACTCTGTCTCATACTCACACACCCCTCAGGGTGCTGGAGACCAGGCCCTTCCCTTAGGCAGCTCCAAACACCCTCACATTACCACAGAATTCACATATGTGAACATTCCAGAAGACCCTAGGGAAGGCATGGGAAGGCATCAGTGGAACGAGGAGGGAGCCCCACAGTGCACTCAGGGAGAGGGAAGGGAAGTTCTGAGTCTGCGCTCACAAATGTTTCTAGCTCTTCAGCACCCTCCACCCAGGAGAAGCACAGGCCTCTTGCCCCACGGAGGTTCTTAGGAGTTTCCGGGCCCCATGATGGACAGACCTGCGGCAGGCAACTAGCCTGTGGTTTCCAGCTTTAAATATTTCAGGGCATCTAGTGTAGCTCAACAGCTTTCTGGGCGTTCCGTTTCCTTGGGGTGGGGAGTATTGCCAGGCTGTCTCCACTTACAACGCCACGTTCCATTTCAAGAAGAATCCGTGAGGCCCAGGAGGGGCAGCTCACTTACTGGTGATGGGTGGGGAGTAGTGCCGTTCAGGACAGCGGGGGACAGGGCACCTGGAGATTCGGGTCCAATCCCTGCTTCACTAGCACCGCCTCACCCCCTCTGCACACCCTCTGTCCCCTCCTCTGTTTGTAAGATGGGGGTGGTCTTGGCTCTGCTCCTCTGGCCCCAAGATGCTGGTGACTCCGTCCTGAATACAGGCTAAGGAGGCTTACTTAAAAGAACATCGCAGACATATCCATTGCTCCACAGTCACAAGCAAACACCTAGAAAAACTCGGCAAGTGACGGGAGGCTCACCCAGGCTCTTGGATGTCCCCCAGCCTCTTTCCCTTCCCTGAAAACCAACTGGTCTCCCCATCCTGGCCACCCCACCCTCCAGCCTGAGCAGGCCTGCACCCCCACCTCCCTTTTCGGCCACTAGGGGGTGTGACGAGCACGCCTGGGAGGGGTTAGCCTGCGCTCTCAGACCCTGGGGTAGTGAGGTGGGACTTGGAAGAGTTAGGGCAGGAGACCTCCTACCCCTGAGAACCCAGGTGGCTGTTCCAGAAGCCTGGGAAAGGGCCAGCGCCCTTGTCTTGGGGGATACCCGAATTGCCGCCAGTGCCCTGTGCTGCCACCAGCCAGGCTCCCCTTCCCTTGCCCCTCCCTGCCCACCAGGCCCCAGCTGATGCTGTACAAAGCATGGCTGGGGAGTGGGGGGTGTTCAGTTGTTTCACGTATGATTTGAATATCATTTCTTTTAAGTCAAAATGGCTCAGAAAGCCCCTCCCCACCCTGGCTTCTCCTCTTTAGCTTTCATTTGTTCCCCTAAAGGGCTTCCAGTGCTTGCTGTAGGCCCTCAGTCCAGGTGGCCTGGCCTCAGAATATGTTGAGCCGGCCGGTCCCCAGGGCTCCCTGCGCTCAGCCTATTAACGGTGCGGCCCCCTTTCTCCTGCCACAGATCCTCGATGTGAATCAATCCCATGATGCAACATGCCTCCCCAGCCCCTGCTCTGACGATGATGGCCACGCAGAATGTCCCTCCCCCACCCTACCAGGACAGCCCGCAGGTGAGTGTCGACTGACCAAATGACGGGAAGGGGGTGCGGTGGCCTTCCCCGGGTGGGACAGAGCGAGGCCTCCCCCAGCTATCTCCTGGCCACACTCTGGGCTTCTCCCGCCTCTGGAGAGCCGGTCAACACAGGCCCCCGGAGGACCATTGCCTTTGAGAAAACCGGGTTTGGACCCTACTTGGGTAGCTCTGTCACCAACATCGGGGACCATGGTCTGGAGCCCCCAGTCATGGTCCTTTCCCCACCCTCAGCCTGCTTCCCTCTTGGAGCAGACATCAGACAACCCAACCCCTCATGCGGGGAGATCAGATGCCTATGAATCGAGTCTGCTTTTGAGTATCTGGTGAAACCCTAATCAGAGGTTCTTCTGGAGCAGATCCCTCATTTACTGGTCACTGGAGCCCTTCTGTCCCATCCTACTCTGCCTGCCCATTCCAGGAATCACCCTTCTCTTCAGGATTCCGTTAGCTTCTTCCTAGAAAAAGGCCAGGACTGTATCTCTACGTCCACCAACCCTTTCCCCCTGGTTCCCAGTTTCCATCCCTCAGCTCAGACACAACAGCCCCCCGAGCTCTCCTGAGACTCCATCCTGGTTGCCCCTCTTGAGACGGTGGCATTTTCGCGCTGCCTTGCTGTTGTCTCCTCCCCTCCGTCTGAGGCCCGGCCCAGCTTTTGTGGGTTGGGCTCCCCTGGTCCTTCAGAACCATCCCTTTGGACCCGTGCTTCCTCCCATGCTCACCTCCCTCCGTACTTCGTTCTTTGGAGACCCTGAGTTAGTGATGTGGCTGTGCAGTCAGAGGGGCCTCAGTTCTCCTGCCCTTACCTTCACCCCCTCCTGTTTTCTCTACCCTGGTCTCTCAAGTGAGTGCTACTTTGGTAAGGGGGCAGTGAGTATCTGTAATGTGAACGGACCCAGCTAGAGCCCTCGTTCACTCATTCACCCGGCAAATGGGCAGTGAAAGCCTACTGTGTGCAGGGGACCAGCAGCTCTGTCTGACGCCCTTCGCTCCTGAGCATTTCACACGCAGCCGTTCTCAGGGACTACGTAGCAGGTCTGTGCAGCACGAGGTGGGTATTAAGATGCAGACACAGGGTTGACTGAATTTGATCACATAAGGTCCGAGGATCCAGACCCCCGCAACCTGGTGTGAGCATACAGCCGCTGCTCCATCCTTCCCTGATTCCCCCCACCTCCCCCTGCCCCCAAGAAATCACCACTTTACAGAACGTCCAGCCTGCAGACCACCACTGACTCCTCTCCCCGCCGGAAATTCAAAAGCACTTGTCATTCTCCGGCCTTCCAACACACGTCCTTTTATCCCCACCCGTGCTCCAACATGTCAGCTCCACACCCCTTCCTCAGCTCTCTCCAACCCAGCCTCCTATGCGGCCAAGCTCCTGCCCACATCTGGAGCTTTCTACGAATGACTGCAGGGGCGGACTCAGCATTTACGTGGTCCCTCTATTTGAAAGCTTCCAGGCATGCGACACCACGTCAGGACCCTCCCCTCCATAGTCAGAATGAAATGCGGGAGGCCTGGCCTGTGGAGACCTAGGAGCACAGAGGTCATCATGGGGAATGAGCTTCCTCCTTCCTCAATAGAGGAAGCCTGTGCTCGGGCAGCGTTGGGGACCCCCAGGGTCCCGATAAAGTCAAGCACTTCGGCTCCGTTTCTTTTGTGGTTAGATCCTACTCTCCTAGCTTCACAGTAGAAATGGGGGACAGACGTGGGGTCACTTCCTATCCTTAGCAGGTGGTGGGTGCCAAGGCCTCATACACGACGCTCGGGGACAGACGAGGGCAGGGCCAAGAGGTCAGAGCATTGGACCAGCACAGCTGGTGGATGCTGCCTCCCTCCCGCCGGCCCCAAGCCTTGTTTTGCCTGCTGGGGCAGCTGGGAGAAGTCTGGGTTTGGTGGGGATTAGCGGGAAAGCTGCAGCAGAGCCTCTGTGGTCCAAGAATGCTATCCGGGCGTTGTTAAGTACAGGAGCCTAATTTAATTCTCAGCATACAGCTGAGAACTAATACATCCCAGCTGCTAAGGGATGTGATGGAGGTGGGGCCTCAGCTCTCGGGCCCTAGGGCCCCCAGAAGTCACCAGTGAGCGGCTCGAGCCTTTCGGGGGAGGGAGCGAGGCTCTGGGTCCCCATCTAGGGGCTCCGAGTTAGACGCCCTGGGCAGCAACTGTCGCAAGGCTCTCCTCTCTGAGGAACCACCAGGACTTCACCTTGGGAAATCCATTTACAGCAAAGGAATACTTTGCCCTGAGGAAGCCACACATCTATTTGTAACCCCAGGGCCCTGGGAACAAGTGTCTGACAGGAAGTGTCGTCGTCCCTGGTCAAGTGACCGAGCCAAAGTCTGGGGTCCTGATGGCCTTGGTTAGGCCACTAGGCTATGGCTGGGTTGCCATGGGCCTTCCCTGAGCCAGCGCGGTTCCCAAAGAAACTGAATCAGGACGGGGAGTCGTGGGGAGTCATTTGGGCAGAGACGGCCGGGGCAGGATGGTAGAGGTGAGTGAGATCCCCAGAGCAAAGACCTCTGACTCCTCCTCAGGGAAGGCTGTCCTTTCCAGAGAGAACTGGACTTTGAGGCCAATTGGCTCTTTAGGGGGTGGGGTCCCTTCTCCACACTCTTCTGGGGGCTCCTAGGAGGGGCTCCCACATAGGAATATCTTCTGTGTGAGTCTTCTGCTGGGGAACTTGCTGCCTTCTTCCCTTTCTGCTTTCAAGAGGCTGAACCCAACTTCTCAGGGGAAGCCCTGCTCCATTGCCCTATTCATGCTCATTATCCTAGAGAACCAGCTGCTTTCTGACACTCAATGTCCTCAGGAAAGCCGGGCCTAATAGGAACATGGGTCAGGCACACAGGGGAGTCCCTTCCTAAACGGGGCTCTCTGGGAAGGATTCCCCACTTACTTCTATTCCTTTAGATCTAATCTCATTACTTTTGGATCCGGTCTGACTTGTTTCCTCAAGGCCTGGACAGCAGAGCACTTCTCTGTATCACCTCCTTGGAAATCCAGTTTCTTCCACAGGCAAAAATGGACAGTCTCTGATACGAAGTCCCCAAAATGAGAAAGGAAGCGAGAAGCAGAGCCCTTCCTCTGAGACCCATGCAATCGTTTTAATAATGTTCCCGTTGTGCTAAGGGCTAGCAATACCGAGCATAATCTATTCAAATGCACAGGAGAATCTCACTTTGGAAAATTAGGAATCTGCATTAAAAAATTCCCAAGCCCCGGACCTTCTTTATAATAAATTAGAATTTTTTTTTCAAGGCAAGTTCTTAACTTGGCAATTTCATTTTTTGAAGTTTGGGGAATAAAGTTATTAAAAATGAGGGAGGCTTTTTTTCTTCCCATTTCAGGAGAGAAGCATTAATGGTTATCGCCCCCTGCTATCTGGGCACAAGCCAAATGGTATGATGGCCAAAGAAGCTTCTGGCCCCTCCGTTCTATTTCAGTCCATCCTAGGGAAACCCTGCGATTACTTACATGGATGTCACTCTGTGTTTATTGGACACTAAAGGCCAACCAGGAGTTTAGACAGCGCAAACCCAACAACCCACTGGAACCCTTCCTGTGGCCTGCTTCCTCCTTCTGGTGGCTTCTGGTTAACTTGTTAGAGTCACAGCGCCCTCTACTGTCCAGCCACAGTACCTCGATTCCAGCGTGGTCTAGCTCAATCCTAGAGACTCACGTTCTGCCCTGAGATGTGGGGGCAAGGCACTGGGGACTATGGATTTCTACAGTGATTATTTAATGAAAACATTGTCTCCAGGGAGACCTGGATACGAGCTAGGTGTGTGGTCCCCCCTGTTCAATATACGCTGTTAATTCCTACATGAGTCTCTTTCCTTCTGCATTCCAGCAGCAGCTTGGCCATCTGTCACCTGGACTTTCCCAGCCCCCTCCTCCCGCTGCCCCAAGCCCCCGGCTGCTCTTAATGGAACTCTGAAAGCTATGTTCTCTACTATTCTCCCCATCCCAGCAAGTCCCCCTCCCAGACTTTTCGAGGTAACACAGCCATCCCCTCATGCCTGAGTGTATACCCTCCCTTCATGGACTCCGTCTTCATCTCTGAATGTCATTCAGGTTCTTCCTCTTCCTGGAACATTCCAGATGCAATGTCACCACCGAGCAAAGTTCTCCCTTCTGCAGTTCCACCAGCAATTTCAGGAAAGCATTCGGATCTAGTAGTGAAAGCAACAGCTTCCCCTCCCTTGCCCTCCCCACATGCACCAACTCCTGCTATCAGCACCCTCCCCCTGCCCCCGCTTCCTCAAACACAGACACATACCTACCGTTCCACAAATATCTTTGTCCTTGGCTTCTAAGCAAGACAAATATTTTATCTGGTCTATTTGTGTATGTATTCAGTGTTTAGTATTCCTCTGTCTGTGTGTCCCCGGCATGTCGGGCTGCTTGAGCATTTGACCAGAAAGCAGACATCCTGGCCGGTCCCAGTCTGTCCCACTAGGCGCAGCTGCCTGTGGGTGTGGGCACCCAGTTACCCCTTTAGGAACAAACTGGTACGTAAAGTAGCATGACTTGATGATGGGTGACATTAAAAAGGTTTTGGTCATTCACCCAGGTTGCAGCCTCGTTAGTGAGCAGAGAGGGGCCAGGCAGGGAAAGTCAGACCAGCACCAGAAGCTCACGTCAGAAGGAAATCATGCATTGGCTTGGGGCCCTTTGACAAAAGCTGTGTTCCTCTGTCCCCCTGCATCCTCCCGCCAGCCCTCAGAGTGAGAAGACTGGTGCTCAGGACCCAGAAAACTGTGCCTGGAGATCTGGAGTGGGAATGATGCTGTCTCACCTCTCTGGCAAGAAGGCGAAGGCTTAGGCCAGCCAGGAGAGGGGAAGGTCAGACCTGGCCAGACCCGCCTCTCTTGCCCCACCCCCCATGCCCAACCACCAAGTACCTTCTTCCCCTCCCTCTCACAGCACCATTCCCACTCTGGGCAGGGCCAGGGGAGCAGACGTCCTGGGGAAGTTGGATGGGCTTTGATCAGTCATTAGGATCCCCATGCTGGTTTCATTAGCTGGAGGCAGAGGGGGTGGCTGGGGCCCCTAGCTGTGAATGGCCCCCAGCCAGGCCGTGCAGCTGTGCCGGGCAGAGCGAGCTCAGATGTTTTCACACTTTACATTCCTCTCATCTCTTTAAGGGCTGGAGCCCCCTGCCTTTTGCTTTGCAGCAATAGAGTTAATTCAGCAGCTTTGAAAGTCCCCCTAAGCCTTTTCTGTGGCTGTGATTGACGGGTCCCTCTGCCCCTGGGGGCAACACCCCAGGGACCATATGGGCAACCTGCCTTCCCTGGCTTTGACTCCTCAAAATGGACTCTTCTCTTTCTTTTTTTATTTTTTTGCTGGGCCTTTCTTCTCTTTGTGCAATGACCTCTGTCCCTGGCCTGCTTGGGCCACCCATGTGTTTCAGCTGGACGTATCCCTGAACTCCAACTCACTCAAGACCTACATTCCTCGTTGTGTCAGAGGCAAAACAACCTTCAGGTCTGACTCAGTTGGTGCCCTCACTGAGGAGGTGGTGGGCTAGCAATATGACTTTTAAGCTTGTGAAGAGATACTCTACCAGTCTTGCCTAGGTTTTTTTTTATTCAATGAACTTACACCTGAGTTGTGAAATTTACCCAAAACACAGAGATCTCATTGTTTATCCTCTTGCCTCCAAGCAGGGTGATTGCCCCAAACAGCAACAAAAATAGTTAATGGCCCAAGTACACAAAGCTTAAAATAAATCAGGGAACAGGTGATCAAAGTCCGTAGCGGGCCCAGGGAGCACTTGAACTTGCTTTGCCTCCCTTCCGGTATGATCTTCTAGAAGCCTAGGTGTCTATAGGGTCTAGAAGGAGAGAGATGGGCAAGGGAGGGCCCAAGGGTGCTTTTTGTCCTTGGAGTTTGCGGTCCGGAGGAGTGGGATGACCCCACATGGCAGAAATTCAGAGCTTGTCCCAGCTCCACTGCTGATGCATGGCATACGTTTGGGCCAGTCATTTCAGTACTATTTCTTCTGTCCATGCATCCATTCAATACTGAGTGCTTTCTGTGAGCTTGCTGACACTGTCCTAGGTACAAGGCATACATATTGTATGCACAGTCCCTGTCCTGATGAGCTTGTAGTCCATCTGGGGTCTTTGTTTCTGCATCCATAAAATGGGAATAATGTGTGCCCTCCCCGCCCCACAGGGTTGTTGAAAGTGTGGGCAGGAAAAGCAGAGCAGTCTTCCTGACCTCTTTACCTCCATGACCCTGACGCTGAGTTTTCACTCGCTCTCTTCTGTACGTCTTCAGTAGCCAAGATTGTGCTGAACTTTCATTACTCTGCTTTTTATTAGGAGTATGATAGGCATGATCAAATATGTCTCTAGCTGTGAACATACCCCTTGCACACACACACGAGCCCCAAAGAGGCACACACACACTGAGATTCTGATACACCCACTATTGGACCTACTGGAAATCAGCGGTTTGGGACTGTTACACAAGTGAGGAGTCCTCCGGAGATGGATGGGAAGTGAGGAGAGCAGACAGTTGCCTGGTAACGCCCAAAGCAGGGAAGCAAGGCTCAGATTTAAGTTCACAGCCTTGCCCCCAACAGCCACATGTCACTAACACCCCACAAGTGCAGACAGGGCCAGTGAACATTTTACAAGCCTCATTTTGAAAACCACTGCCTGCAAACCCTTTTAAAACTAATTAATTAACTAAGACCCCTCATTTTACACCACGAAGTCATTTTCCTGTGGTTCGTTCTATCCAGCGGGCCTTGGGATCAGAATGTAGGGGACCTAGGTCTGCTGTTCCAGGAGCCGCTTCGAGCCAGCTCTTCCCCGTCCTATGCTGACTGGGGGCTTGGGGGACATTTAGAGGAGCCCCTGTCTACCCCTCCCCGATTTTGGATCCCTGAACCTTTCGACACCTCTTTCTCTCTCTCTCTCTCTCATCCACTGGCTCAGTCAGCGATTCAGGCATTTAACAAACGCATGGGAGCCTACTGTAAGCCAGGCATGGTGATGGGATGGGGGCTGGGACATCAGTCCACTCGGGAAGACAGACAATGAAGGGGCCCAAAGTGTTACAGGCGTTTAGGTTAGAGGCATACACAGGCTACCTAGGTCTGAGGGGGTATGGAGTATTGGGAAAGGCTTCTCGGGAGACTTACTGCTCAGCTGAGACTTGAAAACGGGTAGGTTCCCCGGCAGGGCCGGGGAAACGTGGACATTTCCCGCTGAGGCAGCTGCGGGAGCAGAGGCAGAAGGAGGTAAATCATCGGGCATGTTCAGGCAACCCTACACGGCAGAGTCTGATCAGGGTACAACAGAAAGGGAGGGTGCTGTACCAGAGACAAAACCAGGGTCAGGGAGCAGGACCAGGCCTGGAGCACCCTGGGAGCTGTGCCCTCCCCACAAAAACATCACTTTTTGGTCTTGCCCCCTGCTGCCTCCCACCTGTTGAGGCCAAACCTGATATTTACCAAATAGCTTCAAGCCCTGACCTCCTTCCAGGTCCTTAGACTCTGTCCTGGCTTGAGGGAGCCAGATCCCTCCCTGCTAGCTTGCCCGGGCACCGCACAGAGTACCAGCTCCCAGACAAGCGCAGCTCAGCCCTCCCGGAGCCTCAGCAGCCCCTCGTGGGCCAGGCCTCTGCAGCCCCGTGTTCTCCAGAACACAATGATTCTGTGGCCTGGTGGGGCGGGCACCAGGAATGGGAGGCTCCCTCCTTGCCCGGGTCAGGTGGAGGGCTCAGAAGACGGGGTGTCCTCTTTGGAGGGGTGGCCTTGCTGAGTCACACTGAGAAGCTGCAGGCCTAGGTTGTCCAGGGTGGGAAGAAAGGACTCAGAGGTTCTTGGGTATTAGAGTCACCACCAAGAGCGAGGCCAAGCATCCGGGGGTGCGAAATGGGCAGTGTGGGAGCTGGGGTGTCTGGGGCAAGGTAGGGATAGGGAGTGGAGTTTGGATTTGGAGGGAAGACTAGCAGAAAGGATTAAGATAAGCAAAATGGTTAGAAACGAGGTTTACTGAGCACTCGCTTTGTGCTACTCACCCTCGCGAGCGGCTTCACTGAAGCCTTGAGAAAAGAGATGATGAGCCCCATTTGTCTGTGACGGAGAAACTGAGGCTCAGACGAACTGAGTCACATACTTCCTCTGCGAACTGTGGGCAGTTGTGGGAACTGCCTCCCTCCCTGTGCCTGAGCCCAAGCCTGCCCCATTCCCCGGGGTGCTTACAAGAGAGCGGGTCCCCTTCACAAGGGCAGGACCACCTAGGCAGCCCGTGGAACAGAAGCCAAAGAGACCAACTCCGAGTGTGAGCCCCAGACTGGGGAGTCTATTAATGGTAACTACTATGCACTGTCTCATAAGTGCCGGCTGCTTTGCACGCATTATCTCATCTAATTCCAACAACCCTGCACTGTGGGTACTGGGGTTCCCATTTTATAGGTGAGGGCCCTGGATCAGAAAGTTTGAGGAACTTGCCCAGGTCACACAGGCAGAGAGGCATGTCGAGAAGAAATGCTCAGGCCAGCGTGTCATGCTCTGTCCCATTCTCCCCAGCCCTGGGCTGGATGCCCACTCCCGAAGTGTGCAGTCAGCAACTCTGACTTCCCGGCTGGCCTGAGGCCTTCAGTGTCGAGAAGGTAAATATGCAGCCAAAAAGCTATCTTTGGAGGGGAAGCCAACCTCCTCCCCACCAGTCATCCCTGCCTTCAAGAGGTGTTTTGGATACTCTGTCAACCCCCAAGCTGCAAGAGTAAACAGAAAAGACCCAGCCCTGCCCTCCAGGGGCCTGCAAGCTAGTCCCGGAGAGAGGCAAATCTGTCCATGTGGCTGCACAGCATGCCAGGGCCGTGGGAGCACAGAGCAGGTAGACCTGACCGCTGCCAAGGCTCAGCCAGCATCCCCTGGAGGAAGCAGCGGTTCTCACCGTGGTAGTGGGAGGCAGGAAGCATCATCACCATGTCACAGATTAGGAAGGTGAAGTTCTGGATCCAGGGTTGGCCAGTAATGAGTGACAAAGGTGGGATTCCATTCTACCTGATGCCAGTGTCTCCCATGAACCACTTCTGTGGGGTGCTAGAAGGACTCCGGAGTCATCCCTCATCCTGAGCCACCGGCCCCCACCTCCCAGGAGCAAAAGAGGGGAGCCCTGAGGAGAGGCTGACAGCAGCTGGTGATGGAAGGCTTGGAGCCCTGTGTGATGGGGTCCTGGGGCTCAGGCCCCTCGGAGGGAGTGAAGCCAGCAGCACAGGCCGCCTTCAGTTCAAGAACCACCCATACTTCCCGCCTGGGCTCCACACAGAAGGACCCTTACTCGCATCACCTGTGACCAGTGTTTAGAGAATGATTTGTCTGCGGATTGCCTCTTGGGGGATGGGGATTCGCTGGGCCGCAGTGGAGGCGAGAAACTGCGTGGAGACTCCCCACGCCCAGCACGGCTAAGAAGTAACTCTTCCACCTGATTCTGGCTCCTTCCTTTCTGTCCCCTTTATCACTTGACCGGAAGACAAGACGGAAGACGGAGCAGAGGATGGGGTCCAGGCAGGGGAGGTCTTCCCATTCTCCTCTTCAAAGGAAAAAAAAGCCCTTGGTTCTCGCCCCAACATTTAAACACACACACACACACACACACACACACACACACACACACACACACCCCCCCCCCCGCCCCCGTCTGTGGTCTCTAACTGTCTCTGTGGGCTTCAGTTTTCTCGTGCAAATTGGGAAGGACACTAGCTTATTGCACGGGATGACTGTTGAAACCTATAGAAGTATTTTATTAGCTCATTAGAACATCAGGGGCCACTCTCCTCCTCCAGCTGGGGAGGGGTGGTGCTTAGCAGAAATGAAAGCATGGGTGGGCATGCCAGCGTCAGTGCGGACAACGGGGATAGGTAAAGTGAGCCGAGCTTCTCAATTCGCACCGTGAAGCATCTCCTACCCATTTTCCTGGTCGGATTAGACTGTCAGAGAGGCTGCCGGATTTGCCTGCGGATTTTGCCTTCCTCTACACACAGCTCACGAATGTCAACTCGTCCCACTCTGATTTAGGATGGGGTGAGGATTATGAACTTTCATCTCAACGTGTTTTAAACCAAGTATCTGGGCAGGGCCCTTGCCCTCCAAGCTTAAGGCAGGGCTGGTTCCAGCTGAATGATGGAGAGAAGTCCAGTGGTTCTAGCTTTCATGGAAGGAAAGGGTATGGAATGGTGACCCCAGGGTCTTGACCCCAAGAAAGGACCCTAAGGTAAGAGAAGGTGGAACCCTAGAACCCTGGGGAGGCTCTCACAGCACTCCCTTCTCCTTCTAGGGAATGTTGCTGGCCTTCTCCATCCATTAGTCATTACCTTGTTTTCCCTTTTCTCTTTTTAGTATTTTATTTATTTACTCGAGAGAGAGCTAGCAGGAGTGGTGGGGAGGGGAAGGGGAGAGAGAGAAGCAGGTTTCCCACTGAGCAGGGAGCCCAATGCGGAGTTCCATCCCAGGACCCCTGAGATCATGACCTGCGCCAAAGGCAGACACTTAACTGACTGAGCCACACAGGTGCCCCACCCCGTTCTCTTGATTGCTCCTCACAGGCTTGCAGTAGGTATTCACCCCTTCTTTTTACAGATCAGAAAACCAAGGGTCAAAGAGGTCGGGAAACTTGCCCCCAGACACGTAGCTAATAATCGACAGAGGGAGTATCAAACCCACGCCCTCAGATTCCCCACTCCTTCTGCTCTCTGAGACTTTTCTGGTCGTCCAGAAAACACCCAAGACATTGTTCAACTTTGCCTCTCCTCCTCTGTGCCTCAGTTCTCCTTGTTGGAAAGGGACAGTCCTTGTGTTGATGCAGTGCCGTCCCCACACCCTGTCCCAGTTTGCTGCCAAGGCAGAATTTCCAGAGTGCTCTGAGGTCTCCTCCGGGGAAGGTTCAGAGTCTGGGGTGGCCGGTTCTAAGACCAGCTGTGAACACAGCATGTGGCCTCGTGGAGTCTATACCTGTCAGACCGCTCAGAAAAGGGCAGTTACTGGGAGCGAATGTGTTACATTTAGGCATGCTAGTAAATGGCTGACAACCAGTTCCCTGGGCTGTCCAGAAACCTCCTCCCAGCACCTCCACAAGTGGCCTTCCTCCCCTAGCCCTTGAGGCAGCTGCTGGGGAGGTGGGAGGTTCTCTCCCTTGGAGCTTCAGTTCTTGAGAGATGAAGTCCCTGGCTAGAAAAGGGTATGTATTTGGTGGTAAATACTCATTCTCCAAACCTGGAGGAAATGCAGAGTTTGCTGAATTGGCCCCCAGGAGCTAAGTGAATTTGAATCATTGTCCTCGCTCACACCAGGTCTGCTCCCTGCTGCCCCTGCCCCCTCCCTGAGTACCCGGAGCAGCCTCTCAGCGGGGCCTCTCAGGATGCTGGCAAGTGACCGCTTTGATTTATTCTTATTCTGTGCTTACCTCTGTAACCTGCAGCCCTGCCTAGAGAGGGGAAACAGAGGAAATGAGCATCGCCCCTCATCCCTCTCTCCCAGATGCCCGTCTTCATGGGAATACGAGGAAATTCACCCTTAGTGGGCAAGGCGGAGCATACCAGCCTCCCCTGCCCCTCACCCCTAAACAAACTGCAGGCATAGCTGTGCCTTGTTTAGAAAAGAAGCATATTCTGGAAATCATGTGTTTAATGATAACAACGACCCCTCCATCTTGAGAGCACTTAGGGGCTTCCAAAGTACTCCTGGATACTGTGCGTCCTCTCTAGTCGAAGCATCTGGTCAACACCGTGCCGTGGATGGTGATTGTTAGAGTACCCCGATGCTGTCTGACCCCGTCCCTGTGCGGACTTCAGATGCTGCCCAGCTAGAGTTTCCATCCCCTCCACAGGGGCCCAGCCGATCAGTCCCTGCTTGGCACCTGCACTAGTGGAAACTTACCGCCCCACCACCTTGGGACGGAGCCCATTCCAGCCTCAAAAGGCTCAAAGGCTGGGAAGCCTACTTCGGTTGAGCCCCGATCTGTCTCCATGTTCCTATAGACCGAATGCATCGCTTGTAATTTGAAACTTTGGGGCCTGCAGAGCAAAACCAATAGAGTCTAATCCCTTGCTCAGATATTCAAAGGGGGCTCCCATGTCTCATTACCCTGTCCCTTAAATCTTTCTTACATATTCCAGATTCAAATACTCTTCATACAACATAATGCACAATCCCTTCTCCAGCCTGATCAGTTCTCTGAACGTTCTCTCCTCTTGTTTAAGCAGAGAGGAGTGGGACTAAAGCCTTTGTGTGAATCATGCTTCTGTTAAACCATCCTCAGATAGCAGTAGGTGAGGTTGCTTGTCTCTGTGTGGTTTGTTTTGTTTTGTTTTTTGATAGACACATTACACTTTGGACATATTGAGCCTTCGGTCAACTCCAACACTGCTGTTAAACCATGTCTCTCCTGTTCTGCACTTATTTTATTGATTTTCTTTTTTTGGCTCAAGTGTTAGAAGCATTAAATTCTGACTTATTAGATGAAAATTAATCTTATTAGACTTAGCCTGTGGCCAAAATCTGTAAAGATCTTTGGATCTCATGTCACCCATAAATTTGCTGAGCGTTTCTTCAGCCCCCCTCTCAGTCACTGACAATACTGACGAAGAGGGCCGAGGAGGAAGCATGTCCTAGAAGCCTTCCCCAAGCTGACCTCTGTCTTTAAATGCCACCCTCAGGGTGTAGCTTCCTAATCCACGCAGCTGTCCACCGGTCACGGCTCTCCATGTCTTCCACAAGGGTGTCGTGGGACGTATCTTGCTGAGATCACTTACAGCATCTGTGTCTACACGTTTTCCTCACCTGCCAGTGTAGCCACTGTGTTAAATCCAGAAACAGCTCCAAGAGAGCAGGTACTCACCCTTGTCAGCCCAGTGCCTACCCAGCACGGTGCCCAGGGACTCAGGGAATGTTTGAAGAAATGACTGCTTGCATCAGTGGATGAAAGAGCCTGGCCCCGATCAGTGCGAAGATGAGCGATATTTAGTTTTTCTGATTCCACCCTCTTTCTCTATTTTGAAAATTGAAACATTTGTTTCCACTTTGGTCCTTATTGTACCTCTTTAATATCCCTGGGTCCTAAAATGACACCAGTTTGCTTCCTGATGAAAAAGTAGGAGTTTAAGAAAGTTAAGGGATTTGCCCAAGGTCAAAGGCGAATAATGGGAGACAGTGGTGTTCAAGCTATTGTCTTCTGGCTTGAAGGTACCATGATGCTCTGTCTAGCCTCCCATGCTCTGAATTTGGGAGAGTTCCCCCAGTCCAGTCCACAGAGACAAGGGTATTTCTTCCTAACAAAAAATGATGGGGATCCAGTAAAGTAAAGCAGATAGTTATCTTTTAAAAAATGGAAGAGTTCATTCGCCACCTGCCATTAATTTATTGAGCCACAAATATTTACGAGCATCTCCTAGTGCATGGCTATTCTGGGTCCTAGGATTACAACTCCTAATCAAGCCCTCCTGAGCTTAAAGTTTAGCTGGGAGTGGGAGAGAAAATAACTAAGCAAGTAGATAGGTAGTATCTGCTCAGAAAAAAGCCTATGAAAGAAAGCAAAGGAAGTGGACAGCAATGGGCAAAGGGGCTCTGTTTCATGCTGAAGACATAGCACCTGAGCAAAAATCTAAATGAGGTAAATGAGACAGTAAAAGCAAATATCTTGCGGGTATCAGCACTAGCAATGATGTTCTTGTTTGGAAGGAAGGACCATGATTTTTCTTCCACGAGCAGGGACCTAGATCGTGTGATGAACATTCCAACACCAAAACATCTTGACTCTTTCAAGATGTATTCATTCATTCATTCATTCATTCACTCATTCATTTTTCTCAACAAAGGCGAAGCACCTATGCTATGTCTGTAGAGTGCCATGGATGAAGGTGGAAACAGGACAGATGAGTCTATCAAGCCCAACAGCGCTGGTGCAGTGGACAGGCTGGCAGAAGTGAAGAGTTGAGGCATGTCACCATTTGTGACATTTTAGGGATCCATTTGGCTAAAGAAAGTATCTTATAAAAGCATTAAATTCTGTAATGATGGTCATCCAAAAATTTAAGCCATCGAATTCCTTCTTTAAATAAAACTTTATACAGAAAGTCCAATATATAGCCTTAAAAGGTGTCACTCTGGCACAAACTCTGGGGCCTGGGGATACCTTCAAAAACATCACATAGGACAAAAATCACTACCCAAAATACTTGTTACAGCTAAGAACAGAATTCTCTCCAGTGTCCACTAAAATCCGTTTACCTCCAAGCTCCAGGGAAACCAAATTTGGAAAGCCATTCAATTATCAATCAAAAACATTAAAACAGTTACTTCTGGCTCGAGTGAAATGGAATAAAGCTCTACGCAAATGAGAACGATTCAGCTTTTTTTTTTCCTGCTCTTCAAAGTCATCAAATCAACTTATTACTGCCCAGAACAGCCCGAATGACCCATAAGCCCGATTTAAAGGGCTCACCGTTGTGGGTTTTTTCTGCATCTTGGCAGAGGTCACCACCTTCATTTGCATTAAGAATCATCTCTTTTGAAGAGTGTTGGTGCCCCACCTGGTTTTCTATGGTCCTCAATCATTCTCTAGAATGTTCTGATCTGAAGAATGCTTTCTCCTCACTGGAGCACGTAAACAAATGGATGCTTGTTACCCACTCACGGTTCCCCGGGGACCAGCTGTCCTGGCCATACTAACCTGCCGCCTCCCCTTGCTTCTCTCTGCAGATGACAGCAACGGCTCAGGCTCCCTCTAAGACCCAGGCTGTCCACATCTCCGCACCCTCAGCTGCTGCCAGCACACCGGTGCCCAGTGCCCCTATTGACCCCCAGGCCCAGCTGGAGGCTGACAAGCGAGCTGTGTACAGGTAGGAGACACTTCAGCTGTGTCTGGAAGCCCCCGCCCCCGCCCCTCCCCGCTGAGGCAGCCTCCGGTCCAGCTCACCCCTGCGAGATGAGCATGCAGGCCAGCAGGTGGGCTCCTAAAGACCATGGCCAACGGCCACTTTCCTCACCACCTTCTCTCTCAGATCACTCTGGACATAGCTCAGCTGGCCACTGTGGGTTGACACTATCTTCCTGGAATTGTCTAGTGAGGGGCAAAAGAACCCAGGAAACAATCTTCCAGAAGGACCCTTTCCTCATCCCAGCTAGGCATTGAGCCCTCGTGGGCATCAGAAACCCTCAGTTCAGCTGACGGCCACCTCGGGACGCTCTCCTTGCATGTCCCCCATTGTGGTCTTCACTCCAGGAAGTCCACCAGGTCACTGAACATCTGCCATAACCATCCAGGACTTGGCATTAGCCAAACTTTAGTATGCCCGAAAATCACTGGGGAGAGCTTATCCAGATGCCTGTTTCTGGGCTCCATGCTCAGAAATGCAGAATCAGGAGGTCAAGCTATAGGAAAAGGAAGACGAATGTTTTCAAAAGCATTCCAGATGAATCTAATGCAGCTGGTCCTTGGAGCACATCAACATCGGATTCACGGTTGTCTTTGTTTTCTAGCAAGAGCTGTGGTGTGTGGCTGTGTGGGTTTCCGCGGCCTCCCTCCAGATGGGGAGCTCGCTGAGAGCAGGGCCCGGCCCTGAGTGTTCATAGAGGGTGGGAGGGGCCCCAGGGCTGGCTGTTCTGTGTATGCGGTTGAGAAGTGGCCGTTGTTCGAGAGCAGCCTGAACGAAGCCCCAGCAGAGATTTTAGTCATTATGTCTGCGGAGTCCACACCCCTAGAAAAGATGCCTGAGTCAGCCCTGAGCAGTGAGGTTGGACCTTTCCTCGCACTCACTAGTGGGAGCACATCCGTTCCCATGCCTCAGCAAGCACATCTTACCTGTGACCTCACACACATCGCAGCAGGTGCCAGGATCAGTAGCAGGTGGAATGGTCCACCCCAGATGAAGGGGAAGAGGATTGATTCCTTCCTCACTCCTCCCCACAATGACAGTGCTTTTCTGGGAATGGTGGTAATTACTGCTGTTACTATCATGACCGTTGGCATTATTTTTGGCTGCTCAGGTGAGCCGAAGGCCCCTAATGCCAATATGGAGCCCGGAGCAGTGAGCCCCGACCCGGAGATCCTGACACAAGGGCCTTTCCCCGCCCACGGGGAAGCATGAGTCACCGTGCCTGGGCCGCACTCTGCCGGGCACAGAGGCCAGGCCTAGCGGCCCCGCTTTGAACCCGAAGAACCCCCAGATCTGGTCACAGTACCTGTCAGAGAGATGGAGTGCTCCTGTCCTGCTTTGGGGAAAGAGAGGAAAACTGTAAAAGCAAATGTGTGGCAATGGACAGATACACAGTCAAGAAACGAACACTGTGTGTTCAGAGCTTTAACAAAGAAGTTTTCACAGAGGAGGCAATATTTGAGTTTGATCATAAAGGCTAGTAAGAGAGTCCACCAGAAGGAGAAATGGACTGGAGTAGGCCCTTCCAGAAGGACCAGAGCCTCTGCATTCCATGAATGGCCAGTGGTCAGAGCAGCTGGGTGTGGGGAGATGAGCCTCTCGCTCACCTAGAAATGAAACTGTAAGGTGGGCTTGTGCTTGTGTGGGGAGAGTGAGAAGGCGGAGGAGAGTACCCTGGCCTCTGAAAGCAGCCTGATGGTCTCATGGCTTGGGGGGACAGCCGCCATACTCCATGTAGATCATTGTAACCCACAGGATGGCCCAGGGCCTGGCAGAAGGAATCACCTGGGAGCTGTTTAGAGGTGCAGACCCTTGACTGTATGCACGTGACTTGTATGCACCATCCTAGGCATTTTGAAGACTCCTAGGGAACAGGGACCTGTTGTGAGCACAGATCATAGCCTGGAAAGGCCCCCGATTAGTGGTATAACAAAAAGTTTCTGGAACCCCAGGCTTGTGTCCCACCTCCTTTGTGTACTAATCTCTCTGAGCTTGAGTTTCCCGACAGAAGCTAACCTGTAAGCTTAAGAAAATCACGAGAGCCCCTGCAAGAACCTGCGCTTTTTCTGCCACGAATCAGATAGGTTCCCCAGTCCTTCCCAAGACCCCAGGCTCATTTCCCACCCAGGCCACCCTGCAGGAGAAGTGGGTCACCTCTCCCAGGGGAGCTGCCCATCATGATGTCACTTGAAATACAATCGGCCAGATCTTCCTCCAACCAACACTTCTTCCTGCTCACCTGCCCACCTGAGCTATACCCTCTCCCACCGGGCTGAGCCCCCAACAGCCCTTGGCATTTGCCCAAATCACCTCTGCAGCTGTTTGACCATGAAGGAGGAACCCCAGGTTGATTGCCTCCAACTGCAGGGCCAAACATGGCGGCCCAGCATCTCAGGACAACCAGCACCTTTGACAGGCTTCTCTCTGCAGTCCTTCCTGCCCCAGGGGCCCGGGGTCTTCTCCCACAACCACACCTCTCCCATTAGTACCAGCTGCTCTCTCTACAGCCCTTGCAGGATGACCGGGGAGGGAGCTCAGCCTCCTGAAGGGTCGGGTAATTTTAATTAGATTTGCCTGCCTTGGGGCAGCTTGGCAGCTCCAAAGCACATCAGGGAGTCGGCATTTTATGTCAATAAATGTAACAAGACTCTTTCACTTCACATTAGTGCCCAGCACCGACTTTTGGGAGACCCCACTGTGGCCCCTCCCAGAACTACAGACGAAGAAAGGGTCCAGGGGGCTCCTCTCCGGCCAGGAACCTGCAGGGGGGCAGGGGGACTGTGTGACAAAAGGGAGGGGTGTGCCCATGAGCCTAGGGAGCCTGCCAGTGCCCCCGAGGTTTTATTTGTGTATGAGGACGTGTTAATGAAATGTATTAGTTCCTTCTGATGTGGAAAGTGTGTGTGTGTGTGTGTGTGTGTGTGTGTGTGGTGGGGGAGAGGAGAGGCAGTCTGTCTTTAATTGGATCATACCAGAGCATCATCTGGGCTAATCAGCAAGGCAACCAGGAGCTCCCACTCAGATTAATCATTGCAGTCTAATCCGAGCAGATCCCATGACTGGATGCACATCGCGGGTAATTGTGTTTGTGTTTGTGGCCCAGGAGCCAGGCTGAGTGGGGGTCTGAGGAGGGGATGCCCCATGCAGTGGGGACCGCAGGTTTGAACCTAGCTCAGTTCTCTCCTTCGCTAGCCGCCCCCACTTCACCCCTGGGGCTTTTCCCCCAAGAAGTTCTAACTTAGCTCGGACCACCCCACTCCACCCCACCCCCTGCATGCTGATGGACAGCGTTGGGTGCTGGCCAGAACCTGGCGGCTAGGTTGCCAAGCGGCAGAGATGGGGCCAGGAGGGTGAGGTTAATCCAGTTTTCGCTCTCCCTCCTCCCCTCCAGTCTCTTTCGTTCCCCTTTGAAGTGAGTGGGTTCCCATGGAAACCATGATGTCCTGGGGAGCAGCAGAGTGGCAGGGAGCTAGGCCTGGCCAGGTGCGAGGAGGGGGAGGAGGTGGAGGAGGTCGGCTTTGCTGAGAAGGCTCTGCTAGGGCGTTGGTTCTCCCCTGCAAGACTCAAAGCTCTCTGAGAACTGGAAGAAGGGGCCTGCCCAGCGCGGAACAAGTTACCCGCTATCAATAGGGAATGCTGAGCTGCAGGCTTGAGCCGTGAGAAACTAGCAAGGGCCGTGTGCTTTGCGTCTGCATTGGAAATGCTGGAAAATCAAGCTGCGGTACTGGAGGAGAGGGTGGGTGGCTGCTGCCTCCCGTATTTCTCCTCTGTGGCATGGCTCATGATTGCATGAAGAGTGTTTCCGTTTCCCCCAGTAGGTCCTTAACTCCGTGAGGGCAGCTTCTGTGTCTGTTTTATCCTTTGTCCCATCTCTGGCACCTGGCCGACCTTAGAGTCGGCCGCTTGGACAGAGTATGCACCAAAGCCGTGCTCACTGAACGGAGCCTACTTAATGAATCCCCTCGCCCCATAAATACACCACCGTTCCAGGCTGGCGAGCCGGCGAACTGGCTACCGGGGCGAGGGGATAGTGAGCCCCACTTTGTAGCGTTGGCTAAGTTCCACTGTGTAAATGCTCCCACCATGGCCCATTTCTTTCTTTTTTTTTTTTTTTTTAAAGATTTTATTTATTTATTCGACAGAGAGAGATCACAAGTAGGCAGAGAGGCAGGCAGAGAGAGAGAAAGGAGGAAGCAGGCTCCCCGCTGAGCAGAGAGCCCGATGCGGGACTCGATCCCGGGACCCTGAGATCATGACCTGAGCCGAAGGCAGCGGTTTAACCCACTGAGCCACGCAGGCGCCCCCACCATGGCCCATTTCAAGCCACCGATGGGATCCCGCTGAGGCCCTTGCGTGCTGCACAAGCAGCCAAGCTGCGGGTCCACAGTCTCTGATTTTAAACAGATCAGTACATCTTCTTTTATGCTTATTTATTTTTATTTATTTATTTTCTATAAGGTTTTATTTATTCGAGAGAGTGTGTGAATACAAGCAGGGGCAGGGGCAGAAGGAGAAGCAGACCTCCCCACTGAGCAGGGAGCCGATGCCCATGCGGGGCTCCGTCCCAGGACCCTGAGATCATGACCAGCCTGAGCCACGGAGGCACCCCAATTTATTTATTTGTTTGTTTTAAGAGGGGGCAGGGGGAGACTGGGAGATCCCAAGTAGGCTCCATGCCCAGCTCGGACCCCAACATGGGACTCGATCTCGCAACCCTGAGACCATGATGTGAGCCGAAATTAAAAGTCAGACGCTTAATCTACTGAGTCACACAAGCACCCCCTTTTTTTGCTGGAGGGGAAATAAACAGATCAATACATCTTAAAACCAGTTCTTTGGAATGGTTTTATTCATGCCTTTAGCCATGATCTCACATTTCTCAGTCCTCACTGGCCTGTCTGGTCTACCTCTGGGTTCTAAATGTAAAACGTTCTCTCTGAATGAATTCATACTTCCAACAGTGCCTAGCATGGAGTAGGTGTTTGCGATTGTGCTTTTCCACCTTAACTCCGAGGCAGTGAATTTTCTCCTTCCTAGTTTCTACCCAGCACTGTCTGTCTCTTCCCATCTGCTTGAGCCAAGCCCCACTCTCAGCCCAACCTCTCCACCTTCTCTGAGTACATTCCAAACCTTTCCTGGATCCAACCAGCTTCTCCTTCCCTGCAAGTTTCCTGGCTTTTCAGAGTCTTGGCCTTTCCCCATGACATGTCCAGGTCTTGGGGTGGCTCTTATCTCTCTTCTTCTCAACCACAGACTCCTCACTTCTCCCGGTACGAGTCCTCCCTGTAGGCAGCTTGAGCTGGAGTCCTGCTCTAGTCCAGTAAAAACCGTGCCCATCTCGGAAGCCCTATCTCACTGTGCCCATCTCAGCCTGACCAGGTCCGTCTAGAAGCCGCACTTGGCTAGGGAGAGATCCGAACAGGGCAGGGAAGCATTCAGGTCGCTCTCTTGAGACAATCCTCACAGAGGTCACCAAGGCTCCAGGCTTGCTTCCAGCAGCCCTAGAACTAGAGGCGTAAATTCAGTAGAATGGCCACGCTGGGCAAGGCAACGCGCTCTAGAAATAGCGTTGGTGATCACTAGCTTTGTCACCTTGGGTGAGTTAATCTCTCTGAGCCTCTGTTTTCTCCACTGTAAAAAAGAAAACAGTAACAGCTAGACTAAAATTAGAGAATAGAAGAGAGTACCTGACACACAGATCAGTGTTTGCTGTGTAGAGGGGGGCCGCAGGGAGAGGGGGTAGGGGTAGCGGTGTTTTAGGTGCGAGGGGCCAGCATGAATCCCCTTGGCCTGTTCAGGATGCAAAGCGGTCTGGGTTGGAATTCAGGGCTAGAAACATGGCCCTTGGGTTTAGATTGCCTGAGTGTACGTTCTGGCTCTACCTTGGGCACTAAGCCTTCTGGGCCCCGGTTTCCTTGTCTGTAAAATAGGGCTACAAATAATGCCGTCTCTTCATCAGGGCTGTTATAGGAATAAATGAGAGGATGCACGTTAGCTGCCTGGTAAAGAACCTCACTATTTGGTGAGCATGCTGCAGGTGTTAGCTGCTATCAGACATTTGGGGAAGTGCGAGCAGGGATGGGTCAGGCTAGAAGGTGAATGCTGAGAGGCAAGACAGCCAGAAGCAGGACTGGAAAGGATCCCCACTCAAGGGATCTCCATACTATAGTTCAGCTAAACATGTAGTGAGCTCTGCAATGTGTAAAGCACTGTGTTAAGTTCCAAGAGGGGTTTTGAATAAAGAAGAGTCAGTCCAGCGAGTAGGAGAAAGATAAGGTCATTATAAACTTGGCACATAGGATGGGCTCAAAAAAATATTTATGGGATTGACTGCAAGCCTTCTGGCCCAGAGCACAGTGTGGGAGAGTTACACTGCTTTTCTCAAGGGAGACGAAGCCCAAGGGAAATGATCACCAAGCTGCCTTTCCCGGGGCTGGGCTGGTCAATGCTGTGGGAGGCGTCCCCAAGGTCTGGGGGCTGGACAGAGGGGCTGGGTCCTGTTGTGACTGTCCCCCTCAGCAGCTGCCTGGCCAGGACCCTGGGAACAAGCACTTACTAATGAAGTGTCTTTGAGGGAACACTTCCACCTTGTGACCAAAGGGTGTCCTGGCTCCAGTGAGTCGACCCTGGGGCTTAACCCTATGCCTTCCCTGGCACTGGGCTCAGGCATTCCTGGAATGTGCTGGGTGAGGTGGCCTAAGAAGAATGTGGGAGAAATTCAGCCATTCCAAGCAGAAAAGGCGGCACCAGATGCTTCATGCTAAGGCTTCTAGACTGGATGCTGGGAGCAGATGTTCCAGGCTGTGTTCTGGGCTGGGCTCTCTGGGCCGGGGGCTCCAGCAGTCTCCCTGCTCTTGGAAGCAGTTGGATTCCCTGGCATCAGAGATAACATTTCTGCTGTTGACTATAATCAGGGGAGTGATCCTGCTCGAGCCATAATCTGGAAGTAAAACCACGCTCAAGTCTCCCCTGGCACCAGGCAAAGCCTATTCCTGCCTCTCCTGCCGGCATCTGCAGGGCCCCCAACCCAAGCTGGCAGACACAGAGGCTGCAGCTGCCTGGTGCAGGGAACAGGTGTGTTCAGAGGCTGTGGGTCCTGTGGCTTCTCCAGCTCACCGGCCTGGCTCAAGCCCAGCTGGGAAGTCCAGGTACCCTGCCAGAATAAGGCACACTGAAAAGAGATCAGGAGACTGGAACCCACTGACTCTAATCCCCACAAGGTTATAGGAGGATTAAAGGAGGTAACCAATGCTAACAGCTGAAAGTGCTTGACACATAGGTGAACAGTGGCTGCATTCATGAGTCGTTTCTGTGAGAAGGACAAGACTGGTTCTGTTCCCCTCGTAAGAGGGAAGACAACCAGCAATTGGGCCTCCTGCTGCTGTGGACCGGGTGGGGTAGAATAGGGGAAAACCAGCAGGTAGGGCTTTGAGGATTTAGGGACCAGGGGCTCTCACCAGGGCTGTGCTCAGCCAGTCTTGACCTTCTTTTAACGACGGTGCCGCTCTCTGATTTTCTCAAGTCCATTTCATGGTCAAGTGGAAAGAACAAAAAACTAAGATGTCCATCTAAATTCTGACCCCCACCGCTGGGCAAATTATTTAACCTCTTAAGATAAGCTGTCCTCCTACCTCACAGGGTGGCCACCAAACGAGAACACGAAAGATCTGCAAACCTGTAAAAGCCCTCCCTGAACACATAGAAGTACGATTATTATGACGGAAGATTCTTTGGGAGCCTCATTTGCTAAGACAGAGGTTCTCTTGGGCTGCCGTGATCTTGATGCTCAAAGGGTAAACATGGAGGTTCAGGTCTGCGAGGCCAAGGACTGAAGAGGAAAGGGAAGAAGGAGGAAGTGATTTCAGCGATACACGGGGGAAGGAAGAGCCCAAAATTTGGAATTTGGGTACCCAGATTTCAATCTCAACTCAGTCACTTACGAGCTTGATATCCTTACTTAACGACACGCTTTCAGTTTGCTAAATTGGTAAAATGGGAATAAGAAGGATATTGAATGTTTGGGAAAAGCATTTGATAATGCACAGAGAATGCACAGGGGAAAGCATCTGGTAACTCACAAAGTGCCACAAAGTGTGTGGGGGGTGTGTTCAGTCACCACCAGTGACCAAGGCAGCAGGGACAGAGCGCCCTCCCCATAACACCCCAAGCTGCTTGCTTGGGGCAGGGGGGAGGGGGAAGGGTGGTAGGGACTGGCTGAATCCCTGGTGCCTTGGACTGCAGCTGTGACTGCCTCTTACTAGCTACCCTGAGGACAGACACCTCCTTTTTCTGTGCCTAGGTCACCTCTCCTTAAAACGAAGGGGCTGGACCTGAGATTCTACCCGTCTCAAGTTTTAGGTTGTTTGTATTCTTGGCCTTGAAGACTTGCTCAGAAATCACTTCGTTGAGCTCTCACATTTATTATTATTATTATTATTGTTATTATTATTTTTAAGGTGCTGGGAGGGTATGTGTGTGTGTGTGTGTGTATGAAGGGATGGAGACAGAGCAGACTGTGGCGCACTCTGGGCCCCACCCTTTCCAAGAATGGACCTGTCCACCCACCTGGAGGGTAGAGAACTGGTTGGAGCCCAGGAACCCTAGCAGATGCGATTCCAACTTAGCAACACGAAGAAGTCCTCTCCAAGGCAACCCAGGCGAACACACCACCCACTAGGCAGGACTAAAAATACACCCGCATGGTTTCAACGTCACACCTGAAGTAAAAATAATCCAACCAGGAGCTGCTGGCTCGTTCTCCCCCACCCCACTCTGCTCCCTCCATCTGGTGCCTTCGAGGGGAGGAGAAATGGAGGGCTGGGCGAGCTCTTCCTTCACGCTCACTCCCCTCCCTCCAGGACCCTGCCGGCCCCCACCCTGCATACACCCAGCAGAGCCCAAAGAAGACAGGTCCTTTTGTAGCCGTTGTAGCTAGAAGCTGCCAGATGGCAACGTCTGATCTGAGTTCAGGGGTGGAGTCTGAGCCCCAAAGAACTTAAGGACTGTGTCTTAGAATCTTCCTTCCCAGGGTTCATTTGCTCCTGCTCATTGATTCACCAAATATTTATTGATCCTCTGTTGTGTGCCCGGCACTGTGCTTGATCCTTGAGAATTCAAAAAGAGAGAAGAGGAGCTCATGGACCAGAGCAGCTCAGCACATCATGAAGAAGAAAGATCTGTGCACAAACAACTATAGTTAGTAGAATTTAATGAGTGTCATAAGGGAAATAAAAATAAATTCCTACTGGCAGTGCTTTTTTGGTTAAAAAAAGAGAGAGAGAGAGAGGTTCTGAGTTCTGATAAATCGTACGTTGCCTCTCCTCCTCCTCTTTCTGTGCCTCTATTTGAATTGGCATGTGGGCTTGTTTTCCCTGCCAAATGAGTCAGTGGATATGGGAATAGAAATTTATTGGAGCCGATGGTGTCAATGTTGCTCTGAAGAAGAAAGGTGCCCACACACCTTCCCAGGGAAATGGAACAAGCATTAATTGATAGCTTTCTGAGTGCCAGACACTCTATGTGTTTCTTCATTGAATCCTTACGATAACCTGCATCGTAGGTGCTGTTAGCTCTGTTTCATAAAAGAGGAAGCTGAGGCTCAGAAAAGGTCAGTAACCTGCCCCCAAGTCACACAGCTGTCTCATCCTAAACTGTAAGCAAGGTCAATATAGAAACCCCAAAGCATTTCCAAGGATGCTTCTGGGGAGGCCATTGCTTTTTTGCTGAAGGGACCCACAAGGAAGCCTTGATGGAATGGACGGCATCTGGAAATGGATACCGAGGATGACGAGGAGGGACAGGGGGAGATGCAGGGACAGAGTTTCGAGGGCAGGAGCAGCAGGAGCAAAAGTGAGCAGTCCCATTTGCCTCAGTTGGTGAAGGGGATTAGTGAAGAGACAGGGGGTCAGGGACCACCTGCCGTCTGGCCAACACCCTATTCTCTGCCAACTCTGTTAAGAAATAACTAGTGAGGGGCGCCTGGGTGGCTCAGTGGTTTGGGCTGCTGCCTTCGGCTCGGGTCATGATCTCAGGGTCCTGGGATCGAGCCCCGCATCGGGCTCTCTGCTCCGCAGGAAGCCTGCTTCCCCCCCGCCCCCTCTCTCTCTGCCTGCCTCTCTGCCTGCTTGTGATCTCTGTCTGTCAAATAAATAAATAAAATCTTAAAAAAAAAAAAAAAGAAATAACTAGTGAAAAGTCTGGGGCCACAGCCTGAAGCCCCTGGAATGTTCATCTGAGGATGTGGACATTATCAGCTCATGAATACTTGTCATGCAGCTTCTTGGCCCTGAATAAGTGCCCAGGAAAAAGACGGGGCTGTCCTGGAAGGTGGCTCTAGGGCATTGTCTGTGATTCTCTGATCCCAGTGACCTCTGACCCAAGGCACTGGAAATGAAGGATCAAAGTGCCAACCCCTGGATAGAGTTTCCAAGGTGGGCCTTGGGCAACTTGAGATCTGCAGGGTGTTTGTCAGTGGAGACTAGAGGGGGTGACTGCAGAGCAAGCCCAGTCCCTGCTTTTCCCGCCTTCCCCCACCTCCCTAGCCCATGGAGCCATGTGCTCTGCTGCAGTCTGATCCTGAGCAGGGCACTGTCCCACCGGCTCATCACTGAACATCTCCACCCCAAAATTTCGCTCTCCTACCAACCATTCCACCTTCTGAACAGTCCATCCTTCATCCCAGCTAGGAAGGGCCTTGGAGGCTCTGGCCCCTGTTCCCATTGGAAGAAGCAGCCAGGGCTTAGGGAGGGGGTGAGGGCTGACCCCGGGCCTCCTCTGCCCATCTTCCCCATAGCCAGATGAGTCTGGGCTGTGAGGTCAGGTGCAGCACAGGGGGCTCCAAGGTCAGTGACAGGGAGAGGAGGTGGACAGTCAGGACAGTCAGGGAGGCTGCCACACACTTGGCTGGACCCATAATTGAGGTCTGCAGTCCTGGCCAAGGTCACAAGGGAAGGGATGGCTGAGAGGTTCAGAAGTGACAGAGTGGCATGACTGTGAATCACAAGGTTTATCACCCAGAAAGAGAACTCAACACTAATGTGCCCCCCTGCGTGTGACCATCCTGCCCCCGCCCCCCGCCCCCAGCCTGTGGTGCTCTGCTTCTCTGTCTATGGATCTCTTCTCTGTCTCTCATGTTCTTTGCTTCTGAGCTTCCCTGAAGCTCTGTATTTTTGCATTCTTTCTAACTTGTTCCTGCCCCTGCTTCTGTATTTCTGGTCCTCTACGAAGAAATGTCCAAAAAATTTGTTTTCTCCGAAAAACCCAGGTTGCCCCAGGAGGATGGAAGAGAAGCAGAAAAGGGTCCAACATCAAGAGTCCTTTTAACAAAAGGAAACGAGCTTTAGTCTGTCAGGGGAACTTGCAGTTAGGGACCAGTATATGAATTACCAAGGAAGTGGTGGTCTCCACCCCGGGGCGGGGGTGGGGGGTGGGGGGGGTGAGGGGTGGGGGTGGGGCTTTGCAAGTGGTGGAGAAACCTGTCAGGCCAGTTTATGTTAATATCTGTCCTGAGGTGGAGAGGCATAAGATGGGCTATGCTGGGGCTTGCCTGCCCAGGGAGGCTCTCAGAAGCCTCACCAGGAGACAGGTGGTGTGGGCAACACTGCTCGGCCTGAAGAAAACCTGGGGCCTGAAGAAAACCTGGGGCCGGAGCCGGGGATTGCTCAGGCTCTCGGTGGCTAGAGAGAGGGCAGAGTTCACCGCTGCCAAAGGCTACAGCCAAAACCCTGGCCTAGCTCCGATCTGCTCCCCGGGGTGGGGCAGTGGGGGCAGCCCCATAGAGCTGAGCCCCAGACTGGGCCTTCCAGGCCAGCCAATGGGTGATGTTAAAAAAACGCGAAGGCAGAAATGTCAGAAGTAATTAAACCAAACGATGGCTTAAACCCCTGTAGAAATCAACACATCCGGTTTAATCACCTCCTTAAGCTAGCACAGGACCGAGTTCTGGGGAGAGCCGTTCTTTATTTCTTTGGATCGTTAACAGAGACTGCGTATCTTGAGCTTGATTTTGGTTCCGTTGCTCTTGAGAAGAGGCCGTGTGGCTGGGGGTGGGGGTAGGGGCTCAGAAAAGAAAAAGGAAATAATCAAATATTATTCGAAATCGTCTCTTCTTCCCCTCTCCTCCAGCCTTGCATCTCCCGGCTCCGGGCTCTGTCCGCACTCACGGCTCCCACCTGCACCCCCCGCCCCCAGCACCCAGGCAGAGGCACAGTGCTGAATGTGCTAAATTAGGCCATTAGAGAAATTCATTTCTCTTTATTAGTCTGTGTCAAATCCTTTTTATTAGTGGCTGGAAACGACCTCTCTTCTGCAGTAAAATGTCATGCCAGTTCACTCCTTTTATTTGTTCTGCACTGACGAGGCTCAAACTCTCACTGAATTAGTGCAGTGAGATTTATTTCCTCCAAATTTTGAACGGCTTAAGAGAGATTGGGGTGGAGGGGGCGGTCAGGCAGGAGCCGACAGGGGGAGAAGAGTGGAGAAAGATCTGGGAGGGAGAAGGTGAGTTCTTATGGAGGTCAAATGTCCTCCGCTCTTTGGAAATAAAGTCTAATGGCCATCTTTCATATCTTGTTCATCATCACCTGAGCACTGGGGACTGAGTTTCCACATTCCTGCTTCTAGCCTCTGAAGGGTATTGATCCGCAATGGGACAGATCTGGACAGCAGGAAGAGGAATTCCTTAAAACCCATTGTAGCTGGACAACCTGAAGCTTAGGGAAGGCCAAAAATAAAGAACCGAATCCCACACCCATCTGGAAATCTTTCTTCCCATCCCTCACCTGGTTCAGACAGGACCACTCGTGTCCCAGGTGGCTAAGATGTCCAGCTCCCGTGGGCTCTGCCTTATTCACCCCACCCTACCCTAAGCCTGCAGCAGTGGTTTCCGGCCTCATCTCCAGCCTTCTGAGGTGATGTTGGAAGGTAGCTTAGAAATAAAGATTAACCTGTAGAGCCGGGCAGCCGCGGAAGGGGCTGGGGACTGTGTTGGGAACCAGTGGCATGACTGCGGCCACAGAACCCAGCCAGGTCATTGGAAAGCAGCCTGTTTCTCAGGGGTGGGGGGTGATACAGAGTGTCTCAACAGTCCCCACGCTTGAGGTAGCAGGTAGCAGTCTGGGTTGATGGAGAGATCCAGGTGGGCAGAGCATGGGAGCCACAGGCAGCTCATTGACCTTGGCTAACATTTGTACAAAAGCCGTGGGCAAGCCCAGGTGCCATCTGAGCCCCTAGGCTCAGGGATCCAGGGATTAGAGTGGCTGGGGGAGGGTGTTAGATAAGAAAAGAAATTTGGGAGCTGATAGTGTGGCTCAGGCAGGAAGGGGCTGGAGAGAGGAGGCCATGCCAGTATCCACGAGGTCCACTCTGTGCTCCAGGGGCCTCTGGTTAAATTGGGGGTGGGGGGAGGCAGCAATAGAAAGTATATTTCTTTCTTCTTGAGATATAGCAGAAGCCATAGAAAACACCCCAGATATGCCCCCCTGCACACACACACACACACACACACACACACACACACACACACACACACATTCTGGGGAGATCTGACACCTGGAAGTGAGAAGTTTATAAAAAGGGCCCATGCTGCGGCTTCACACAGAAGCTGCACATTGCTTCCCAGAGTGTTTGACAATGTCCCCATCCTTCCTCACCCTCCCGCCTATGATCTAACACCTGCTTCTCTCTTCAGCTTCATCTCCCTCCATTCCTAGCCTACCTACCTCACTCCACACACACACATCTGGATTTTGTTCTAGAAACGTGCCAAGCTCATTCCTGTCTTAAATGCTTTGCTTCCCCCCACACCCTGTTTGGAACACACCCCCCCCCCCAGATCTCTGCCTGACTGCTTCCTCATCATTTGAAGCTTAACTTGAATGTCACCTCCTCCGAGAGGCCCTCCCTGATTACTCTCTGCCCTGCAGGGGCAAGGACAGTGGCAAAGAAGAAGACTCTCCCTGCGTACCTGAACTCTAATGTGGGGAGACTCCATCACTAGCAGATCCCTCTCCCCCATCCCACATGACATTCATGCTGTGTACACGGAACCCACAAACCCCTCACACATACTGCATACAAATAACATAACGCATGCACACACTACATATAATATAGGGCATATGCAAACTGTACTCAGAGCATGCAAAACCTGTTTTCGAGGCCACGGCCCACATGCACTCGCCTCCTGCATAAATGTGTCGTGTGCACGCACAATAGCAACACAGGATGGGACACTAGGACACCACTCACACCTGCTCTCATCGACAGCCTACATGCAAGCCAGGTGCACATGTGTGCACACACAGAGGCCACCCCCTCCCTATGCAGCCGCCGCCTACCCTCCCTGCAACCGGTGAGGAAGGAGCTTGCGGTGACCGGCGGCTCCTGTGGGGCTGGGGCCGGGGCTGCACCCCCACCACCTGGCACGATGCTGCGGATTATTAGTTCCTGGTAATTTAGTGCCCTTGTATGGAGTCGATTTGTGCCTTTCATTCCTAATTGATCTAGTGGCTGTTTAAATGGCAGCAGGCATCTGTTGAGAGTAGGAAGGTTCATAAGGCGCAATAATTCATAACACCGTCTGGAATTTGCCTTTCATGTCCCTCAGCTAAACCACTGCAGGGCTCTGCTTAAATTACAGCCACTGAGGCTTTCTTTGGTATTCCACTCAGGGCAAGGAGAATCTTGCATTAAACTGGGATCAGGTTAGATTAGACTATAATATGCTGCGGTATTAGTGGCTGCAAATGAAGACTTACACTGGAGTTTAACCCCTTCACCTGGTTTTCTCTTTGTCTTCAGCCGGATGGGTCAGGGAAACCATTGTTTGCCCTACCAGCTTCCTCTTGGATCTTCTAGCCACAGGGGGCTGCCAATGCACCATCCCCAGACGTTGACCCTTTATCCTCCCCAGACTGTAACCTAGGCTGCAGCCTGGCGGGGGTGGGGGGCACAGCTGTTTATGCAACAGTTCCCAAAATGAGGGTCGGGAGATGGTGTCCAGGGGCAGGTTGCCCCACCAAGTGGCTCGTCCCAAGCAGGAATGTCTCTCTCCTCGTCCACCACTGCCCCTGAGCCCAAGCAGAGTGCCCAGCGGGTATAGGGCTGAGTATGGATGGAACTGAGCACCTCTGTCTTCTTGCCCAGAATTATTAGTATCCCAGCATGGGACAGGCTACTAGGGGTTCCCCATCTACATGCAAACCCTGTGTAGGCTGGATAGTCAGTCTTCCTCTTGCTGTGGTTATAGAGTACAGGAAGGGAAAAAGCATGGTCTGCTTTCCTTTTCAGGGCTTATTGTATTCCCCATTATGCTAGCCACTAGCCAAATGTGGCTATTTACATTAAAATTAGTTACAATTCAATAAATTTAAAATTCAGTGTTGCAGGCACCACGCTCATATTTCAAGTGTCCGTTGGCCTCCTATAGTGGCTACCATATTGGACAGAGGAGATCGTAGAACATTTCCATCCCTGCAGAAAGTTCCATCGGACCATGCTGACTAGAACACGCCTGTTGGTAGAGGCCTGGGAGCTACGGCCAACACACAAACTTCCTCCTCACCCAGCCAACAGGGCTTAATCAGAAAGACTAGAGCTGGATTGTGTGGTCCCAAGGAACTGAGGAGAGTCCATTGGCAAATGTTCTTTTGGAATCGCAGTGAAAGGGAATGAGGGTGCCAGTCAAGGGTCAACAATCTGTGAAACCCAGGCACTCATGCTGGATGCTAAGACCTCACTGTTCATGTCCTGCAGAAAAATAAGAATGATGTGTGCTTTTATGTGCAAATAGACACACACATATTATAGGCAATGGATATTTCTTGGAATCCACATACCTCTTCCAGACTCTGGACACACAGTGAAGAGTAAGGCGGGCTTGGCTCTTGCCCTCATCTGGCTTACAGTCTAGTGAGGAAGGCAGACAATAAAACAAAGAGCTCAGAGAGCCATCAGCATAGGTTAGGGGTGGGGGAGTGAAGGAAGCTTCCCAGACTTGGTGATATCTACGTGAGGACCCCTAAAGCCTGTCAGGCACTGAAGTAGGCACTCTGGCTTACATAATGCATCCTGGAACGACGCCCACACACTCACACATGCTCACACTCATGCTGTCTTCATTTGCTGATTCATCATCTGCCACCAAATATTTAGTAAGTGCCTGCAGTGAGCGTGCAGGGCAATGTCCTAAGGATACAGTGATCCTTAGCACAGGGACAATCTTGGAAGAGAACAGCAATGCCATTAATTGTTGAGTCACGGTTGTGCTAAGTGTGCACTGACAAAAAGGTGCAGAGAGACGTCGTACGTGTAACTGGGATGTGTGACCTAAACTGAGTCAGCCAGTAGACGAAGGACAGATAGAGACACCCACACACCGCATATGGACGCGTATTCAAGCTCACACACATCCACCTGTGTACACTGGGAAACACACAGGTGTGCATGTCCGCTGCCCTCAGCTGGTGCCAGACGGCCAGCAAATCTGTGACAAACCACTACTGCTCATGTTCAGGACTTTTCTGGATACTTCCTACATGTCCTTCCTGGGTTGACCTTGAACCAGAAATGGGCGCTTATTTCTGTGAAGGCATATACCCCTCCTCTCTCACCCAATATCCACGCAGCTTCTCTAACCTAAGAGTTAGGCACCTAGTCAGGTGCGGGGGGCGGAATAGAGTCCTCTAAGGCCTCCAGGAACCAGAAGACTGGCTCCTCCATGCCAGGGCATGAGAGGGCTGGCATCCAGGCTGGCGTGGGGACTGGGGATGGTCTCAAGAAGTAGGACCTCGGGAGAAGAAGAGACGGGAGTGTGGGAAAGGGGCCCTGGTGGCTTCTGAGCCCAGCCAACATCAGGTCTCTGTGCGCATGTGTGAGCTCTTGATATCCCCGCAGGCACCCTCTTTTCCCGCTCCTGACGCTGCTGTTTGAGAAATGTGAACAGGCCACCCAGGGCTCAGAGTGCATCACCTCCGCCAGCTTTGATGTGGACATCGAGAATTTTGTCCACCAGCAGGAGCAGGAGCACAAACCCTTCTTCAGCGATGACCCAGAACTGGACAATCTGGTAAAGACCCTCCAACCCCCACCCTGGCTTAGGGTCTTCCCACCCTCTGATCCTTCCACAAGCCCTAGAAATGATCCTTTTATTCATTCCATTCATTCAACAGAAAATGTGGGGTGCCCACTCTGGGGCAGGCCCTAGATGCACCCATTCTAGCAGTTGAGAACCATTGCTGATTCCTTAAACGAAGAGTTGCATGCTTAGGTTTTGCTGCCAGAGGCGTTGTGTTCTCTCCTCATTGCTGCACCTGCATTCCACCACCCTGCTCTCCACCTTTGCAGTGCAGACAGGAAGGAAGGAGGGTCGCAGGAGCCAAAAGGTCTGTAGTAGCTGTTCTGAGGAGTCCTGGCTTGTTAATAAATATGTCTTGGGCTGCCCAGGGAGGAGTTGACGGCTGGTGTGCTACAGTGTGGAGAGTGAGGGTGACAGGCATAGTCAAACACATCAATAGAGGAAAAGACCCAGAGACACAGTCATGTTGAGAAGGCTGATAGAGGTCCTGTCCAACTGAGGCATGTAGACCAGGCTTCTAAACCCATTTATCATCCAGATCATCACTACAGGGTTTTTTAAAATATATATTCCTGGGCATTGTGATTCAGTACGTTTGATGGGACCTTGTGATTCTATGTTTTTAAGTTTCCCAGGCAACTGCAATCATCAATAAGATTTGGTAACCACTACCGTAGGTGACATCTCAAATTCTCTCCTAGCCCTGGGAGGTCTGCTGAGGGAGAAAGAGAAACAGAGCAGCTGCTCTGTTCATTCATCACGATAGATTATTATTAACCACAATTCCTGATTTTTCTGTGGGTGGATTACCTAAACCATGCATGGTCAATTTGGAAACTACAAAACTCTCCTCCGTGAATTGATTATAGGGCTGACCTCTCGTAACCAGAGTTTAGCTAATACCTGCTCCCAAAAGGAAAACAGTACTGGAAAAGCAAAGGTGGCACCAAAAACAGGAAGAGAACGTCCGCACACGCGCGCCTGCCCACACACGCGCGCCTGCCCACGCATGTGCATGCGCTTGCGCACTCAGCGCGCCTTCGGGGACTTCCGTGTTATTACGCGCTGTGAGTTACCCGCGCGGCTGCTGCTCGCGGGAGCTGGACATGCTGTTCTATGGAGTCCCCAAGAACTGCCAGGAGAGGCCAGCCTGGCCTGGAGGTTGGTGAGGTGTGAGAGCGGGGCTGGCGGTTCGGGAGAGGGGGGAACTTGCCGAGGGGAGCACGTGCGGGCCGTCAGGCCTGTTAGCGCGGGTACCTGAGGGCCGCGGGTCCGCTCTGCTCAGCCGGCCCTCCGTCTCCCCCGGCTGGGCTGGAGCAGCCCCACTGCCCCAGGAGCCCAGCCTCCTGACTGTCCAGTTCCCTGTAGGCTGCTCCGGCCCCACCCTCCCCAGCAGGTCACCAGTTCGGAACTGCCCCTGCGAAGCAGGTCTTGGGAATTTAGGCCCGCAGCAGCCACAGGGCTAGGAGACACGAGGCAGCTATTTCTGGGGAGCTGGAACGGGCCTGGCAGGGCCACGAGCCACCCTTATCCCGTGACACAAAAAGAAGCTGACGCCGAAGTCGGTAGAAAATACCTCAAATTAGGCAGAGTGATGGAAAGGAACTGAACCCTTTTTAAGGAGCAGGAGTCCTGGGGCAAAAAACCTCGCACGCCTTGCCAGGGGAAGCTCTCACAGGCACACCTGAGAACAGCCTCCTTTTCTAGGATAACCTGGAATTCACCAAAAAGGGGCTGCAGCTCTGTGCTTTCCCCTTGCTAACACTACCTGGGTCTCTCAGGTTTTGGTTCCCTCAAAGAATCCGATCTCTTGATGTTGCCCAACAGACCTCGGTTAGTGTCTGCTCCTTGCACACCTGACCTGGGGCTGTGGATACCTCAGGGCTGCCCCAGGGACCCCAGACCCCTGGTGTCCCCTGGACTTCTGTCCCAGGTGATCAGGCTGGGAATGGTCCCGTGGGCAGAACAGCCTCAGACACCACATCTGCCCAGGTGGACCGGATTTACTTAGGTCTTAGCCACTGTCAGTGGCCGCTGACTGGTCAGGTGTTTGAATAGAGAGTTGAAGGAGCTCTTGGAGAGGGAGGACCCGAGCCTGGCTTCACAGCTTAGCCTGTGTGCGACTGTAATGATTTAATTCCTTTGAAGCTCGGTTTCCTCGTCTGTAGAGCTAATACACCTCTCTCATGTCATGGCAATAAAAAAAAAAAAAAAAATTAACAAGATGGCATGTGGAACCAAATGTCCTTTAAAAATGCGTGGCATCTGGAAGGTTAATCTCAAATGCAGTATCGCCAAGGTAAAGGAGAACCACCTTTCCGGCGTCTCCTCCTGGCCATCAAGAAGACGGTGGGGCAGAGACCCTGCAACTTCATTTGGGGAGTTGAGCAGTGCCCTTTGCCACCCCATTTGTAGTCCTGCGTGGGGAGGAGGCGGCTGGAGAGGCCAACCATGGGAGCCGTCATTAGAACAAGAATCATGTAGCCAGCACAGCCGAGATGCACATAATTAGAAATTAGAAAAAGGTCAGATCGCGTCATTATCAGCTCAATCAGCTGCTGAGTGCCACAGCCAGTTAATTTGGCATCTGTATTTTTTACAACCCCGCACACGTAGCCCAACGGACTGTAACTCTTTATCCGGACAGATATACTGCGCAGCGGAGCAGGGACATAAAATGAGAGACCCCAAGCAAATGAGCTGAGATAATTGAGAGATTTATTTTTTATATATATGTGTGTCAGGGCGGCTTTCCTTTGCCCTTGAATATTGACTTTCACAGATGGGATTGTCAGAAGGATGTGGGGGTCCCCCAAAACTTTGTCCCTCCCCGGGCCCTCAGGTCATGCTCTGATCCTGCTTTCTCCCAAGCTCAGAGAGCCCATAGGCCCCATGTCAGCCCTTAGGATGTACATTCCCCCCACCTCCAGCTGCCTGTCCTCCAATCCTCCAAGCAAACTGGCTTGCTGAGCGATCCCTTCCCCTGCTCCCAGCAGCGGTCTCCCAGACAAGTTCCCATGGGAATGGCTGATTGCGCTCTCCCAGAGCTACCCAAAGATCAGGGGTTCCCAGATTGTAGGCTTCTGAGGGAACGTCCCTCTCCTGGCTATCCAGCTGCTCCCACGGCACTGATGCCCACAGAGAAACTTAAGAGTCACAAAATGCTAAGGGAAAACACAACTGAGAGAAGACTGTCCAGCACATACAACTCCCCATTTTACAGATGGGGACACTGTAAAAGTGAAGGGAAATGAGTCATTTAGGACCAGAACCCAGGTCTGTTGGCTCCCAATACCCTGCTCCTTCCAAGGTCTCCCCACCTCTCTTCTTCCTGGGGACAGTAAAGTCCTCATTTATAAATGCCAACAGCATCTCCACACCCCCACCTCCCCACTCCCCACCTCTCTCTGCCATCTACTCTCATCCCCTGCCACCCACTCTCCGACCTTCTCTACCTCCCTGTTTCAGAACTATGGAGGTGGCTTCTCACCCCTGTGGTGGCTAAGCCAGCATGCCCCCACTGAGCTCCCTGGGGATACTCTCTGCCCCCCAAGTCCCTACACCCAACCAGGCCCATTTCTCATCGGGCCCACCGATCCCCTGCTTGGACCCAGCAGCCTCTGACTGGCAGTTGGTAAAGTTTGTAAAATTTGCAAGTTCCCCAAACCCCTTTGAAAGGTAAAAGCTTTTTGTTTTATAAAATCTGATTTACGGGCCCCCAGTGCAGTGCCGAGGTTTTATATATTATGCAAGATTTCAAACCGAGGCTGTTAAACGTAAGGTTTCAGTTTCATGCATGGAATTTTTTTATGTGTAAATTTTTTAACATTTATGGGGCACGTTTTAATGAGACTCTGGTGTGGCTCGAGGGACAGATTATGGCTGCCTGACCGCAAAGCCTGCTCCAAAATGGGGCCCCCCAGGCCCCTGGGCCCACTCTAAAAAGGCAGGGCCAGAGGCTGGAGGCTGTGAATAAGGAGGCACATGAAGGAGCCGGGCCAGAGCTCTGTGTCCATAGAGACCTCAGGCGGCCCCGATCAGAGTCGTTCACTTCAGCCTGCCGCCCAACTCTCGCCACCTATATAGGAGCAGAGAATCTTACCAACACCAAGATAGGGAATGCTAGTGAGACTAATCAAAGCTAGTTGTGATTAACATTTATAGAGCACTTACTAGGTGCTATTGTAAACACCTTACCTATATTACCTTATTTAATCTTGTCTTCAAACCAACAAGTATGTGTGTATTATTATCCCCACTTTAAAATGAGGAGATTGAGATGCAAGGTGAACTCACTTAGTTCAAGATCACACTGCCAGTCCCAAGGCAGGCGTGCAAGACAGATACTGTGCAGGTCTCGAACTCCCAATGCCCTCACTCAGCCCCCATGCTGACCTATAGCCACTGTTCTCCTAGAGCTTTCTATGTGCCTGGTCTTGGTTTTAGTAGTCCTTTCTAGCTGCATCTCATCTAATCCTCAGTACAATGCGGAGAGAGTCACTACTATTATCCTATTTTACAGGAAAAATGGGGAAAGTAAAGTACAGTGATGAAGTAAATTGGCCAGTATTTCTCAGTTGGTGGAAGACCCAAGACTCAGCTTCCAAAACCCATTGTTCTCCAGCACATTTCTCTATGTAATTCTCATAACAGCCCCACGAGGTAGTTCTTGTCATCCCCATTTTACAAAGGAGAAGATCAAGGAGTGAGAGTCCTACTGCCAATAAGTTACAGAGTTGGGATTTGCACCAAGTGGGTCTAACTCCCAAAGCCCACCTGCCTCTTCCCTCTGAACCACTTGCTGCTCCAAATTCTGAGGACATTGGAGGCAAAGTGCCATGCTATTGACTTAAAAGTCATTGAACTTGTCATGCATGATGGCTCGCATCACCATTTTATCCCCCTGTTTTCTGGCAGTTCTCCCATCCCTGGTCTTCACCTTTCTCCCACGTCCCATTCCTTGTTCCAGGGACCCTGCACTTCCAACTGCTCAGATCCAGCTGGCCGGTTCGGGAACAATTTTTGGTTTGATTTTAGCTTTGGCTGCCCTAATGACCCACAGGAAATATCTGAGCACTTTAAGGAATGCAAGTTTAGAAACTCTCTTGTATGTAAGTGAGAGAGAGTAGTTCCAGCTTCCCAACTTGCCGAGGGAGGAGAAGGTGAAAAGAACTTGCCCCCCAACTTGCTGCATGGAATTTAAGTCACCTGAGTCCCCGTGGTTGTGAGATTCAAATGAGATAATGATGAAAAAAGCATTTTGCAAATCAGAAAGTGATGTATATATATGTGTGTGTTGTGTGTGTGTATGTGTGTGTTTTGGAAGGCAAGGATTTATGACTATGAAGGGCAAAAGCCACAACCCTACAGAAGGCCACTTTTTAGGAAGGAACTTGGGG
Organism: Mustela nigripes; assembly: GCF_022355385.1. Lineage (NCBI taxonomy): Eukaryota > Metazoa > Chordata > Mammalia > Carnivora > Mustelidae > Mustela > Mustela nigripes. Next base: position 84,802,873 of record NC_081557.1, on the reverse strand, counting down.
TAGTGGGATGGGGGAGAGTGTTGGCATAAAGAAAAGGCATTTATCAAATAGCTACTATGTGCCCAGAACATTTGCATATATCATTTTATTCAATTTTCATACCCACTCTACAGGGTAGGTATTATCATCCTCAATTTTACAAATAGAGTTAAACAGGTCATCCAAAATCAGCAGGCAGGCAATAATAGATTTGGGACATCCCACCGTGCAACTTCATAGCCCACAAGATGCCCCAGTCCTTGTGTATTCTCCTGGGACCAGTGAGGAGCTAGTGTGCAGGGGTGTAAGACTAAAATATAAGGTCAGTTCTCATTTTGCTTTTTTTGAAGGGTACCTCTCAGTAGAAAAGGGCTGTTTATTTTGTAAGAAAAAGCAGAGAGAGAAGCTGGAGGTGAAGCAAGACTTAGGTGGAAGGATTGAGAACACATCCATCACGTTTGATGATGGTATTAAATTAAGTGGAATTGTTATTGCTCTAGAAGATTTGAAATAACTTTTTATATGGCATTGATCACTTAGAAAAATAGTTTAATAAATCAGAGTTTTATTCTGATTTAGAAGCAAAAACCCAAAATTGCAAACACGTAGGATAGAGGGTGATTTATTAAACATAAATACAGGAGAAAAAACACCGGGAATGATTCTTTTTCTACTCGCTGAATATGAAAGAACAGTAGAAAAGCCAACAGGATATTAGAAATTATTAAAAGAGATTTAAAAAATTATATGCACTTGCTTCCCTCTGGTTTCTAAGATACTTTCACATCATTATTGCCTTTAGCCTTAATCAACTCTTAAAAGCAAGCAATGATCTTTATCCCCATGTTCCAAATGAGGAAGTTGAGGCTCACAGAACTCGTGGCCCAGTAACACCCAATTTTGTAAACAATAGGCCTGGATTCAGGGTGTCTGACAACAACCCCTACAGATTTGCTTCTGCCCACCAGCCACCCCACTAATGGTACAGCCCATCTTTGTCTCTAATATTGAATAGGTCCTCCATATTCATTGCCTCGGAATACCATTATGATTTACTCTCCCTTCTTAAATCTTTAAACCAAGCCTATTATCCCATAAAAAAGTCATCCTTCGACTGTGCTGTGTTAGACCAAAAAGTAGGTCCGCTTTTGACCACTGGGTGCCAAATGTGGTGTAAGCTCCTTGTGTGTTTCATTTGAACAAAACCATTCTACGTAGATTTTACTTTGTCTTTTTGTCTTATGTGTTGGTACTTTCTGATTCTTTTTTAATAAGTACTTATTGGCTATGTTTTAGAAAATAAATGAGTAGATATGTACACCTTTCTTTGCGGTAGATGCTTGTATGTAGATTTAAAACCAAACGAGTAAATGAAATTTTGATTAAAAAAGGAATAGTCCAGTAAAGGAGAGCTTGGAGACCGAAGGAAAGAAGAAATGGAAGAAGAGACGGGAAGGGAAAAGAGAAGAGGAAAAGGAAAGAGAAGAAAGGTTTAAGGACTTAGGATGATATTTGTCTGGAGAACACAAAACCAGTTGGACAATTTTTTCAAGTCAAATGCCTTGTTCCCTGTATAGCATAGAGTGAAACTCCTTATTTGTGTTGAATGGATAATATTAAATTAAGGGAGGTTGTATTGATGGAGGCATTAGAGGTTCTAGGTGCCTGCAGAAGCCTGGTAGGTGCTTCAGACTCAGGCAGGAGAGATCTTGGTACATGTGAGAAAGAACTTCTCAATCAGCAGGCTGAGAGAAATAGAGGGGACTTGAAGTGAAGGCTGTCACTGGGAGCGCCTCAGACAAGAGCAGCCATGTATCCTAGAGAGTTTGGTCTCTCACCTAGACGCCAGCCCAGATCATCTCCCAGGGCCCCTACCAGCCCCGTCCGTGAACTGAGGGCATAAGTCATGTTCAGGCAAGCAGAAAATGGAAAGCACCTGATAGTCCAACCTTCTCTTTTTACCCAGGAGGAGGCAGACATCTACATTGGTGAAGTACTCTGACTCCTGTAAGCTAGGCCAGGAGTGAGAGATGAAGAACCAGAGTAGCCGAATGAGGAAACATTGCAAGGCAGGACTCTGGAAATCCTAAACTTTAATGTCCCCAAAGCTATTTGGTCTTCCTCATACCCTATACTTCCCATCTCTGGGCCACTCCCAAATCCTGTACCCTTCAGACTGTTTTTCTCCATCTACACAAATCCGCAGAGCCCATCTTGGGAGCAACATAGTACACGTGGCTTCACATCCTAGTGTTATCACTTACCAGCCATGTGGCTCTAAACACAGAAAACTTAATATCTCTGGGCTTCATTTTCTTCAACTATAAAATATGGGCAATCATGGTGCCTCCTTGCAGAGGTGGTCGTGTGGTATAAATAGGAGAAGGCATGTGGTAGGTTTAACACAGTGTCTAAGACAGGTTTGGGTATTGTTATCAAGCAGTCAATGAGCATTTACTAAATGCTTTTGTATGGTGCTAATTATTCTGAAAGACATAAACCAAGATATCCATGGCCAAAATCAAGTAGAAAATTGAGAGCAAATGTTCTTTCAGTACCAAATTAGCCATTCTAAAGTCACGAGACTCTTCTTTGCATGGGAGACCACAGTCTCTTTTGATCTCAGCCAAAAGGGAGGGAGCACTCTCTTAGGATAAGTTCCTAGGATTGAGCCCTGCATGAAGACACAAAATTGTTGGTTACTGTCTTTGAGTGACACTTAGTCTAATTCAGTACTCCAAGAGCCCTTAGTTAGGCACCATTCCTGCCCATCACGCAATCTAAAAGCTAACCCAGGGACTACTCAATCGTTCCCCACTAGAAATGTCTATGAAACTCAGAGAGGAGCATGGCACCAGTGTCCAGTCATGCCGTTCTGCTCACACCTGACCGTCAAAATTCTCTGGGAGAGATTACCTGCCTTGATTCCTAGGCGTCAAGATGCTAGCCAACAGCTGGGAGGGTAGGATTACACAGAGACTCCCTAGATACTGCTTAAGTCAACACCAGTGGGTCTCCAATGGCAACAGGCCCCACCCTTTTTTCCATTTTTCATTTCAATGTAATTACAGATTCACATGCAGTTCTAGGAACTAATACAAAGAAGTTCTGATTCCCTTCTTGCATAACTGCATACAGTTTCACAACCAGGAAATTGACAGTGATACAGTCCACAGATCTGATTCAGATGACACCTTTTTACATGCACTCCTGTGCATGTTTAGCCTTGTGCCTTTGTATCACAGATACAGATTCATGTAAACTCTGACAGTCAAGAGAGAGAACACTTCCTCCCTCCCTCTGCCAGTTCCTCCCTCCCTCCCCCACTGCACCCTTGGGCCACCACCAATCTGTTCTTCATCTCCATAATGTTGTCATTTCAAGAATGTCAGATAAATGGCATCATACAGTAGGTAACCTTTTGAGACTGGCTTTTTTTTCCCTCACCATAATTATTCTTTTGAAATCCATCCAAGTTGCTGAGTGTATCAATAGTTTGTTCCTTTTTGTTGCTAACTAGTAGTCCATGACATGGACGTACCACAGTGTCTTCATCCATTCACCTGTTGAAGTTTATTTTGGTTGTTTCCAGTTTGGGGCTGTTAGAACAGGCTGCTTTGAACATTCACAAACTGTTTTTGTGTGAACATATATTTTATTTCCCTGGGATAACTGCAGGGTGTAGGATAAGCATATATGTAGTTTTGTTTCAAAAACACCTGTTACACTGTTTTCTAGAGTGGCTGAACCATTTTTCACATCCCCTAGTAATGTATGAGTGATCCAGTGTCTGGTTCTTGGCCATGGTGTTAATCTCTATTTTTTATTTTAACCATTCTGATAGGTGTGTGAGTGATATCTCATTGTGGTTTTAATTTGCATTTCCCTGATGGCTAATGACATTGAACATCTTCTCATTTGCTTACTTGCCATCTGTGTTTCTTCAGTGAAATGTCTGATGTTGTCTTTTTCCCTTGTTCTAACTGGGTTGCTTGCTCTTTTATTGTTTAGTTCTGAAAGCTCTTTATATATTCTAGAAAGAAGTCCTTTGACAGATATATGGTTTGCAAGTATTTTCTTCCAATCTATAGTTTGCCTTCTCACCTTCTTTGCAAGATCTCCTGAAGAGCAAGCTTTTTAAATATTGATGAGTTCTAATCTATCAGTTTTTCCTTTTCTGGGTCAAATTTGAGTGGTCAAGTCTAGACCTCTTAATCCACTCTTTGGAACTCGTGATTTTCTCCTGCATTTTTATTCTAAAAGTTTTATAGTTTTATCTTATATTTAGGTCTGTGGTCCAATTGAGTTAATTTTTATATAAAATGTGAGACTTAAATCAAGGTTTTGGTTTTTTGTTTGTTTGTTTGTTTGTTTGTTTTTACTTGTGAATGTCCAATTGGTCCAGAATCATTTGAACACGCTTTTTTGAAAAGCAATTTGGCAGTATTTATCATGAGCCGAAAGAATGTCCATACTTTTTTTCCTGTCACTTCTGGGAGTTCACTCTGAGGAAATAGGCAGACACATGAATCAAAGTAGGAAGCTTGGAAAACAGTCACTATAACATTTTTTATAAAATTGAAAAATTGGAAATAGCCTAAATGCCCAATGATGAGGGATTGGTTAAGGAGGACACATGTGAAATAATAGGCAACAATTAAAAATATGTTTACTCAGTAACTTTTACCCATTCAGCAAATATATACTCAGTGTCCAGAGTGTTGGCGCCAATGATAACATAGCAAGAAAATCAGACACCCTCTCTCCCTTCTAGAAGCTCGAAGGCCAGAAGTGACAATAGAGAACACCGTGCTGCTGTGTAGAAAAATACAACTGATAAACTAAGGGGAAAACAGGAAACAAAGTTGTAAGCACAAGGTGACTAAAGCAATGTTAAAATAGATGCCTGTGGAAAAGACCAAAAAAAGAAAATCATCGTTCTCTTAGGGTGATGGGTCAAGGACAGTTATTTCCCTCCTTGACTTTCCAAACTTCCTGTCGCACTTTTCTTGTTCTAATAATAACAATGATGAAGAGAAAAGCCCAAACTGAGAACTCTCCTGTTGCCATGAAGGGTGAGGAGTATCCATCTGAAGAGAGACAGTCACACGTACCACAATCCAAAGGGCACAGAAAAGGCCGCTGTGGACAGCTCGCTGTTCAGAGCCCAGCTAAGTCATGCGGGATGATCCCGTCAGTCAGCAAGTAGCAATGGGGCCTCTGCAAGGTGACCTGTGTCACATGAGGCCCTCAGAATACATGCTTAAGAATAGGCAGTCCCTGACTCCTAGAGGCTCCCACAAGAGCTCTGATCCACATCTTCCTCATGCCTGCTCAGCGTTCCACACTTCGCAGCTTCTACATTCCCTCCTACAATCCTTTCCACAAACCTAGATGGTTGTTACAGGGGACTTAATTATACCCACTCTTCCAACAACAAGGTGCAGAGCAACTGCCCAAGCCCCCCCAGGCAATGACTGGCAGGGTTGGGGCTAGAGACCTGGGCTTTTAGCTGTACGGTTCTCTGAGTACCCTTTACTCAAGAGCGGTTGTGTTAACAGTGGGCTCAAAGCATGCAAACCATCAGCAGGCCACCGTAGCTAGAACTGAAATCCAGTGGATGAGAAACTTTATACCCAGAGCAGGGCATGGGTTTCTCTCCGCTGGTGGCCTTGGGGCTCGGGAAGTCAAGGCAGCAGGAGGAATGTGATCTGAACACCAGGCTCAGCTCTCCCTCCTCTCCCCAGATGGTGAAGGCAATCCAGGTCCTGAGAATTCACCTGCTGGAATTGGAGAAAGTCAATGAACTCTGCAAGGACTTTTGTAACCGGTACATCACCTGCCTCAAAACCAAGATGCACAGTGACAACCTGCTCAGGAATGACCTCGGGGGACCCTACTCCCCCAACCAGCCCTCCATAAACCTTCACTCACAGGTAACACACTGGGCTGGGTCCTATGTTCTAAACTAGGCTCCTAAGCTGGGTGTAGGAATGTCTGAAGGTTCTCTGGTGGCCTAGTAGTGTAGCTTAGACTCACTGGACCCTTTCAGCACAAAAGCCTTGCTGTGATCCACTCCTGCTCATCAGGCAGCCCCAGAACTCACCATACTGGGGCATGGGTATTCCTTAGAAAATGACCAAAGTGATTCCTGGGTTCCTGGCCCAAGATAGCCTAAGAAATGCACATAAGTGTTGAGATGAGGCTGGGGCAGAGCCGGGAATGGACCCCCACCTCTTAGCCCCGCACACTTCTCAAGAGGGCTTGCTGACCTCTCCGTGCTCTTGATAAGGAGGGTTTTGTCCTTCCCTGAATCCTGTCCATTTCATAGATGAAGACAGCTTCCCATGCGACTGCTTCTGCTTCTGCCAGCTCATTTTCCAGTTGCTCACCCTACCCTGGCTCATCTGTCTTCCTAAGTTTCAGGACCACTGGGAATGTCACCTCCCGCCACCCATCTCTCAAGAGTCCCCTTCATCCCGGGAACTGGGGAACCTAGAAATGGCAACTTTGTGTTTTGAGGGAGAATGGGCTCTTCTCTCCAGGGTGGAATATATTCCCCAAACCTACGGAGCTAAAAAAAAAAAAAAAGCTGCCTGGTGGTACTTTTCCACCAAACTCACCCACATCTACGTAAGCCATAGCTCACCGCTTTCTTCTCCTCCCGCTGAGTTCCCGAGTCTGGGACAGACACATGGAGGGCCCTAGGAGATTTACTGTACCCTCCTCTTCTGAGACAAATCAGGTGTGGGGAAAAGGATAAACTCTCAAGATAATGGGCACTCGAAAAAGTGTCTAAGAAAGGTGGTGCCATTTTTATCTCTAAGCTTTAGGGACCAGCACACTTTATCCATTCCTCCAGCTTGTAGAGGCAAGGGAAGGGTCAGGGGCCTTCTAGAAGGTCAGCCCTGCTTGCACAAATTCAGAAGGATCTCTGTGGGACTCTACAGTGAGTACTGCATGGGACACGAGGCAAGAAGTTTATTTCCTCTTCCTGTTGCTTGAAATCACCAAATCACTTTATTACAGATCTAAAAACAGCCGCCCAGGCTTCTGCTAGCTAATATTCTCTTGAAATAGACTCATTCCTTCAGAGTCTTATTGTACTTTCCCTTATGATCAAAATTAGCAAGAAACTTGCATAAAAGAGGACAATAATTGCTCAACGAGCATCTCGTTTGTAATTTATTAGTTTCTATTATTGTGGGTTACCATGGCGACGCTGCACAGCCCCGGTGACGGGAGAGATGCAAGATAGGAGCTGAGGAGGCTGTGAGGCCTCAGCAAATGGAGATGCACATTTTTATCAGTAATTTTCATGAAAATAATAAGTGAGGAGTTAATGAGATGGAAAGCCATCCTGTGGCTATTGTGAATTTTTTTTAAGTGTTGATCTAATTAGAATGCATCGGTCAGGAAAAGTAATGAGGATTTAGTGCCTCACAGAGATGTGAGGATCATATCAGAAAATTAGCACAAGTCTTTGGAAATAATCAGGTCCTTGGAGAGGCTCTGGATTTCCCCTCCTGGGCTCTCCAAGTCTACCTCGTGCACTGACATTGGGGGTGTATTAGGGTAGTGGGGGAGGAGAGGAGGGCCAGAGGGCTTAGCAGCCACAGCAGCCCCCTCCAGGTCGGGATCCTGGGGCTGACAAGTCAGTCTGCAGCAGGCAGGGCCACTGGGGACCCAGGGTTGGCAGAGAAGGGTAACACAGGCTCTGGGTGAGCCAGGGCGCACAGACGCTGCCTGCGAAAGTCAGTCCTCCTGGGAGATCCCAGCCTTCGGGGCCTCTGAGCTTTGAGGAAAGAGGAGAGAACTTTGATTCCCGTCATTGTAAATATCAGATCTCTGCCTAATAGTGAAGCTGGCCCTGGGGTAGCCACCAGAGAAAGGCTTCTGATCTGCTTAGAAAGAGGAACTCAGACAATCGGGCAAAAACAAAGACAGCTCGAAAAAAAAGACAAGGCGTTGGGCAAGGTGTTCCTATTTGGAACTTCTCAGACTTGTCCCTTCATTGCCTCTGCCTGCCACCACCTACTTAGCTGGGACTTCAGTGGCTTCAGGCTGCTGCGGTAGATTCCCAGCCCGGTTACCTGTCCTCTATGGCTAGCCCTCAGCACTCCACACACGTGCCTATGCACCACAAACATAAACACACCTATACGTGCCTTTTCAGGTTCTGCTGCTGCATTTATGGTCCTAAGGCCCTGTTCATGTCTTTGTCCTGCTCAGAAGCTCCAATTGTCCTCAGATTTTTCTCATCCTTTGGCCGAATAGTGAAGGCTCTCCCAGGGCTGCATTTTCCCAGGCCAGTCTACTCTGACAACCCTTCCGTGGCTCTGCACCACCAAACCCAGCCTCTTCCCCAGGACAGCAACAAGGCTGCTCTCCCCAGGAGACCTCTCTGATGCCCCATCCAGAAAGGCCTTTTCTTTCTCCCAACTAAGTGCTGGAGCCCTGGGGACCACTTATATATAAATATCACATGCGACTTTATCTCAGCGTCGCTGGTATAAGGGTCATTCTCCTCTCCTAGATAACAGACATGTTTTGAGTACAGACAGTGTTTTATATATACAATTAAAACCCACGCCTGGTGGCAGCTAACCCAAGGTCCGATTCATGGACAGCTAGTAAATATCTGTGGGGAGAAGTAAGACAAGGAGACAGATGGCAACAGATCAAGAGGGGCCAGAGGAAGCCAAAAGAGGGAAGGAGAAATCAGAAGAAAGACAAAGGGAAAGAAAGACAACTCTGGAGGGTAACCTTCAAGAGGGAGCAGAGGAAGGATGAAGATCTGGAGGGGAAGGGCAGCAGAGGGAAGGGAAGAGAGGCTGAGAAGGCCAGAGGCGAAAAAGAGAGAGAAAAGGAACAGCAGCAGCAGAGGGGAGGGGGTGAAGGGACAGGCTAGGGGGTACAGGGTCAGTGCGAAGCCAGGCGTGTGGAGGAGGGACAGTGCGTAGGACGCGCCACGTGCTGTCCACAGTCCCAGGGCAGGCTGCTGTCACTGTCCCTGAGCTGGGGGCTGCGGCGCTAGCTGGGCCTTCCCCAGGAAGGAGAGGCCTCGGCTGCCAAGAGACTTTCTGTGCAGGAGGCCGGCCTGGGAACCAGTATGGGAGAGAAGAGAGGAGTGTCTGGGGCATGCGTGTGTGTGTGTGCGACAAGCACACGCACGCACACATACGATGGTTCACATTCGTCATGGTTCAGCCTTAATCCCCCCAGCCTGAAATAGCCGCACTGAGCACCAGCCTGGCCCAGGGAGGGGTGTCTCCCCTCTGGAGCATGAGCTTCAGTATCAACATTCCAGCGGCCTGCCAGCTTTGTTGCAAACCGCTGGTTCATGGTTTTCCCTGTGTGCTAATCATTTGGCCTTGTGTTGCAAAGTGGGGGAGATTTTTTTATTCAAATTTACCCCCCCCCCATGCCATACCATGTCCCCATTCAGCTCTATGGCAGCTGGGCACCTTCCCTGCTCGGACTTCCTTTTCTGAATGTGAGCTTTCTCTTGGGTGGGATGCAAGTAGGGAGTAGGGGAGACGGCTTCCACCAAGCCCACAAGCTGAACTAGAATTCCCAAGAAATTGGGCCACAGCTGGTTTTTTCCATGCTCCAGGAAGCCATCCTGTTCCACCTGCCCCTGAAGACATCCCAGCTTCCTCACACCTCTGAGCCCAGGTTTCTTGCTGGGGCAGCCTCCTCAGTAAGGAGGCTCATCCTAGACTCCCAGCTCCTGTTGGACGGGCTTCTCCCGGCTTTCCTAGAGGGCATAAACCAAACCAACCAAACCATCCCACTGGAGAGAATTAATTCCCACCTTGCTCTGAATTGGACTGAGCTGAAGTTCTCAGTCACCAAGCATGATCCTATGAGAGCATGAATGAATTATCCAGAAGGAGCTCCCAGTCTCAGTACAAGGGAGCTGTGAGTCACACCTGTGGACCTAGATAAGTTATGTGAGCCACAGAAGACTCCAGAGTAAGGGGACATTGAGGAAGGCAGGAAAGGAGTAGCCAGAGATAGGGAGAGGAGCCACAGAAGAGGTCTGGATCAAACAAACCACATGTGTGGCTTCCGGTTACGCCAGTCACTGCTTAGCCTCCTTCTCTCTGCTCCCAGAGAAGGCCTGGTCCCCACCTGCCCACTCTCACAGCCACAGCCTGTTCCTGCCTGGAGACAAAATGAGCAAACCTCAGCATGGATTAGGAAGGCCAGCAGGAAGATTTTGCCCATTGTGATTGGAGAAGTTGCAGATTCTGTGGCCTTGGAAGGACTTCTTCAGGAAAGGGGATGAGGAGGAGGAGTGGTAGGCTATCTGGGAGCTCCGAAAGTGAGTGTTCCCGGTGTAGAGAGACGTCTAGAAGAAGGCAAGGAACAGAGACAGCCTTTCAGAATTCCTGGGGCAAAGAAGCTGCTAGAGGATGAGCGGTCATTCATTTCTGCCCCGTGCATCAGTTCAAGCACAACTGAGCCTGCTGAGTTCCAAGGACCTCAAAGGGGGTGTGACATGATCTCTGACCTCCGAACCTAACAATGGCTGTGCTGCAAGGCTGAAAATGATGGCCAGTCACCAAAGATGTGAGACATAATAGGGAATGTAGGCGATGGGGCAGATGTTGGAAACATGTTGGAGGCAAACTAATTGAGTAGCCACATCTTGTGCTGCCCCAGGAAGAACTGGGGAGAATGTCAATATTTCCTGAACCTTCCCTAGACTGCATGTACTGGGTGCTTTATGTATATTACCTTATTTACTCCTCACAGCAAGGCTGCGAGGGCACATTATTTTCTACCCCAGGAAAGAGAAGCTCAGAGAAGTTCAGACACTGGCTCAGGTAAACAGCAGAGACTGAGATAGGTTATGCTGGAAACTGTGTTCTACTTATTATATTACTTACTAATATTATATATAATACTATATATAGAGAGAGTATTGATTTTTTGCGGGGGGACACATAGGAAGAACCAGGGGTCCTGGGCCCTGGGTATGGAGGGGTGACCCCACTTAGCTGTAGAGCAGTGATTTGAAAACTAGAAAGGTACATTTCTGCTAACTCTCTAAAAAAAATAGGGAGGGGACTAGTGAGTACACCCTTGCCTGGAGCAGGTGGACTTGCCTATAGACCTACAGGAAGTTTGCATTTTTAAGATTAGCAGGAGGTCAGGGAGGTAGGAGGCAGTCACCTCAGTCAAGCCCCCGGAAGTTCTGCCCAGTGGCCAAGCATCCTGAGGATTTTGACTAGGGAGTTTTAAGGCCGATGGGAGGAGGGGGAAGTGATCTACCCTGCAGGATCACCACTGAGGTGGGAAGGAGGCACCCCTACACCACAGTAACAGGAAGTAGAGTTCCAGGAGCTACCCTGCCTCCCTCCTGCCACAGCCACCAATGCTGTCCTTTCCACCACTTCCCAGCCCCCAGCCCTCCAGTTCAGGGCGCCAGGAGACCATGAGGACCGCCCTTCCTGCCAGACCAATGAAACCTGAGCAGTTCTCTTCTTCCGAGAAGGAATGTTCCTTAAGAGCAGCAGCTGCCACTTGTCCCCACAGGCCAGAAGCGCCTTTCCCTTGAGACTAAAGCCCCCAGCAGGAGAGAAACAGCCACTGGATTAGGTGGCTTGTTTACATGTGATTGGCTTTCCTGAGTTTGGGAGCCCAGCCCTTCCCAGCCAAAGACAGGACTCTGGCCCTGCCAGAATGGAAGGACACTGCCAGGAACAGTGTGTCTGGGGACAGAGGCAACCTCTCCTCCCCACTAAGACACATACACACACTCCCCATCCCGGGCCAAAGCCCAGTCAGGCCCTGCGCTTATTGAGCATCTGTTGTGCACCCAACACTGTGGTCGGCAGCTTGGGGGAATTCAAAGAAAGAACCCTCTTTCCCTCAAAATAGCTGCAACCAAAGCTAAGGAAAGAAGACACGTGCATAAGACAGAGAACCATTATGCTTTATGTGCAGTATATCAGATCAACAGGAAACACTGAAGAAGTCAAGAGCTTGGGCCACGGGCATGCCCAGAGTGAGTCTGGACAAGCTTTCCAGCAGAAGTAAGGTACTCCAGACCAGTCCCCAGCCCCCAGCCCAGGCCAGTTAGCCCACAGACCTGTCCTCTTGGGAGGCTTGGAGAGGTTTGGGGGAGCGCAGTCTGCGCTTGTGGATCAGCAGAGACCCCTAGTGGCCTAGGGGTGGATGGCAGACAGTGGGTCCCCATGGGTAGTGCTGTCCCCTCCCAACTCTTACCCCCTCCACAACTGTTCACCCACCCACCCCCAACAAACAATGGATTCTAGGGAATGGCATTGGTTTTTCTAAATCCTCAGTCGGGATGACCTTTGCAGTGTCATCTAGTTCATGTCCTCTGTTCTACAGGCCTCCTAGTAAGATAAACATTCCAGCTATTTCAAAAGTACTTAAAGGAAAATGTTTCTGTCTGTCTTTGCCTTCCTTTCTTCCTCCCATCAGTTTATTCCGGGAATTTCTTCCTTTAGTGTGAATTTTGTTTCCCCAGCCACAGAAGCCCTTTCCCTATTGACAGTGAAGAGTGGTGGCTCCAGGGACTGGGCCGGCTCCCTCTGGACCAACATCAGACCATGAGGTCAGAGTTCATAGCCACAGTCCCTTCCTTTGCACCACAAACGCCCCACCCCAACACCCTGTGCTTCCAAAAGCAATTCTAGAACCTTTCACTTTTTCTTAGGAAGGCCTTCCTTTTGAACAAATCATCTTTTTGTTGTTGTTGTTCCAAAATGAGATTAGGAATAAAACTCACCCGGTGACTACCGTGACTGATGGCCTGAGGCAGTGAAGGCTTTGCAGCTGGTCCACGAGTAGGGTTAAGGAGGCGCGAGCTCTGGGCCATTCTAAAGCTGCTCCCCTACCTTGCTTGGCCTGATTCTGAGAGGCTCTCTGCCTCTCTGTGTCTCAGGGAAACAGCGCACGAGGATCAGCAGCGTCACAGCTTCTGGGAGGCCTATGGAGCCTAGCTCGTGGGTTTTCATCCAAGTCCTGGGTCACCTGGTCCAGACCTGGAGACATCATTCCCAGAAAACTCCAAGGAAGTTTTCAGCTTTAGGGCCTTGTCCTGCTTTGGAAAGCAAATCTTAATACTAGAAGGTAGGAGCTCACACACACCCCAGTTTAGTGGGATGGCTCCACCAGAAAGCCAGGCTTCTAGCACTTTGCAGAGGCTCAGGGACACTACGGCCATGTTCTTGGTGGGACGAGGCAGAGTTCTTAAGCTAGATAACCAGCGCAGAGCCCCTGGTTCCTGGACAATTTGGGTAGGGATGTGAGACTCTGGATGCTGAAGAATGTCCCTAAAACTATAACATGTTCTTCTCACCTCTTTATGGGCGCTAAGGAGACTAGAAGGAAACAGCCCTATTTGGGTCCAGACAGAGCATCACCCACCTGCTTGGGAGTCTGATGAGCCCCAAGAGGAAGCTGCCAAGAAGATAAAAATACTGTGTGCTTAGCCAGCATTTTCTCCCTAAGGGGCTTCCATTGCTGCCACAGTATAGAAGACCTAGACTCTTCCCAGAGATTCAGAGCCCCATCGTCTCCGCAGAGGCAAAAGCTCCAGAGAGCCAGACCCAGGGCTCCCCCGGAATGGCTGCAGTCAGGTCACAGAGCTCGTCCAAGGCCGAGGCACAGCTCCCACTTCTGGGGCTTGGCCGGGGCCCAGGAATGTCTTGGGCAAGGTGGCAGGAATGAAGGGGGCACAAAACGAGGACTGACCCCCACGGCTCAGTACGCAGCCCCGGCTCAGTCTCCACTGCTGCAAAGTTGAGAACCCAAGCAGCTCTGGGACCTTCTGAACAGGTTTAAAATCCTGGCTCTGCCAAACTCAGCTCCCTCGCTGAGCGGCTTTAGCCAAAGGAAGTGGAAAGTGACTTATTGGGTGCTGACGTGTGCCAGGCACCCTGCTTATGTCGAGCCTGGGTATCTGACTCCAAAGCACATCTCTCCAAGCGAGCGTCAGTGCTGTACTCAGAGCCAAAGAACCTGGGTTCGAGGCACATCTGTGTGACTCTAGGAAGCCACTTCGGTTCTCGGGGCCTCACTTGCTCTGCAGGCAAATAGAATCATCTTTCCCAATAGTGTGGGAGTATTTCATTAAAATGAAATAGCATGATAAAAGAATGTGAATATTCAACGTGTGTAATACATAGGTAGTTTCAGAACCGTTGACCTTTGGGACCAGCCGAGGGCAGTTTTTACAAATACAGATCGCAGAGGGTCTGGTTCCATGACCCTGAAACTCTGTGTCTTTGAAAACACGACAGGGCTCAGGCCAGTATGTGAAATAGGTCATATTTACAAATGTAGGGGTTGGATATTATTTCCCCAGACCTCGGGGACGCCCAGATTTTTCTTCCTCTTTTTTGCCCAGCTACAATGGAGCCATCCCTGGCCCTTCCTGTGGTCTCTGTCCCTGAACGTCTCTTCTCCATTCCTTTGCTGAGCTTGGCTGCCTTTCGGCATGTCCCAACCAATGACCCCCGAGTGGGAGGAGACGATAGAAAAGAGAAGAATCTGATCTAATGCATAAATTGCCTTTAACTACCCAAGCCCAGAACCTGGCACGCAGGCCTGCAAGACCACAGGGCAGGGAACCAGCCAGAGTCTGAATAAGTAGATGAAGTATCCAGGGGATAGCTCACCCTTCTGCCTCTGGCTAGCAAAAATGTGTGTTGGTTGAATCCCAAGGCACACATCTTGTATTTATTTTACTGTTTCACTTGTGTTTTCCTAACCTTGCTGGAAACCTTTTTTCGGGGGAAAAAAAGTCTGGGGCAACTTTTTATGTTGGAAATTCCCAAATGCTTTTCCCCAATGAGGAGCACCATGGCATGAAGTTTGCAGATGAGAGAGAGAATTGAAAAGTCCTTTCCATTAGTTTTAGGGTGAAAGGCATAGAGGGACAACACCCTCTTCTGTTACATTTAACTTCTAACTTTGCTTCAGCTTCAAATAACATCGGCATTGGTTTACATCCTGTGAGAATGGTTGGCAAGGGTATTGGGATGAGGGCAGAATCAACCTTAGATGGAGACAGAGCTGAAAACAGGCTTTGAGGGCTCCTGGATGTCAGCGCTGAGCCAGACACATTTTATAAACGAGACTGATGCTCCCAGAAGGGCTGGGATTTGCTGATTCCCAAATCCATGGTCTTTGCTCTCGTGCCCATGCTTCCTCTGTACTTCTGGGGTTTGAGTGTTTCACCTGTTCACCTTGCCTCCAGTAGCTATGTACTGAGCCCCTGTGGTTCCAGGAGCACCTTGTAGCCCGGTTCTTGGCACAGGGTGGGTATTCAGTGTTTGTGGTTGAAGGAGGGCTGTGTTCTAGTCCCATTGCTGTGAACTGGCCGGAGGTCTTGGGCGAGTCTCTTGGGTTTCTAAGAAGCCTCAGTTCCTTATTTGTGCTCAGAGAGTTGGAATATGTAGCATTTAAAGGCTCTTCCAGTTTTTAGGTTTCGGAAAGTGGGCCTCAGTATTAGACTTGAACCGGTTGAGTTGGGAAGACCAAAAGTTGGCTCCAAGAAACTCTAGACCTTCCCTGGAGGCTGAAAGCCCAAGCTTCTCCCCCAGTCCTAAAATGAAAGTTAGGAAGCTTGGGGCCTTCTTTTCCCCCAGTGGTAGTCTATTTTCTTGACTGTTTACTTGTCTAAATTCTTACAGCTCATGCGTTAGGACTCCAAGCTGTGAGCATGACAGTGTCAGCCCTTGATGGTCTTCAGAGAGGTTATGTGGTTCAAGCCATTTTCAGATGAGGCACCGTGGTCAGAGGAGCCCAGAGACCCAGGCAGATCTCCCACCACTCCTTCCATGGCACCTCACTGGCCACCTTCCTTGCTTTCTCCAAAGAAAACCTGGAGACCCCAACCTCCTCTCACACCACAAATTCTCCCCATCCAGCTAGCACCCAGCCCCCAGGCAGGGAGGGTTTATTGCTGCTTCCTGGAGGCTGTGGCCAAGCTCCATCCCCTCGAGCATGGCATGCGGAGTCCCTCAGCATCAGGTCCAAGCCCTTCCTGGCCCAGCTGTGACATGGCAATGACGAGGCAACCAGAGTGCCAGGAATAAATGTTCTTCTTATCTGCTTTGGCGGCTGCAAAAACAAACAGCAAGGATTGTTTCCTGGCAAAAATGGGGCCTGGCAGGTTGACAGCGTGGGGCAAAAGGGGGCCTCTGTCTGCAGTGGGATTCTGGGCTGGCAGCCTGGGGAAGAGGAAGGAATCGATGAAATGTGCTGAAGGGTGGCTTGAGGTCGAGGCTCCTATGACATGCCCTAAAGGCAGGTTGTAAAGAGGCGAGGGCGGCTGTTTCTATATTATTCTTATTGAACAACAATTTTAGTGTCCGCTGTATGCCAGGCACCTGAGTTAGGTGCTCAGGATTCAAAGATAAAATGTTGGAAGCCATTTGTCCTTGGAGCTGGGTATAATAAATAATGTGATATAGGTACGTGAGGAGGTAAGTTTCTCGTGGGGAGAGGGTATCTAGGAAGGCATCTGGAGACAGTTCAGTGTGAAGGGTGAAGAGGTGCTAGGCAGATAAAGCCTGGTTCTCAGCCTGGGCCACATGTTAGAACCACTTAGGGAGCTCATAAAACACCAAAGCCCTGGACACACCCCCAACGAATTGAATTACAGCCTCTGGGTTCAGAACCCAGGCATCAGTATGGGAAATTCCAAAGTGAAGCCAAAGTGGGGACCGCTGGTTTATGAGATGATTTGTGTCTCAGGCTTTAGAAGAACAGAATAGCTAAGTGGATAAACATTGTAGGTTGGTTGGCTGGCTGGTTGGTTGGTTAGTAAGTTGGTTGGTAGATTAGTTGGTTTCAATATTGAGCCTTTTTATTCACTGCTTCTAGAGGGCTGTGAGAATTGCCTTTCAGATTTGGGCCCTAGATGGAACAGGAAAAAGGGAGGAGGAAAGACAGAAAGAGAGAAAGGGAGAGGAGGAATTTGGGGCTGTGGCTTCTAGGCATTGAGTGACATTGTCACAAACCACGCCTCCCTTACTGCCAGGACCTCCTGCAGAATTCCCCCAATTCCATGTCTGGAGTCTCCAATAACCCCCAGGGGATTGTGGTCCCAGCCTCAGCGCTCCAGCAGGGCAACATCGCCATGACAACCGTCAACTCACAAGTGGTGTCAGGTCGGTGCAAGGGATTGTGGGGAACACTCCTGGGAGGAGAAGGGGTGGCTCCAAGGGGATTCTGGGGGTGGGGGGCAGGGTACCATACAAACAATCTTAGGAAATGGGAAGGGTGCCCTCTCCCAAGAAGGGGATTCCAGCTCAATTCTTGACCACAGCATTCTGTAAGTTTATAGATGACTAGCACCAAGACCTAACTGTTATATTTTAGAACAAATTTGGGTCAAAGTCTCATGAGCCCCTCAAAGACCAAATAAAGCTGTTGTCCCTGCCCCCAAACACTTCCCACCAGAGGCTCTGTTCTCTGGACCCCATTCCCACCCCACCTCACCCCTCCCCAACGGGGGCTTGAGAGCCTCCAGAATTGAAGGTATTTGCGTGGGAATGCCAAGTGAGTTGGAAGTCCGTCTTGCCCTCACTCCTACCCACCCTCATGGCAGGGGACCCAAAAACTGGTTGTCTCCTCAGGTGGAGCCTTATACCAGCCAGTTACCATGGTAACCTCCCAGGGTCAGGTGGTCACCCAAGCAATCCCCCAGGGAGCCATCCAGATCCAGAACACACAGGTGAGTGTACGTGCACAGGTGTGTGCTCATGTGCACTAGTTGTGGGGGGAGGGGAACAGTCATAACTGTTTGCTCCCTGCTAGGCCCTTTACACAAGGGACTTACGTAATCACGTTATTCCTTTAAGAGGTATCATTATGCTCAGTTTCCAGATGGGAAGCTGGTTGTTGGAAAGGCTTTATCAACTCCTGAGATTTCCCTCCCCCTCAGGGTTACATCAAAGGATCCTGCACCTCCTATCCCTGGTCTAGCCCGAGCCACTCCATAGCTCAGTGGGATAGAGTGCACACACAGGTAGGGGGAGGAGGAAGATCTGAAGTCAGGCCTGAGATGTGACATTAATTCTGTCATCTTGGATAAGTCACCTGACCTGTCTGGGCCTCAGAGTTCTCACCCACAGAGAGGGGATGAACACCACTTGCACAGAGCCCTACCAGCTTCCAGGGCTGCTATGAGTGCTAATCACAGTAATGGGGTGTAAGGTGCTTTGCAAACAGTAAAGTAACCTAGAAATGCTAATAACTAGTGGATGGTTTCTGGCAAATTTGTCTCTCCTCTACCCTCTGCATGTCCCCGTTTCCTCTGTGTCCTCTCTCATCCCCTTCTCCCTACCCCTCTTCCTCCTCCTCCTCCCTGTCTCCCATTCTCTGAGGGGCTGGTGCAGAGTGAAAGGAAAGGTGACCTCCCCAGGGCCCTGAGAATGAGTTGGGAAAGGGGGTTGGCAGCGAGAGCCTGCCGTCACTATGGCAACAGTCCCTAGCTGCTGGCCCGCCAGGCTGCTGATGCTGATTTTTTCTCCACGTGCCCTGAAGGTTAACCTTGACCTCACCTCCCTCCTGGACAATGAGGACAAGAAGTCCAAGAACAAACGAGGAGTCTTGCCCAAGCATGCCACCAATATAATGCGTTCTTGGCTCTTCCAGCATCTCATGGTGAGTGTGCGTGGATTGGGGGTGTGGAGTGAAGCACAGGGTACTAATAAACCCCCCAGGTTCCAGACTCTGCCGTCTTCCCTGGATCTACAGAGGGCATGGGCCCAGAGAGAGGCTCTCTGGTAGGGATCTCATCTTCCAGAGGCCAAGGCAGAGAGGAGAGGCTTTAGTGGGACCTCAAGCTGGGAGGCTCTCTCTGGTACTTGCTGCTGCCACAAAGAAGGTGACATAAAGTGAGGGAATGAGGACAGACATGTTCTGAAGAGAGCTAAGGACTGGGGGCCAGGATTGTGGTTGCTACAGGGAGCCACATGCTCTCCTGCCCTTCTTCTGGGGAAGAAAATGTGGATCCTCAGCCCAGGCTGTTCTGTTCCCTGGAGTCCTCACCATGAGGGTAGCAGCAGATATGGGTCCCCTTTTCCCTGTCCCTCTGATCAGAGTGGCCAGATGGGGCACCATGCTGGAGGGCGGTGGCTGCAACCGTCAGGTTTAGAGGAGCAGCCCAGAGAGAAATCTCCTTCCTCACACAACCAGCTCAGCTCTGGTGCAGAAAACTGACTGCCTTCATGAGCCTCTTTGGCCACTTCTATGAAAGGGCGACAGAGCCTTGGGTTTAAGCATGCGCACCCACAGCTCTGTGCGCCCAGGGTGGGGAGGTAGATTCTGGAAGCACCAGCAGGCTTGAGCAGTCTACGAGGTTTTGAGGTCTTGGCCTGGCATGGAGGTACCAAGTTAGATAAAAAACAAACACCAAGAGACTGTCTTGGCCTTGAGGTAGAACCAGGCATGAAGGAAACTCTTTTTTCAGAGGGGAGAGAATTCAAACGGTCATGGAAATTAATCATTTGGTCAATCAACAGCTCTTTATTTGAAGTGGGAGTACCTCCAGACACCATGGAGCCTGAGCCTGGGTTGTGTTTCTCCAATACGGGCATCTTAGGGACTCCGGCCCAGAAGCGCTAGGCCCACGCACCCAGTGAACAGTAAGAACTGTTCTGTGGTGACCGATGTGGGGCTGGGGCTCTGCCTCTCCCCCGACATGTCCATCCCCCCAGCTCTAGGGTGTTGGGGCCACCCCAGGGCTTTGCTGAGGAAGCCACTTTGAGAGTACCACCTGGAGAACAAGGAGGAACCTAAGGCAGCCCTCTCTTTTGAGAGAGGGGGCTGGAAGGCCAAGGGTCAAAGTGAGGGGAAGAGGTCAGAGCCTAGTGATGAAGCCCAGGAGCCAGGGCGAGCACCATCCTCAGGCCTCTTGAGAGCAGCTCTGACTCAGTGGCTGACGATGGGGGCAGGAATGGCCAGGCCTCCTGCCTGTTGTGGTTTTCCACACTGTCAGAGAGCTGCAGTGGACCTGCAAGCCTGGCGTCTGTGCTACATGGGAAGAGGGACTCCATGAGGAAGGATCTATCTCATGCACTGGTGCATCACACCCAAGATGGCGGTAGCCGCTCCTCTGCTTCCCATGTCCCCCTTCCCTCCAGCCCCCCACCATAGGTCCAGAGCTGGCTGCACACACCACAGCGCAGTGATGTGTGACCCCAGGCTGAGGGTGTGCTAGAAAGCTCACAGGGTCCTTAGGCGGCCAAACTGGAGCTCCAATCTAGACTTTACCTCTGACTGAAACCTGGACACACTCACGTCTTGGGAAGAAAACCAGGAAGCAATTCAGTAATTGCCAAGGCCCTGGCACATTGAGGTGCTTAATAAATGTTGGTGCCCCGTCCTTCCTGCCCCACCACCCCCACCCCATGCATTTTTGACTGATGTGAACACACCTCCAGCCTCACTTCTGAGAGAGAGAAAAGGCTAGGAGGGAGAGGAGGCTGCCTGACCAATTCCCCTACGTACTAGCCCAGTCGCTCAGGCCAGCACCCAGAACTGACCCCCATCACCCGAGCCGGGGCTCTGCCTCAGCTACCTGCCTCTCCCTATTTGCATCTCCCCCCTGATGTAAGTCTGAGCCTGAAACCGGAGGGTCATCTTATCAGCCCCTCCTAACTGGTCTCCCATCTGACCTTGGACTTCAAAGTTCACAGGCTCCCCTCTTGCCCCCTTCCGGCTGAGCGCCCCTCGGTAGCTTAGGGTCATTTCTTTCCACTCATGGCCACTGTCCCCTGGACCAGGGATGGCAGAGGAAGGTAGAGGTGGAGAAGAGGGGCAGGGGGAGTCACTGAGCACAAAGCAGAGAAGGAAGGATCCAGATCAGCTCTACAAAAGGGACCAGGAACCATGGCGAGGGCTTGCTGAAAAGCATGAGTAAGACTTTCTGCTCACACCCTCCCAGGCCTGGACCCTCTCCAGCTCAGAGTACACTCAGTGTGGATACTATTAATAAAGCACTTAACATTGGCAAAGTCTTCCCCCACTTAATGCCTTCCTCACAGCGGCCATCAGGAGAGGACAAGGGAGTGACCCCCAGGCCTTTAAAAAAAAGTCACAACTCAGAACTTGTGGACTGGGGAAGGAAGGGTCTGTGGAGAAGTCGAGGCTCTAGGGACACAGCCTGGCACAGCTATCCTCTGCAGGCCCAACTTGGGCCGTGGATCAGTCTGGCTACCCAGATCCCAGTGGGCGCACAGGCCCCCAGGCCCCAGCTCAGGAGAGGCTCTGAAGACTGGGTTAACAAGGGCACAGCCAAAAGAAGCTAGGCTTCAGAGCCAGATGGACAGGGTTACAAATTGAGGCCCCGCCACCAGCTGCGCAGTCTCTCTGAGTCGATTTTTTTGAAAAAAGATAATACCCGTTTCCCACGCTTGTAAAAATTAAATGAGAGAAAATGTATGAAGAGCAAAGCCTGGTACACAGGCACGTGTAAGAAATGCGAACCCTCTTTGAACTGTCTAGAACCATGGACTAAGAGCAAGTTTTTGAGAATCAGGCACACAGCTTGTGGAGATTAGAGGTGGATGCCCTACCTGTTGTTCTGATCTGTAACACCTACTGATTTTTACCATCATTTCATTCTAAAAACATACTGATGGATACTGTTGCTTACCTGATCTGCGTATATATGTCTGTGTCAAACGTACCTGTCTCATAGCTCTGACTCAGCTGTAAATTGCTCAAGAATAGGGGTCATACGTTATACCTCTTATGGGGGCCCTAAAGATTTGATTCCCAAAGTGTGTACCTTTATAGGATGTTATAGGTGTTGCTGTCAAGATGGGGTGAAAGAGCTTGGGAAAATCTGAGTTATACAAAGTTCAGCTCAGTTCTTGATTCTCAGTGTACCAGGGGCATCGTGAATTCGCAAGAGGGGGCATAGTGGGAAGCTTTCCCCAAACATATTTGGTAACATATTTGATTACGCGAGGTCCCCCTCTCCTACCTTGCTTTCACTGTGTCTTTGAGGAACAACTCTGAGACTACAGCTCTTGAGAACTCTAACTTTGCAGTAACACCATATGGCCATAAAGTAGCTGTTCAGTTTTAGGGAGAAAGGGTAGAAAATGTTTGAAAAAGGACAGATTTCACTATCCAGTGGATGGTCTCCTATCCAATCCAGTGCACTGGGGAGAACTCACGTGTTGATTGGCCAGTTGGAAAAGTTGGTTGAAGAAAGAAAAAGCCCTTATAAAGATAGATTTTATTTTAATTTAGAAGGTACACATATATATTGATTCGCTAATGTCTTGATATAGGGCCAAGATCTTTTTCTGACGAGAGGTTGTCCTTTTACTTGCACAAACCTCTCCTATAATAGAACATCTATAAATTCCATCTTTATTTAACATAGGATAAAAAATTTCAAGTCTGGGAAGTAATCTGGCTGTGGGATCTTTCTAGATTTTTGTTATGTATTCCAGCCACTTACATTTGTCCCAGTTGATAATTTTTAAGGAAGTCAGAATCTCAAATCTTTCCAAAGCATCCCACTTAGTTTTCTTAGCAAGAATAACTTTCTTGTGGCGCTTATGTTTTATTGGTTTACAGAATAGTTAAATTATATCATTACACTAACACATGTAACTGGTATAAACCAGCCTGGAATCAAACACTGCTGACTTCCTGATAAGCAGATAAATGGTATAAGGACCATTCTGCACGGTTGCCTGTCTATCTCGAGCGTCTGGGACGGCATGGCAGTTTCCATGGTTTGCAGAAGAAACAAAGCATTGTAAATCTACAGTCTCAGCTGGTAGAGATTGTTCATTCAAACTTTTGTAGTGAATACTAGTTGTTCCTGTTGTCTTCTTTCCCTCAGGGACCAGTTAGTATTCTTTGATTCCTTTCGTCCTGTGTCTGAGGCTTCTTGTCATTTCCACTGCTGCGTGGCATTAGCAGCTACAGACATGGATTCTGATGACAGAATGCTCCTGAGATGGGACTTAAACCCCAGAGCCTTTTTGTTGTTAGGCTACAGCGCGAGGTTAGGAAGGTTTCATCCATTAGCTGCTTGCTATGGGGTCCCTGAAGAATCCCATGATACTTTCTTGCTGTTGTCTTTTGGCTGAAAGAGGCCAATCTTCTGCTGGAAGCAATCACTCCACAGCAAACACAGGCTGGGGGGAACTCCAGCAGAGGGTCCTGTCCACAGAGGATGGAGGGAGAGGGCTGCTCTTCCTGCCCAGCTTCTACCCCCAGCCCCTCTGCTCCAGACCCCAGTGCCCCTCACCCTGGCCCAGTTATTCTGCTCATTTCTACCCAGAAGTGGGCTGTTCTCTGTGCTGCTGTCACCAAAGCACAGGAGCAACATTACAGAATATTCTCTGCATGTGGGGAGATCCCAAAGAGGAAACCAAGCCCCAGCAGGCCCAGCCATACACCGAAGGAGCCATGCCTTCATCAGTCACCGTGGCAGCCCAATTCGCGCTGCGCATCTTCGGGCCTCACCTCATGTAATCCACCCAGCCAGCACAGGGGCTGGTACATATGTTTATTTGAGAGAGAGAGAGAGAGAGATCGCAAGTAAGGGGGAAGGGTAGAGGGAGAAGCAGATTCCCCGCTGAGCAGGGAGCCCGGTGTGGGTGGGACTCGATCCCAGGACTCTGGGATCATAACCTGAGCCAAAGGCAGACGCTTAACAGACTGAGTCACCCAGGGCCCTGCTATCCTCGTTTTACCAGTAACAAAACTAGACTCAAAGAAGGGAACATGTTTCCCAACATCTCATGGGATTCGAACCCAAGTCTGTGGCTCCTCGAGACTCTAGTTCCTCACCCACGAGGCTATAGTCCCTCTGCATTGACCCAAGAAATCAGAGCATCTCTCGGCTCCCACATAAAGTCTAGGCGAAGCAAAGGGGACCCCTGGCTCTCAGTGGATGCTGTCAGTGGACATTGTCCGTGGAGACACAGAGCCCTGTCCTGGGAGGGGAGCAGGAGAGCTACCTGCCACCCTAGTTTTCAGATTCACTGAGGCAGCCTCACCATCCCTTCGTTCCCTCTCCTTTCTCCAACGCTCACATCCGCAATCCTGGAGTGGCATCCAGCCAGCGTCACCATTGGACCCTGCTCGCTGCCTCCCCACCCTGTGTGTGAGGGGCGGCTGCTTTCCCACCCGGCCACGTGCAGCTGAGGGCCTGCTTCCAGGGCCCTCATATGAGCTCTGCAGCTGTCACAGAAGCAAAGTGCCCAAAATGCACCAGGGGCCTTCCCTCTTTTGACTTTTTTTTTTTTTTTTAAGATTTTATTTATTTATTTCACAGACAGAGATAGGCAGAGAGACAGGCACTGAGAGAAAAGGAAGCAGGCTCCCTGCTGAGCAGAGAGCCCAAAGCGGGGCTTGATCCCAGGACCCCGGGATCACGACCTGAGCCAAAGGTAGAGGCTTTAACCCACTGAGCCACCCAGGTGCCCCATCTCTTGACTTTTTTTTAATTGAACTAGAATTCACATACCTCCATTCACCCTTTGTAACTCAAGTCAGAAGGTTTTCTGTATGTTTAGCGTTGTGCAGCCATCCCCAGTATTGAATTTCAGAATATTTTCATCAATTGAAGAAATTCTGTTACCCATTAGCTATCACTGCCCTGCCCTTAGAAACCAATAATCCACTTCGGGTCTCATCAGATTTGCCAATTTCAGATCTTTCACAGGAATGGAATTTTATTATATGTGGTCCTCTGTGAATGGTTTCTCTCACTCTACATCAGGCTCCCAAGATTCATCGTGTCGTAACATACATCGGTGCTTACTTCTGCTTCGTGGCAGAACAGGATCCCACTGCATGGACATACCACCCTTGGTTCATCCACTCATTAGCTGGGGCACGTTTGGGTTGTTTTCTACTTTTCGGCTTCTGAGTAACGCTGCTATGAACATTCCTGCACTCCACCTGATCTGAGCCTGTCCAGATCTGAGCGCATCTTTGTCAGATTTCCAGCTCTTCTCACCCACGGCACTGGAGCCTCACATGTCCCCCACTGGGGGACACAGGCTGCCACACACCCGGGTACAGCGTGTGTCCTGCCCGTGGGCTCCCAGCCAAGGAGGGTGTGTGGACATGAAATCCAGCTGGTTGCCTCTGTGCCTTGGTGTAAATCTTCAGTGACTCAACAAACACTCTCTGTGCGTCCTGCTTGCCACCTTCCCTGTGCCTAGCATTCTCCTAAGCCCCAAAGACATACACATCGATCCCTGTCAGAGATGCGCTAATGGGATCCATCTCCAGCTGGCTTAGAAATGGTGATGTCTCTTACAGTGTGTGCTCTGTGGAAGGGGCATGGTACAGGGAGGCAGGCCCTGGATTTGAGCGTTGCACGCCTTCTTACCTAGCCAGGGGACCAGGGCACGTTGCTGGGTCTCATCAGATCTCCATCTCCTCTGCTCTAAAATGGGAATCACGATATCCAGTCCACAGCACTGTTGTGAAGATTGAATGAGATGAGCGAGAAAGTACTTTGTCCTGATCCAAACACAGCTGCTGTTGCAAATGCCTCCCGTCTCACTCCGGGAGTCCCCCTAATCCACCCTGTCTCAGGAAAAGCTGAGAGAAATCTTGACACTTCTAGGGAATCTGTGGCGAAAAGTAAGAAAACTTGAAAAGAAAAAAAATAGCTCAGAGAGACTTAGACCATTTTTGTTCCAGAATATCTTGCCTGCTACTTTTTCCTTCAACTTTGTTACACGATCTGAAATTCCACTCATCAGAGATCGACTTCAAAGTATCCAATCCCTGTCAAAAACAGACGCCAATGGAAAGGCCGAGATGCCATCTTTCATTCACAGCTTAGTATGAATTAGTTCCAAAGCTTACTTTTTTACTCCCACTCAGCTAAGATCAGCTTCATGGGAAGAGTGCCAGCGCTTGTTAGCAGTAGCAAATGAAGATTAGAATATTTTTTAACACAGTATTTTGAAGAGGCAAACCAGAATGGGGCACCAGGGGAAAGGTTTCTAGCAATTGTTC
The DNA here is from genome assembly GCF_022355385.1 of Mustela nigripes. Lineage (NCBI taxonomy): Eukaryota > Metazoa > Chordata > Mammalia > Carnivora > Mustelidae > Mustela > Mustela nigripes. The sequence goes on along the minus strand of NC_081557.1, from coordinate 84,776,884 downwards.
TTCCCCTCTTCAAGGCCCCTGACCTTTAAGACTCTGATGAAAGTTTTATCTGTATCATCACGAATATAGTTTTAAGACATTTGACCCTAAAGTCCTAGCAGCCAGAGGCCTCAAATTCAGAAAGCTGACTGCAGGGTCACATGATGACGGCCCTGGGGCTCTGAGAAGAGGTGCTGAGAAGTGGCAGTAGGGCCCAGGAAAAGACAAGAGGACGAAGCCTGTGCTCCCCCACCTCAGAATTTCCTCAAATCTAGACCACCCCCTGAAATTAGAGTGAGATTGGCTCTTTATCCCTGAGTCTTAAAAGCTACTTTCCACCAAAACATAGATCTTTAACTAAATCAGCCTTTGGGGGCTAGCCTGGAAGGCTAACTATTAAAGAAATAACTTGTTTCTATGGGAAAATGGGATCTAAGTCCCAAATACTGTATCTGTCCACTAACACCTAAGTCGTGGGTATAAGACATGATTCCAGCACTCGAGGGACTGATAATTTAATTGGGGAAATAAATTACACCTCTAAACCAGGAGTGGTCAACCCATGCTGTAATCAAGTATTAGCAGGGGCATACACACTCAAGGGGTCCAAGAATGGAGGAAGTAGTACAGGTGAGAGAAGTTTGCCTACCTGTGCTTGTCAGACACATCCAGACTAGCGTGTCTGGGACTGAACATCGCATTTCAAAAGGTGCTTTGAGAAGTCATGTCCAGAGAAGAGCAGTCAGAGTAGGGAAATGTCTGTTCAAATGACTTTTAATGGGAAACAGGTCATATGATGAATGGTTAAGGGGACTGGGGATGTTCGGTCCGTAGAAAAGATTTGTTTCTCTAGGGCCAGTATGGTATAGTATAAGGAACAGGGTTTTGGAGGCAGACAGACCTGAGACTGATCCCAGCTCCATTTTTTTTACTTGCTGTATGACCTTGAGCCAGTCAACTGGCATCTCTGATGTTAATTTCCTCTTCATAAAATAAAGATAATCATATCCACCTATGGCAAAGATGGTCAATAATACGTTAAAAAGCGCAGTGCCTGACAGATGGTCTAGCCCAGAGGTGGAACGGACGTGGTTGAAGATACAGGGGGTGTGAGTCTTGGCTCTGCCACTCACTGGAGTGAGTGGAGCCAGTTTCTTAACCCTTCTGGGCTTGGTTTCTCATGTGTAAAACGTGAATAATGATGCTTGTTTCATAGGTGCCTGGAAAATTCAGTGAGGTATTTTGACAGAGTACTCTGTGAATATTGTTGAGTATTCAAAGTTAGCCAAGGGCACCTGGGTGGCTCAGTGGGTTAAGCCTCTGCCTTCAGCTTGGGTCATGGTCTCGGGGTCCTGGGATCGAGGCCCGTGTCAGCAAGGAGCCTGCTTCCTCCTCTCTCTCTGCCTGCCTCTCTGCCTGCTTGTGATCTCTCTCTCTCTGTGTCAGATAAACAAATAAAATCTTAAAAAAAAAAAAATCAAAGTTAGCCAGAAACTGTAGGCATCCAGTAAGTGGTTGGAACTCTTGTTATGAAGTAAGAGACAGTGCTGTCGACTTCTGTGTGAAGGGCAGTCTAGGCTCTCTGGCTGGTTGAGTAAGGAGAAGATTTGAGTCCAATAGAAAGACTTTTCCAACGATCAGCAAAAGGGCTGCCATGCGGTAACACTGGTCCCGCAGAGCCACGCTTCCCCCCGTCTTCAGGACGGCACACCCAGAAAGTGATAGAAACCAACCATACCACTTGAAGCTGGGGACCAGCTGGCAGACTCCCACTGAGCCACCCTGGCACTGTCTCTGCACACCTGTAACTGGTTTGGGGGTATCAGTGAAAGCGCTGGTATCAAGGACACCAGCCCAGTGCAGGAGCTGGCCTTGGGGACTTCCAGGGCTCTGGGCATGAGTGAGGTCTTGCCTTAAAGAAGCCTTGCACAGGATGCTGATGCACAAACTTAGGGTTTAATGGAGGAGCTGGGATCTGGGCCAGGTCTGGCAGGGAGTCTAGGATTTAGGATGGAGTAGGAAGAGAAGGACGAGTTGGATGGGTGAGAATTCTTTCCTGATTGACTATCAATGGCCTTGTCTGGCCGGTGATGGTTGCCGACCAAAGAGACAGACCCCTCCTCCTAAGGTCATGAGCGTGAAATACTCCTCTACCCTTCTTCTCCCCTCTGGAGCCTGGGAAACTGTGTAGCTCTGTGTCATGCCACGACTGTTGTCTCTCCCCTGCTGCTCAGGCATCTGTACCTGTAGAGCTTCGGTGGAAGGTACACCAGGTCCTGGAAGTCAGGCTAACCATGGCTTGGCTGCATTCTCCCTTCTGTGCCAGGGAAACGGGAGATCTTGGATTCCTGCCTGTGATGTGAAACTGTTTTCTCCCGCCCACCCTTCACTGCAGGGACAAAGAGAGAACAGACCCCGGAAGCTGCCCTCAACTCCCCAGGACAGATGGAGAGTGCTGGAAGTGTAGTCCCAGGGTGTGGGCCACACTGACTGCTTGAGCACCAGGGAGTCCCAGGGAAGGAGGGAGGTTGGTGGTCTCCATCAAAGATAGGGCCTTGTTGACAATTGGCTGGTCAGTTGCAAGGCTGGATGGAGCTGGTCTGAGAAGACAGGGGGTGTGGGAGGCCATTAGCTTGCCCTGAGCCCCAGGACACTCCATGGGGGTCTGCAACTCTCAAATATTCTACCTGAAAAATGGCTAGCAGAGATTTACAATTTCTAGCATCCCCCCAAGAAGCCTAAGACCCAGACTAGGGGAAAACACCCCATTGTATGCGCACAGAGCTGGAGTAGTCCCAGAATCCAGGAAATAAAACCATTTGAAAGAATGATTTCCATCCGCACATCTCTCCATGTGGCTTTCATAGAGAGGGAGCCACGTGTGTCATGCAGCAGATTTATTTTATTTGTTATGTATCGATTTATTGAACAAACACTGAGTGCCAGGCACTGTTCTAAGAACCTTTCAGATATTAACTCATTGAAATCGTATTACCATCTCAGGGTAGGTGGAATTATTTTCCCCATTTTACAGAAGATGAACCCTAGTAACAAGCTCAAGGTCTTGAGAGGGTGAGAGACCAGTATTCAAAGCCTGACAGCCTGGCCCTGGAGTTCATGTTCTTCCCCCCTTCTTACTGTGCTGCACTGAAGACTCCTCTAGAAAGCTGCCCAGTGTGCCTCCATAGACCCTAAGTACCCCAGTCTTCTCCCAACAAACATTCATGGAATAGACACTTGCAGGAAAGTCCCTTTTAGCAAGTAGGGCAAGTAGGGCAGCCTGATCCCAGGGAGTTGATTCACTGATGCTCCCCACCCTGTCCCACTCATCTTCACTCACAAAGGCCCACAGCGAATGGTGACAACCACCAGTTACCCACTTAAGTTCCTATGATCATCCATTCCTTGAATACATACTGAACACTTACCAGGCATTTTCTTTGGCACTGATGAGGTGGGGGTGGAAAGAAAGGCGGGGGTCCTTTTCCTCAGAAACATGCAGCATGTCTGGTTGGGGTGACAGCTAAACAAATCATCCATGTAGCATATGGAACCCTATGGGATAAGTGCTCCAACTCATAAGAAAGGTGTCCCAGTGGGCACGAGGCACTGGGGGCAGGTTAGGAAGGACCAGTCTTGCTTGCTACAGCATGAAGGATGGATTGAAATAGAAAACAGAGGGAGGGAGAATAGTTCCGAGATTGTAGGACGGTGAAAAATAGGAAGGCGGTTAATTTTTTACAATGGAAAACTATGAGCAATGAAAAATGAATAGGTCCAGAAACACCAAATAAATGTAGATTAGTCTCACACCTATACTTCAGAGTGAAATCCTGTGTGCTAATGGATTCCATTTATATAGGGTCCAAATACCAGGGAAAAGTAAACTATATTGTTTAAGGATGTAACATAGATAGGAAAACTACAGAGAAAAGAAAGAAAGAAATTACCATAAAAAACAGGTTATTTTCGGGGAGGATATCTTTGAGGGTAATGATTGAGAAGGGGCATGAAGGGGGCTTTGGGTGTTGGTAGTATCTTATTTTTTGACCTGAATGGTGGTCCCACTTGTGATTAATAGATAAAACTATATATTTTCTTTGGATCTTTCTGTGCAGGTACAATTGTAAAGGGGAGAGGAGTAAAAAGGAGCAATAAAAGAATGGAAGGTCTGCACGAGGTGCATGATAATAAGAAAGAAGAGTTCTTGTGGTGTTTACTGGGTTTCCCTCTGCTCTAAAAGGCTCGTTTTTTCCCCATTTACCACCTGTGAAATCAGGGTGCACCTGCCATCGATGGCATCTCAGATGTGATAAAATGTGGTTGTTTCAGGATCCTCACCATGCCAGCTGCCTCCATCGGGTTGGTGTCTGACCTTCCCAGAGCAAGGCCAGGCCCACAGAGTTGGGGCTGCTGCAGGGTGCGTGTCCGCAGTTGGTCAGGAGTGAGAAGGGAAGAGGGCTGTCATTGACGCCGGTGCAATGGGAGCCCAGGGAAGGAAAGCCGGCTTCCGCTTCCCCTGTGCCCCATCCCTCCATGACTGGCCAGCCTCATGGTCACCTGCCTGCACCAGGAGGAGGAAGGATAGTCTCGGGTGGGCTCAGGGTGAAGGAAGGAGCAGGGGACCCAGGAACCAGCCCTGGTCACATTTCTCCCAGAGCCAGTTCCCCAGGTGGAACTCCCCCTTCATCTGAAAGATGTCTTCAGCTTCAGTTTAGGGCAGGGGAGACCTAAGCTAGGAGGCCACAAAGCAAGGTGTCAGAAAGAGTTTAGGTCAAATTTCGGAGGAACTTCCTGATGGCCGCTGGGCCACCACGAAACACCCCCTCTGTGTAAACACTGCAGTTCCCTTCTCTAGAGACTGCACAGTTGGCTCTGTGGTGTCTGGGAGGCTTTGCTACATTGTCCAGAGGGAGTTCGTGAAGCACACACACTTTACCTGCATTATCTCGTTAGATCAGCCCCCGAGCCCAAGAGGTATGTGCTGTTCTGCTATTTCCCTTTCAAGGCCGAGGAAACTAAGGATAGGAGACGTAGGACAACAAATCGCCAAGCTCCCAGAGCTGGTGAATGGTAGGGGTGTGTGTGTGCAGGACTTGACCTCTCCTGAGGCTGTGTACTTGACCACCAGGCAGCTCTGCGTAGTTATATAAGGCTCTAAGCCCGCCCTGAGAAGGATCTGTCATTTTCTGGTTCATTCTATATCTCTTGTTCTGGAAGGATTATCTGCTTCCAGAGAGTGGCTGCCTGCTTCCCTCCTGACTCCAGAGCAGCTCTTCCAAATAGTGGCCAGAGAGTGGCTACTATGGCTTGATGGCTTACCGTGATCTCACTTGATTCCTCCTCCCGTCCTTGGCCCTGAGCCTTTCCAATTGTGCTAAAAGGAGCACTGACCAAATCAAGGTCTGTCCAGGGGCCAGGACTATTTTGACTCTGTCCTCAGGAATCATCTGGTCTGAGGCGTGTACAAGCTCGACTGCTCCTAGGAGCACTCAGATGTGGTGCCAGAAATGTTCTGGCTAACACACCTGTCCCCAGAGCCGGGCCAGAGCTGCCACTCACCCCCACGGCCTCCACCACGTGCCTCCTAAGGTGCCCGTTGCAGGCAGGATGGGTGGTGGCGTTTGGACAGTGGGAGGAGAAGAGGCTTATAACTCTCTCCATAAGAGGACAGCCAGCTGCCTTCCCCGACCCCACCTCCCACACTCTCCATCCAGTGGGGGCACATTAACCTCTGAATTTATACCCTCCACTCAGAAGGGAGAGCTGTACCAGGAGCCTCCTTAGAGCACACATGATCCCTCTGTGGGAGAGGCTGAAGGATCTCCTTCCCTGGAGGTCTTTAAGAGTGGAAGAGACGTGGTCTGGCTGGCTTCAGTGTAAGTCTTGGCACAAGACTCCTGCCTGGAAGGCCCATCCCCACCTTTGCTGGGACACTTGGCCATTCTTCAAAGGCCAGCTGAAGTACCACCTCGTTCAGGAAGTCCTCCCTGACCAGTCAGCCCACCCTTTTCTACCACCCAAGGGAACAGACACACTGCCCATTAAAGGGGGTTTCTTCCCCTTTGTCTGCAGCCTTCTCCCTAAGCTGTGAGCTGTCACAGCCACGAATCTTCCACCTGCCAGGAGGTGGAAGATCTTCCACCTTCCAGCAGCCAGGAGGCAGCTAGCTTCCCCTCCCCGTCAGCTGATGAGCCATGCGTTCTGCTCAAGAAATAAGGTGGCCATCTCCTGCCTGTGTCGGTTTCCCTCGCGTGGTCCATACCCAATACACCGACCATCTACTCTGCCTGGGCTGGACACTGGAAACCCCATGTCTGCTAAGACCGGGTTCCCACCTGAGAGCAACTCCCCAGTCTTGTAGGGAGACCTCTTATCATATAGCAGGCTGAATGCCGTTATTCAAACACAGCCGTGATGGACTCTGCCCCAGAACTTGGGAAATGGCTCACAGAGGATTTGATCTGTGGCAGGTCTTCCCAGAAGCTCAGAGACACACACAGTGGAAAAGTGGGGGAAAGAGCATTGCAACGGAGGGAATGACAGATGCGAGGACAAGAAGGCACAAAAGGGCCCAGTGCAGCCCGGGAAGGCCAAATGGTTGCCATATTTTTGCTGTGTTCACGGACCAAGTGGCCATAGACGGGGGCTGCCTGGCTCCTCACATTAGGAAAATTGGAACTCCATGGAGCCAAAAAACAGGGCTGGGGCCCCACCCCTTCCCCAGAAGGTGTCAGAAGTGGATAGCCCCTGCTCCTCTGCCCCTTGGGGCCTGCGATCCTGCCTCCCAGCCTCCCTCTGTTCTTTCCAGTTAGGAAGAAATTGGCTCCCCTGACATTGATGTGTTTTCCTGCTTGTTAGAATCTTAATGTATGAATCACAAGGCCCAGCTGCCCTGGCGTGGTGGTCAGGGTCAGAGGTGTGAATTAGAACAACACATGATCCTAACGGCTTCGGTCAGGGGGTGCTGGAGCCAGCTGTAGAGGTTGCTTGCCTTTGTCGCTGATAATGAGAGCACTTCCAAGGCTGTCGCTCTCATGCTCGTTCCTTAGCCTGAAGCACCTTGCCCACATCATCCCATAATAATAGCATGAAGAGCCATCTCCTCGTGAGCACGTTATGAGTACAATTTCATTTCATCACTAGGGCGACTTTATGATGTAGGCCTAAGGGACATGCCTGAGACCTCACAGCATGACGTGACCGAGCCAGAATCTGAGTCCCAGTCTCTGGGACTTTGGAAAGCCCAAGCAGCTCTTTCTAATGCCACCTCAGTCCCGAGGAATATCCCTGGCTAGAGTTAGAGGAGGCTGGACGGCTTGGCCCTCTGCCCTAGGAGTCCACAGACCTCCCCTCGCTTCAGGGCAAGGCTCTCACCCAATCTGACCCTCATCACTTCTTCACCACATGCCTGCTGGGTGGGAGGTGTGGGTACAGGGACCTGGAGAAGACATAAAGATGCAGAGACCCAGTTACCGTGCAGCTCACCACCGAGTGGGACCCAAACGGACCCCTATTCCACCACCACCCAAAACTTTCCCATTCTTAATGTGACCTGTGCAACCTTCCCCACACTCTGGCCAACCCATTTCTCCTTCTAACCTTCTCTAGAGCCCATTACCCAAACTACCCAACCTTTGCTTTGTTTCTGCTTTCTTTCACTCAGGAGTCATTTGCATGTCATTTGCATGTGGAAGGCACTGGGGATACATTAATAAGACGAATTAATAAGACATGGTCTCTGCCCTCATGAAGCACAGTCTAAGAGTGGGAGACAAGGCTGTCATCAGTGCAGGGACTGAAGTGCCCTGGGACACCCCTTCCTCACCCCCACAAAGACAAGGACTCAGTCTTACAAACGACAAGAACTGAGTTCCAAGCTGGAGCTAGCCCCTAGGGGAACACCAGAGAAGTTACTTGGTTTCTTCAGCTGTAAAGTGGGAATAACAATACTTAACCTGCCTACCTTATCAAATGTGAGCAATGTGCTTTGTTAAATGAAATTAAGTACATGATAACCTTTCTACAACTATTAGTTACCATTATATTCATCTTCAGTCTCTGCTTTGTTAAATGAAATTAAGTGCATGATAACCTTTCTACAACTAGTAGTTACCATTATATTCATCTTCAGTCTCCTGGGATGCCAGCATAAATCTGGGCACAGGGTAGATATTCAGTAAATTTCAGTCAATTTAAATTTAATTGGTTCAGATACCCCCATGTACCACCTTCTGATAGTCCTGTAGGCTTTGGGGGCCATTGTCAACCTAATACTAACGATGCTTGACCTGCCTGCTGGGGGTTGGCTGTGAGGACAAAGTCAGGATGTGAAAGTGCGTTGGAAGCTATCAATATTGAGCTCTACTGACTCTTGGGAAACCCATGTTGTCCCCCATCTTGAGGAGAGGGGGCAGTGTTCCTGACTGTGGAGCCACAGACATGGGACGGCCTCCCCCAGGCCTTAGTTTCATTACTTTTGGGAAACAAACATTGTACTTTCCCCGATTTAGGCCCTAAACCTCTGGGCTGCCTGGGTCAGGATAGCACCTGTGATGTAGACATGGTCTCTGGGGGGACCAGGCCACCATGTGCCCACCCTGCATTAGCCCTTCACCTCTCATTTCAGCATCCCTACCCCACGGAGGATGAGAAGAGGCAGATTGCAGCCCAGACAAACCTCACCCTCTTGCAAGTAAATAACTGGTGAGTTCTCACCCGCGCAAAGGCTCTCAGCTCCGAGGGCCAGCAGGGGAAAGAGATAGCCTAGCCCAGCTGCTCTACCACAGCAGTCTTCCCCTTTGGGCCAGAAGCAGAAAGCTAGAATCAACCCAACCTCCTAGAGCTTCATCTGCAGCTTCTTAGCGCCCTCTGCTGGGAGATTGTGTCAGGAACATCCCTGGAAGCTTCTGGCTGAGTGGAAAGCCTGGCCCCACCTGCAGACAGCCAAGGTCTGGAGGAGCGCCCGGTGGTCATCTAGTCTACCCACCACCTCCGTGAACTGAAGAACTACAGTGTTCTGCAAAGCCTGGGTGGGAAGGAGGAGGGAGAATTGCGTCTTCTGACTTCACAGGCATGTTTTCCCCTTTTGTGTCTGGCTGAGCTGTCCCAGAAATCTCAGAGAGCAAGGTCTGGTTGGGTGAGGGTAGACCCAAGATTTGGGGCCCCTGATCTGAGCCCTGGGCCCTGGAGTGAAGTCAGAGTTCAGTGCTTCTTAGGGGACCCCTACTTCCTCTGTTCCAAGCCTGATGAGTCCTGAGTAGAGATTTCTGACCCTCCCCATGCATCCCTCCCCTGCTGTGTGGTAACCAAGCTCCAGGAGATTCCATGAGCCCTGCACTGCCCAGGGCTCTTCTTCCAGCTGGGCTTTCACACCCTAGACAAGCCCCCAGTCTGTTCTGTACAGTGGATCAGCTGCTGAGAGTCTGGAAGCAGCTCTCACTCCCTGCACATGTGCACACACACCCCACAGCCCCAGGGGGTACTAACTAGGTCCCTACCTTTACCCCTGGGCAGGTTCATCAACGCCCGGAGGCGCATCCTGCAGCCCATGCTTGATGCCAGCAACCCAGACCCTGCCCCTAAAGCCAAGAAGATCAAGTCGCAGCACCGGCCCACCCAAAGATTCTGGCCCAACTCCATTGCTGCGGGTGTGCTGCAACAGCAGGGCGGCGCCCCAGGGACGAACCCGGACGGTAAGAACCGGGGGCGGGGGAACTGTGGCCTGGCGCCGGTGGGCGGACCTCCTGGATGGGCTCCACGAAGACGCCAGGGCTGCGCAGCCACCTGCCTGTGTGGCAGTGGCAGCTCGGTCATACTCGTGTTCTCCTTCCAAGGATGTGCACAGGCCTGAAAGAAGGGGATGTTTTTGCATATATTTTCACAACCAAAAAGCGACCTCACAAAGACGAGTGGGAGTCCGTGGTCATCTGAGTCAGTGACTGCTCAGCAGAGCCCCCTCCTCCCTCCCACACCCGCCTGAAGTTCCGGCGCACCCGTGAGCGTCTGCCCAGCTCCCCCAGAGCCAGGGCCATCTATAAATACCGAAGCAGGCAGCTGGCTTGTGAACGGAGGCCAGGAAGAGCTTTGTTTTCCCAGCTTCTCCATCACACCCTCCACATACACTTTCCTAATTGCCGGTCGCCTGGTGCACAATGAATAATTCACTGAGCCAGACATTTTATAGCTTGGCACGTGAAGACAGCTGTGTGTGGGAAGTGGAGGTGTGCGTGTGCACGTACATACCTCTGCGTGCATCTCTGCAGCTGCATTCGGGTTCTCCGTCCTGGGCAGTTGCCGTGTCCGCTGTAGCAGATTCTGAGCTACACGGACCAAGGGGAGAATCCCAACTCCATCATGCCTGTCACCTTGAGCTGATGCCTTAACCATCTGAGACTCAGTTTCTTCCTCTTTAGAATGGGGACGGTAACTCCCACCGTACAGAATTGTTGAAAAGTCCAAGTATGTAACGTCCACAGACGCTCCCGGGGGTGCCGGAGCACCACTTCTTGGGAAGGGGCCAGGAGGGGCTGCCAAACGTGTGGATTGGGCGACTTCACACCTGGGAACTGTCGACCACTCCGTGAACCAGTCCCCGCCACTCTACCCAACACCGAGGTTCCCGAGCCTGACCCTTGCCTTCTTCTCTCGCGTAGGTTCCATCAGCTTGGACAACCTGCAGTCCCTGTCCTCAGACAATGCCACCATGGCCATGCAGCAGGCCATGATGGCCGCACATGACGACTCGTTGGATGGGACAGAAGAGGAGGACGAGGAGGAGATGGAAGAGGAGGAGGAAGAGGAGCTGGAGGAGGAGGCAGATGAGCTTCAGACGACAAATGTCAGCGACCTGGGCTTGGAACACAGTGACTCCCTGGAATAGTTGCAGCCCAGATGGCACTGGTCACCAAGCAGGACAGGAGTGTCGTCAGGAGGGCTCCAGGGTGGGGGGGGGGGGGGCACGGGCAGGCAGCACCAAGGAAGTTGGGCCCTAGCTTCCCCAAATCAGTAGCTCGAAGAAATGCTGAGGAGACCCCCGCTCCTTCCCAACTCCCAGGCTTCCATGAGCGCCCCCGCCCCACTTCCCTAGACCTGCAGAGGACTCCGTTTGCGGGGCCGGCCACGCAGCCTACACGGAAAGGCAGGAGTGAGAGCTGGACTCACGAATCCCTGAGGACAGATGGCACCCATGCCCCTGCCCAAACTGAAGGACTTGAGATGTTTACAAGCCCTGCGCTGTGAGGCAGAGCGGGGCTGTTGAGAGTGAGCCTCGCCAGGGACAGAGGAGGAAAGGGAGAGTCAAGGGGCTCTGGGTTCCACCCCCATGAGGTTCTCAGCTCCTCGAAAGACATTCAAGGGCAAGAGCCCAGACTCATCACCAGTGGCTGTAGCAGAGGGAAAGGCCCTGAGGCGTCACATCTTGCAGATTGGAGTGGGACCCAGGCCCCCGAGGGCTCTTGCTCATTCCTCCAAGGACCTGTCTCAGGCACGGGCAAACCATGGACTTGGAAGAGAGGGCAGGAGCCCCCACAGCCACCTTCTCTCTCTCTCTCTCTCTCTCTCTCTCCTGGAAAGGAATGGTAAGCTGGCAAGGCTCGGATTATAGGGCGTTCAGAGGAATCCCTTCCCCTGGGTCAGTTCCAGGACCCAAGGAGATGGCAGAACCTGAGCTAGGAGCCATATCAAGGTGACTTTGGGGACCACAGCCATCCCTAGGTGGTCACAGAACTCAGCTCCTGTAGCAACAGGACAATGGTGTCTTATCCCAGATGTTCCAGCCCTCAAATGGAGCTCCTCAGATGTCCCAGCCCTCAGCCCCCCATGGCTGTCCCCCTGCTCCTGGGCTGGCAGAGCAGCCCCCATTCTCTTTTCATTTTATCCTTCAGAGAAGGCAGAAGAAACATTGGAAAGAAGCATCCAGTCCAGTGGGAAGCCAGGGGTTGGAGAAGGTGCTATATCCCTCTTCCCATCAGTATCCAAAGTGTGGGCAAGGAGCCAGAGAAATGGTGCCCCAGAGCCAAGTGGTGCCCCACCCCCACACCCCTCAATGATCTCCCCCCCGACCACCACCACAACACACAGCACTGGAGGAACTGGGGCTCCCTCAAGGAGGAGGCTTGCCACCACCTGCCCTGACTCCCACCCTCCCACCCCAACTTCCAGGCCCCCATGATTGGCACCCCCCCACCCCTTGGCTGTGAATGACAGGACTGCTCACACGTGTGTTTTCCATTGGATTTAATTTAATGGACTTGCAGTTTCATTTGTAAATCGTGCATTGGCCATCTCCTTCAGTGGCAGGATGCGAGTGGCCACCTGGCTCAAGCTGAGGGGACCCTCAGGGCCTTCTGGGGCTTCCCCTCCCCCACCTGGTTGGGGTGGAGCAAAAGGATGGTCGCTCTCCTGAGGTCTCCCTGAAATGAATGTATTTCTCCCCCAAAAGAGCTGATATTTAATGTTTTAATAGGGATTTTTGAGAAACAAATAACCTTATTTATAATCTGGGTGATCCAATCATTTTTTACTCCCTTTTGATGCCATAAGTAGAGGAAAGTCTAGCTTTTTTGGCGTGAGACTTTTGCAATGTGCAGTGGGATAAAATACATTTCCTTTTCTGGTTCATTTTTCTTGTTCTATTTCTCTCTTTCTCTCTCCCTCTCTGACACACACACACACACACATACACTCTTTCTCCTACCACTTCGAACGGCAACCCACCCAGCACAGGCACACCTGCACACATGTCCACACATCCTCTTCCCAGCCCCTCCACCTGCGTAATGTTATGCAACCTCCTTCTGATGTATCCACCAAACCAGTACTGAATGTGGCCGAGAAGTTTTCAGTAAATCTTATTACCTACCATCATTCTGGTGCTCAGTTCTTTTTTCCGTGGTTAGTGGTTAGTGGGACCTTGGACCGGAGAAAATTTGGAGGCCTCAGCCTACCTCTTGTTGAACGGACTACCCATGGAAGGCAACATGGTAGAAGGCTCTCTGAGTGACCTCAGTTTACCTGTCTGGGCAGGAAGACAGCCATGTTTGGCACACACACTGCATACGTGTCTGGCTCAAAGACAAAGAGATTAGGGAGAGGAGCCCGGAGGACACTCTGCACTGCCCTCTCCTGGCAATTCTCCCCCATTGCAGTGGCGCGCTCAAAATCTGGTCCCCTACGGCACCATACTCTACCTCCCTCAGAGGCCTTTGCTTCTCCAGGCTGCATCCTAGGCTCCAAGGGTTTTCATCCTCAAAGCTGGTGGCACCGTCGCCCCTCCCCCAGCCCTCCTATGTCCATCCAGGGCCCAGGAATCAGGAAGGAGAGGAAGTCCTGACTGCCGCTTTTAATCTAGAGCTGTGTCCAGAGACAAGCCTGCCCTCCGAACCCCAGGGCTCAGCGCTGTATTCCTTGGGGGGGGCAAGTGGAAATTTAGGTACAACCTTTCTCGTTAATTTCAGCCCAGAATTGTCCAGGGCATCGGTTTGGGAGCAGGAGGGGGTGTTCCTTGCTCACATTCACGAAGCCTGGGGAGTCTGCACTTAACATGTGGACATCCTCCAGCCAGGTTGAAGGCTGGGAAGGGAGTTGTCACATGGGCAAAATGGGCCCCCACACAGCCCTGATGCCTGATCCCTAGGTCACCGTTGTCACAGAGCCCAAACCTCCTGTCCTACTCAGAGAGACTGCAAACAGAGACCCTGCCTCTAGGCAGGGAGAAAGTCTCAAGACCTGTGATACAGTAGAGCTCCACTTCCCAGAGCCGGGAAGCCAGCAGGCTTTCAAAGAAGTGTTTTCCAAAGAAGACGCTGTTAAAAAGACACGCCATTAAAAAAAGAAAAAAAAAACAAACCATGGCCAAATTAATCTAGGATGAACTACATATTCTATTTTGCTGGTGGAGTTTCATAAGGCACATTAGCATAATAAAGGCTCTGAGGAGTCCTGCAGGAAGAAACCTGTTTGTTTATCCTGTTCTCCAGATTTATTTATTTTTTTTCCAAGTAATATCTATTCCAATTTTACTGGTATTCCACAGAACACATTGTATGTAACACTATTTTACGAAATTACACAGTAGCCTGCCCCAGCCTCCTCCACCCCTTCCTCAGTCGTTCTGCCAGCTTTTCAACCATGCAACCAATGGAAAAGGGGTTTCCCAAATCATTTGAGATGTGGCCGGTGGTGTTATAAAAGAGGCAGCCACCTCTCTCTCTCCGCATGACCAAGCCCTATCCAACCCAGGGAGAAGATGTGTCACAATGCCACAATCCCCAAGGAAGTAACAGAAAAGGGACAATGCAGGATGAGGCTGAGTGCTGGTGTCCGGATCCTGGAAACCGCACCAGACGACTTCTGGCACCAACCCCTATCCCAGCACAGCAGACCTTTCAGGTTGGAAGATTCCTGCTCCTGGGAGCCAAAGGCCAGAGCTACACTGCCTTGACCAAGAGACCCCTCTGCTGCCTAGAACACGGCCAGATGAGGGCAATGGCTTGGTCACACTCACTCATTCATCTGAAGTGTATTTGCTGAGCACCGACACTGTCTCGGGCAACTTCCAATACAGAGGCTGCAACTGTGATCAGCAAAAACAAAGTTCTTGTCTTCAGAGAGTTGACACATCCTAGTAGAACACTGTGAGTGTGTGCTGGTAACATCCCCCTAGTGGTTAAAATATGACCTCATCCTGGGACAGTGAGCTCAAACTTGATCGTTCAGAGTTGCAAACAAGATTCTCGGGTCCAGTGTGGTGTTCAATCAAATTCAGTTCCCAGGCATGTTTGGACCAATATTGTTTCTAAACTTTTTGTACCAACATTTAAAAGCTACAGAATTGCAACTCGGGACCTATATTACTGCACAGCCACAGCAGGGCAGGAGCAAATCATTGCTTCCCCCTTTGGACTTGCTCTCCAGGCTATCACAACATTGCCTATGCATGAGGTCTCCCCAACAAAGACACTGAATCCCTCTTGCCATGGTATTATCAGGTTGTCACTGCTTGGTTGGTGTGTGAGTTAGTTATGCTCTCCACTCCCTTTTATTTTTTCCTTCTTTTTTTTAACTTTATTTCCAATATCTACATTCTTGCTTTTAAGAAAGAAACTATTTCTCTCTACCCCCTGCTCCATCAAGCAAGAGAAGACAAAACAGCCCAAGAGGTTCTGCCTTCGGGGGGGGGGGGAAAATCCAAGAGAACCTATCTGTGGAAGGGAAGATACTCCTACAACTCATTGCCGAGTGTGCCTGTGTCCCGCATCAGACATGTTACCTGCCTACCCAGCCTCTGCAGGCAAACACTAACCCTGAGGCATAAAACCTACCAGGGTTTCGTGTTAGACATGCAGATTCAGTCCCCTAACCAACTTTTTCCCAGAATCCAAGGCAAGATGCCTAAAGACTTTGGGAAACATTGCTCTCAGAAAGTAGTTTTGGGGGCCCCTGGGTGGCTCAGTTGGTTAACTGAGCAGCAAACTCTCCACTTTGGCTCAGGTCATGATATCAGGGTCGTGAGATCCAGCCCTGTGACAGGCTCCATGCTGGGCGTGGAACCTGCTTAAGATTCTCTCTTCCTCCCTCTGCCTCTTCCTTCTCGCCATAGCCTGCCTTCTCCTCTTACCAAAAAAAAAAAAAAAAGGAAGAAAGAAAGAAAGAAAAAGTAGTTTTATGTTGCCTTTTAGAAGTTACTTGTTTATAGCTGCTCCCTTTAACTTCCTTTCACTATATAGACTATAACCCCATTATTCAGCCAGTGGGATTCACAGGTGCCTACTAGGTACCTGATACCATACAAGGGACAGAGGACAGTTGAACTTTGCAAAGCATCACAGGAAAGGGATGGTGGAGGACTGGCAGAGAGAATACTGATGAATCGCACCATGTTCTGTGCCTTTCCACTCTGCCGTCTTTATTTCCATCCCACAGATGAGGCAAATTTTATTATACTGCTTTCAAGTGTACATATCTTATAGTTTTATTTTTCTCAGCCTCTCTCCGGGCCAATCTCATTTAGCCCCCTTGCAAATTAAATGCATCTCATTAAAGCGAACCCATTTAGGACAATGCCCTTCAGGTGTGCATCTTTGTACATCTTTCATTTTAAGACAAGTGTTTGATTTATTTTTCATCTCATTACACTCTTTAAAATTATGTGCATCTCATTACACTCAGCACAGTGAGACGACTTATTTCAGGTGTAGACATTACACCCAGTATTATCAGGCAAGAATTTTTTTTTTCATTTCATTACAAGCCTTACAATTTATGTACATCTCATTACAATCAGCCATTTAAGACAATTCCCTTCAGTTGTGTATATCTCATTATACCTTTTCATTTTCAGATTTTTTTTTTCATCTTATTACACCCAAGCATTATTCAGAGAACTCACGTCAGGTGTGCATATCTCACATCCACCTGTTATTTTGTGAATTTCAGGGTGGTGGTTTTCCCCATAG
The DNA here is from genome assembly GCF_022355385.1 of Mustela nigripes. Lineage (NCBI taxonomy): Eukaryota > Metazoa > Chordata > Mammalia > Carnivora > Mustelidae > Mustela > Mustela nigripes. The sequence continues at coordinate 84,760,448 of NC_081557.1, read as the reverse complement.
TATTGCAAAATTTTCATTACAGGGAACTCATTTAAGGCTGGCTCCGCCCACCGCAGGCCTCCCATACTCCTCTTCAGGGTGAGGAAAAGCCCTGGGTTCTCCAGGATTTGGTCAAGACTCTGCTAACAGCTCCCCCTCAGACACACATGCACCATCTAAGTTAACTTCCTTGCTTGCACATTGAAGGGTTAGAGGAGATGGTCGCTAAGCTCCTCTCAGTTGATGGTCCGTGGAACTAGTCCTGAGGATGATGACGTGGGTCCCCAGCTTCTCCCGGAGGGACTGCTCTGCTCTCCGGGCAGCCCCCATCCCTGCTGGAGAAGCTGAGACTGACATCACCATCCAGGCTTCCAGCAGCCAGCGGACTTCACCCATCTTGCTGCCCTCCTGATGGGGTCTCACTGTGTATCCATGTGGGGTCACGATTTGGAAGGAGATGGATTAACTTGCCTCTCGTGTTGGAGGCATATTTGCCTCCTGTACAGCCCCACAGGGAGCTCTGGGCCCGGAGCACCCAGGATTGCTGGGCAGCCATCTGGGGCTGCAGGCGCAGGTTCTGTTCTCTGCTAAACCAGAGTCTCCCGGGCTGGGACCGAGCTGGCTGCATTGTGAACAGGAGCCAGCCATTCTGAACCCCTGCCTCACCCAGGCCTGAGTTCAGAAATGGGTCTGAGGGATCAGGTGTCCTGAGCAGAAAATGCATGATGCTCTGAGCATTGCCCCTCCCAGGGCTGTTTGTCCAGAGCAGTGATCCAAGCCGAGAGGCAACAAAATCGTTTCCTAGAGAGGGTCAGGAAGCACAACCACACCCCGTATGGAAAGCCCGTGTACAGCACACCGTATGTTGTCACCTGCCTTTACCGCCCACCCCCAGCCCTCAGGAGTCCCATGCCTCCCAGGCAGAAAGGCTACATTTTACCCAGAGCCACTCAGTCCCTCCACCTTCACCAGGATCCCAGATCTGCCTTCTGGAGACAGCCCAAAGAAGCAGAACCCCTCCAGACTGTTTAAATGTCATTTTCGAGGCTTAGTGAACATGTGGAAGCAGCATTTTAGGAGACCTGCAATGCCTTTCCTGAACCCCTTGAACTAGTCCTCACATTCCCACCCGTCTGGCTCAATCACAAGGCATGTGAGGCTTCTGTGTCTGGGGCAGTCTGTGTGTTTCCTCTTCTGTCGCTCTACCTGTCTCCTTAGCAGTGAAAATAGAATCCCTTCGCTAAATGCAGAAATACATTGGACTTTTCAGCCTCCCTCCTGCACCACTCCCCTTGAATGAACCTGCTGAGAGATCAGAAAATGATTGAGTTCCTGCCTGTTTGCTTTGTCTGCCTGTCCAGGAGAGCCTGGAGGCCACAGGCTATGGAATCAGCAGGTGCCAGTGCTCCTTGGGCGGCCAGAAAGCAGGATTTATGTGAGGATCGAGGATGGGGGGAAAGGCTGATTTGAGAGGAACAGCCCACCCCTTCCCTAGTCTTGTTTTGTTTTCAGGTCTTCTGTGCCTACTGGATTGGAAGGAAACATGATCAGGTCCCCAGCAATGGAAAGGCCACAGCGCCAAGCCCTTTCTCTCTGTTCCTCGAAGTTTACTAGTAAAAAGTATGATTTATTGAGTATTTAGCATATATGCAAGACACTGTATTTAGAATACCGGTATTACTATTCCCATCTTTAAAAGGAGGAAACAGGGGCTCAGCGAAATTATTTGCTCGGAAAGGATTTAGTAACACAGGGACACGGGATGGTGCAGTCAGTTGAGTGTCTGACTCTGGGTTTCGCCTCCAGTCACGATCTCTAGCTGGGGGGATGGAGCCCCACATTGGGCTAGATGCTCAGCACGGAATCCGCTTCTCTCCCTATCTGTCCTTCCCCCAGCTCTCGCTTCTGCTCTCTTTCAAATACATAAATCTTTTTTAAAAATTAGGAAGCTAATATGCAGTAGAGCTAGGATTTGAACCCAATGCCAAAACCCATGCTCCTCCTATGAAGTAATTTGTCTCCTAAGCCCCAGCGTGAGCAGGGCTGGACTCCAGGGTCGAAGGCAGATGCTCCCCTCTCCCTGAAATCTCAGAGGTGCCAGCACCCATGCACCTGCCTTCGCTCCTCTCCTCTAAGGACCCCACATGCACATCATTCAAAGATGTGGGATGCAAACCTTAGCCCACTTCCCCCCCAAGCAGAGCGCATACACCATAGCCCAGCAGCTCCTCACTTGAAGCTGCTGCCTCTGGGGAAGGAGTGGGGTTAGGGACCGGAGCTCTGCACACCCTGCTAGGAGCTGTGCTTCAGAAGGGGCCCCCAGAGCTCATCCTAGAGAAGAGGCTGCTGTTGACCATCCACCAACTGGGATAAAGTAGGCAACAGCAAGGCCAACTGCCCTGTCACTGGCGGCTTGGATGTGTGGTAGAGACCGCTATGTGAAGTCAGGAACCAACCCTCCCCAGGGAGAACACCGAAGTGACTCTGTTGGAGGAGGAGGGGAGGAGAGAGGATGTGGTGGAAATAGTCCAGACCAGAACCCAGACCTCCACCCAGACCCCCTCTCTCCCGCTGACCGGCTTCTGCAGTTGTGTGATGCACTTTCCTGTTCTCAGACAGATTGCAGAGTGGAAGGCAGAGTGAGGAGGGGGACACAAGGGTAGGGGCAAGAGACAGAAAGACGGGGAGAGAGAGGAACTAGATGTGTGTGTGTCTCTGGGGTTTTTCAGACAAAGCTATTATCAAAATGCCAACCGGCTCCTGCCTGGCCAATTTGCATATTCCATGCTGTGCTCTTTGAAGCAAGATGAATATGCATGAGGGCTTGGGCGGGGTGTGGAGCTGCTGGGCTGTGGGCTAAGGTGGCTCATTGTTCTTTTCAAAGGAAGGCATTGATAGGAAGCCAAGGCACCTCTCCGGTCAGCAGAGCGGCCTCTGCTTCCCCTCCCTCGCGAAGGGAGGGGGAAAGCAAAGCGGAGGCTCAGACAGAAAGCCTGACGACTATCCGCTCATCCTCTCTGGAAATAAATAATCAGGCGCCATCAAGAACGCAAGTCTTTTCTCCAAGAGCAGCATTTAATTACGCTGCCCTCCACGCATGCTAATCACGGAGGCTGGCTCATGGTGGGAGTCACCTCTCCTAGCCTCCGGGGAAGCGGGGGCTGCCTCTGCCCATTCTGTGCTCCTGCAGCAGGGCAGGCTGGACCCCCCAGGTGCTCCCTGCTCTTGGCCTTGGGTGAGACCCCCAATGCCACGGTGTGTGGGTGAGGGGGAGGCAGGGCCCTGCGGGTGCTGAGAGCAGGCCTCAAAAGCCTGCGTGCCCATCAGAACCGGATTCATGGTTCCTCCTGAGATACCCGCACGATGGCTCCTCCCTGACCATCCACATCTCGTCTTCCCCGGCCACCAGCCAGACACAGAGTCACCCTCCAGACCATCCGGAAGAGATAAAGTTCTATTTCATTTTTCAAAGCCAGTTTATCCCCCAAACATCGGGGCCACAACACCCTCCCCTGTTAGCTTTCCTGGCTGAGCTGTCACATCTGGGTCCCTCCCGAAAGAGAGACAAGGGTAGGGAACGTTTGGAAAACACTTTGTCCTCGCGCGACTGTGTGTTTCGACCCCACATAAGCGATGACTGGAGCGTCCTTACCAGGACATGGCCACGTGACCCTTGGCCCAACCCACGCGGGGCGCCTTTCGCTGGAACGAAGGGACCTCGGTGAAATCACAGGTCCCTCGAGGGCCCGCTGCTCCCTGCGGGGGAGGCTGCCGCAGGCCGGGGCTCCCCGGTGCTCACGCTGGGCGCGGCCAGCCGAGAAGGACTTGCGTTTGGCCATCAAGGCCGACCGCAGACCGAAGGGCCAGTCGACCTCGGGGCGCCGCCTCTGCGCTTCTACAACCAGAAGGCCGGGGCGCGGGGAATGCTGGGAACGCGGAACCGCCTGCACCTGGAACCGCACCTGCGCTCAGCCGCAGCCTCCACGCAAAGCTTCTCCAGACCTTAAGGCAAACACAGATTGCCTGGAGAGCTTGTCTCTCAGGGGCAGCACGGTGTTGTCAGCGCTGCTGGTCTGGACGCCACATGCAGAGCAGGAGCGAGGATAGAGGGAAGAAGAGTGCAAAACCATGACAATGGGACCGAACATTCCCACTAAGACTGCTTGCTGATGGGGACAAAAGGCGAGAAGAGAGGGACCACTGTCCCCACCTTTTCCCGCTCACCTCCTCTAGCTGGAGCACATCCCTGACACTTGAGATTTATTTTTAACTGCCAGCAGCTTTGATTAGTTTGTCTCTGCTGCCTCAGACACCTGCTGGCAGGATGCATGGGGGGAAGGAGTGGCTGACCCAGATCTGACAAATACAAGGCAGGAAGGAAAGCTCTGGAGGATTCTCTGCTTCCCTTTTGCTGAGGCGGGTGAAAAACCCCACAGCCGGCAAATAACCTGGTGCCCCCCTCCCCTCGCCCCACCGTGACCCCTGGCATCCTTGACCACAGTGCCTGTGAGTATAGAACTGCAGTCATCCCTTTCTGCCGAAGCACTGGGGCTCATGCCGGTGTGTTGGCACCTGAGGGTGTATACAGGAACCTACGGGTGTTTCGAACCCGCCCCACCCCCCAGCAGCCAGGCCTCCACAGGTGTAGACATACTGCTCTAGGTGGATGCCTGAGTTAGACCTGTAGGCACAGGGGCAGCTTCCCTGGAGGTGGAGGGCCCCCCCACCCCAAGGTAGGACAGCTCCTGCTCGGTGGTCCTGCTCCCAGAAAAGCAGGGGCCCAAGAAGTGAGAGGCAAGGCTCCAGGGAGGCCTTCCATTGTCACCCACATCGACCCGCAGCCTTCTGTGGGGTTGCCCACATGATGAAGTCTGGCTTTCTGTTTGGCATGTTTGGTTAGAGCAAATGCCATACGAAGAGTGAGTGGAAAGGGGCATCTGACTCCACCCCTTCTGACGGTCTCTGCTTGCCAGTCTCTTCATCTGTAAAACCTGGGAGACACTATTGCCTCCTGCAGCAGAGGCTTGCTCTGATGTGAGACTCGGTTATGATGGGATAATGTCAGTGGCAGGCACATGGCAAGGGCTCGATAAAGGTTTTTGTTTTAAGACAGAGCTGTGGAGGGACACCTGGGTGAGCTCAGTCGTTAAGCATCTGCCTTCGGCTCAGGTCGTGACACCAGGGTCCTGTCATCGAGTCCTGCATCAGGCTCCCCACTCAGCAGGGCATCTGCTTCTCCCTCTGCCTCTGCCCCTCACCCTGCTGTGTTCTCTCAGTCAAATAAATAAATAAAATTTTTTAAAAAAGAAAGAAAGAAGGAAAGAAAAAAGACAGGGTTGTGGGAATTCATGGGGCTATTGTCATTCAAGCCAGAAGATGGAAGCCAAGTTCAGGTTGTGGCGAAATCAAGGCAGCATGCTGGTATGAAGACGGCAGTCATTAAGGCTGACATTGCCTGCCACCAAGGCCAGGACAGCACCAGGAGTCGGGGCACAGGACCTCTGAGGCTATAGGAAGGGCAGGGGAGGGCACGCTCTGCCACAGGACACCACTCCCCAAAGTCACTGGAGGTGTTCAGGCAGAGCCGCAATCACTCCCAAGCTGGGATGGCTTAGCACAGCTGACTCCCTCCAGCCCCCAAGCCTCCAGGTCCCCCTGATAAGGGCCGGCATGGCCATCTCAGTGGGAGGTACAGGCTGTTCCTTGAGACCCTCTTATCTGCTAATTTCCCCGTGGCCCCTCTAGTCTGACCCCCCCCCCCCCGCCCCGCCACCAGCAGTTCCTCTTACACATTGCATGTCTCCCTTAAAGTTGTCAAGCAGCAAGATCCTGAGGGCCTGTGGATGGCCTCCTCTTCTGACTGTACCCATGGGCCCCACGTCAGGGCCCATGCTCAGGTCCCTCAACACCCGGTCATCTGCTGTGAGCCCCAGAATGTCACATCAAGGCAGTCCCGCTGCCGCCTTTCTCTCCAGGGTTGACACACCACACTCCAGAGCCCATAAAGAATATTAATTAAATGAAGGTTTATTTCAAAATTAGTCTTAGAGTGTAAGCTGTTTTCGAGGGCTGGAGCCAGACTACACAGTGAGCAGGAGGGCACTTGCCCTCCTCCGCCACAGGCGGAGAGGCGCCTCCCAGCCCTGCCCCTCGGTCATGCATCCAATGATCACTAGGACTAGAAGCCAACAGCAAAGGACCCCGCGCGCTTGCTCATGTTTAATCCAGGTTAAGCTATACACGTTTAAATACACGTCGGAGGTTACGTGGTGTCATGCAGTCCCTGGGTTGGAATAACTCTTGCTCCGTGACCTCCGCGGCAAGGCTGCCCCGGAGGGCAAGGTTAGGTAGGACAGAGCACTGCAAAGAGAAGGAGAAAGGAGAGAGGTCAAAGCCCAGCGCGGGTCAGGACATGCCAGCCCAGGGGGGCCCCGGCCCAGAGGCAATCCTGTCCTGAACAGAGAGCCTCCCGCCCCCCTGGGACCCAGGGAATGACTGCCATCACATGTCTTCCTTCTGGAAGAAGGAAGAGACGACAGGAAGGTGGATGCTTGGTGCTCGGATCTGGTCTCTGGTGCTGATCTGCCTGAGTTCAAGCGCTGGATCCAGCCTGTGCTAATTCTACGACCTTGGGGAAATGGCTCCACATCTCCGCGCTCGGTTCTCCATGTGTACAACAGACAGTGCCTCTGCCTACCCCACAGGGTTGTTCAGAAGCAAACAGAAAGTGCTCAGTAAATGTTAACTAGTTTTATGAATTCACTGACATTTCCGTGGATCGCAGTGGGGAAAGGGGTCCAGCCCTCAGGCTCCCAGACTTACCCAACCCATTTCCACAGACCTCCTTTGAGAAATTGGCTTTGAAAGCCTTTAAGAGGCAGAAGTTCTTCCCAATGTTTAGCCTGAAGTCCTCCTGCAGAAAGTTAAGACTAATCCTTATGGAAACAGTACCACCCAGAGGTTCTTATCCAAGATCCGCAAGCCTACTGGAAGCGTACCCAGCGTCGCATGTGCTTGTGGACAAAGCTGAATGAAATCAAGAATCCAGACAACGGATGACCATCAGTGGATACTGTTGGGGCCTGAGTGGAGTATCAGTGGATACTCAGAGGGTCTGAGTGTCGGGGGCCCTCAGCCAAATTCCCACGTGCGGCTGTATTTGGAGACGGAACCTCTAAGGAGGTGATCGTAAATGAGTCACAGGATGGCGCTCTGCTCTGATCGTCCTTATAAGAGGAGACACCAGAGAGCCCTCATTCTCTCCCTTCACGTGCACTCAGGACAGGCCACGTGAGGACACAGCGAGAAGGTGTCTGTCTACAAGCCAAGAAAAGAGCCCTCGCTAGCAATTGGATCAGCTGGCATCTTTACCATGGACTTCTAGCCTCTGAAACTGTGAGAAAACACATTTCTGTTGTTGAAGTGTTCCCCCCCCCCCAACAATACCCCCTACCCCCGGTGCTATTTTGTTGTAGCAGCCTGAGCAGATTAATACAGATATTAACATCACAGAAAGAAAGACAACCGGAGAGTATGTGTCTCTTAATGGAAGTTTAGCGCCACTGATCATGTAATGCTTATCAAAAGATTTGAGACTGAGTCTGATCCAGCCTTCGGCTCTGCCAGCTAACAGGAAATACGAAAAATGGAAGAACATGTTAAATTAAACCATGGGGACACAACTGACAAGCAGAAGCCAAAACAAGGAAATTCTATGGGGCAAATAGCCTGGTTTCTCCAAGAAATAAATTTCAAGGAACGAGAGGAAAGGAAGGGGAACCTGTATATATATAAAAAGAGACTCAGGAGAGGTATTATCCAGTTGCAATGTATGGGCTCCCCTTGGATCCTGATTCAAACAGATGAGAAAATGTAACAGGGAAATGTGAGCACTGATTGGACAAAGATATTGAGACTTTTTTTATTTTTCCAGTTGTGATAACAATATTGTGGTTAGGTTTTTGAAAAGAGTCTTTATGTTTTAGAAATGTACACTGAAATACTTAGAGATTAAGAAAACTGATGGTTTGGATTTGCTTCAAAGTCATACGGAGGGGAGAAGCTGGGTAGGGGTGTGAGTGAACAAGATAGGCCATGAATCCACGGTCGCTGAAGCAGGACAAGTACATGAGAGTTCATTATTCTCGTCACTCGGCTTTTATGGATGTTAACAGCTCCCTTAATAAAAGATGAAACAAAAGTCGGGAAAGGATGTAGCTAGGCATGATTTCAAGCAGCTGAGACCAGCAAATGTTGCCCTGGGCTCTGTTTTTTCCCTACGAAATAGCCTAAACTCTCCAGAACTTTCACAGTCAGGCTCGTGCTGGTTCCGCAGCTCTAATGTGGAGTCGCTCTGGTGCCTCCAGGGAGAAGGAATCCCCTTCTCAGGCCTCCCGGCAACATGCAAAGACAAAACCCCATTCCTGGGAGGCCTCACAATCGCCCACTGGAGGACCCTGGCCCCGTGCACCCAGTGCCATCTGGGCTGGCAGGACGCTCTGGGAAGGCAGAGGAACACAGCGGGTTCCCTGCCTTCAGCGGGAGGTCTTGGGGAGGGGAACCCCAGGAAGCCCTGCTCCGGGGGCCCCATGGGGCAGCTCTCACCTTTTAAAATGTAGTCCGTTAGCAAAGTGGGCACCTTCTCATTATCCTCCTTCATGGCAAAGAGAACTAAGGAAGGAGAGAGAGAGAGAGAGAGATGAGCCAGAATACCAGCATGGCATAAAGGTCGCTTCTAGGCTGACAACCCACCAACCCGGAGTGAGAAATCAAACCAACCCAGAGTGAGAAAGGAAACCAGACATCACTGAGTATGGAGCAAACATCTAGAAGCTTCTGTCAAGCATCAGCACTCCACCTGCTGATGGAGTAGAATACATCTGAAAATCAGAGTGGCCTGTTGGTGACTTTATTTTCTTTTATCTTTTACTTTTTTTTTTTTTTTTTTTTGCTCATCTATAATCTCCACGTTATTTCCTAAGTATCTCTCTTTAGTAAGTATGAAAAGAAATAAAGCAATTTTAAAAAAGAATCAGCTTTCAGATGCAATCTAAATGTTAAGAATAACAGTCATCCCATCATTGAATCGGCAACAAAACTCTTTAAAGACATTCCATGCATGTAAGCGGATATTGGAAAATTTTCTCTGATTATGATTATAAGTCATTATTCCTATTTATTAATAACAAATGAACTTATTTTAACAAATGGTATTTTTTTCTGTTTTATGCCCACCACAGGGCTAGAATTTGTGGAAATGCAAAAGACTTATGGACCCCCAAGGAGCTCAGAGATTCCTCATTGAGACTCCTGATGATTTACAGACATACAAGGCAAACAAGAGGGAAGTTAAGAAAGCGTAAAGGCTTTTCTTATAGAAGTTTTGAAAATAGTTTTTTCTGTTATTAAGTGAGGTGCCGCTTTCTCATGTCCGTAATTCATATTGTGGAAGTCAGCTTTGTAGAAAATCTTTTAAGAATGTTGTTGGACTTTGTATACAATATCAAAAAATGAGGGCAGGAGAGAGTGCAGGATTTTGCATCACACATGGCTTTAAATAAGCCACGGTGTATCTATCCCGTGTAGTCTTAGAGACCTCTATGAAAAACGAGAGACAGATTCATGGGTACAAGATATATTTACCGGTGAAGCAAGAAGGCTGCAGAGCATCGTGGATTAGCTTGTGAATGAATAAATGAATGCTAATATTCATAGAAAAAGTCTGGAAGAATGTATGTGAATCTGTTAAGACTGGTCATCTCTGGGTGCAAGACCACAGGGGATGTTCCTTTCTATACCCTATTTCTGCAGGGTCCGGTCTTCTTCAATGAGTACGTTTTGCTTTTCTGCAAGCCGGGAAAGCTATCAAGGTCGGCCGAAACCAGTCACCAGGAGGCGGCAGCCTCGGCAATATAGAGGAAGGATCTCCATCCTGTTCTACGGCCCTGCTCTCTCCTGATGCCTCTGCCTCGCTTCACACTGGCATGAGTTAGTGGCGTGAGTTAGTGGCCAGGTCCCGAGACAAGAAAGAGCCTGAAACTGGGGCCCTCCAGGTCTTGGTTTCCTTTATTTCTTCTGTAGTTTTAGATGTGTATTCGTGTCAACCTAACAGGCTGCAAGTACTTTATAACTGAATATGGGCGCACCAAATGCCGCTCCAAGAAGACAGCTCTGGGGGGGACCTGGGGGGCTCAGTGGGTTAAGCATCTGCCTTCGACTCAGGTCATGATCCGAGGGTCCTGGGATCGAGCCCCACCTCCAGCTCCCTGCTCAGTGGGGCGTCTCTTTCTGCCCCTCCCCATGCTGGTGCATGCTCTCTCCCTCTCTCTCTTTCTCAAATAAATAAATAAAATTCTAAAAAAGAAGAAGAAGAAGACAACGACAGCTGTAAAAATGCAACCCTTGCTTTCAGCCAATGTGTATCTAAGTTTATTGCCAAAATCCAAAATGTATAGGAGTTGTCTGGTCCCAAGAGCTGGTCTGGGGCCTGCGCCTTTGGTTCAGGAATAAAGAAGAGACATTCGCAGATCCATATAAGGACTGGCCAAAAAAAAGAAAGCTTTTATAACCTGCCGCAGAATTCACATTCAGGAAAGATGGCAGTTTTTTCTTTTAAAAAGAATAAAATATTGGAATGTGGTGTACCCACATGATAGAAGAGAGAGCCATAAAAAGAATGTTAACCAAATGTTAACTGATATGACTAAAATCATGATAGAAAATTTTATAGCCAGTATAATCCCAAGTATGTGGAGAAGACATAAAACATTATGGCTGAAAACACCAAAATAGTAACCACAGTGGAGGGGACAATGAATTATTTATTTTCTTTTGTTCACTGTTCTGTATTTCCAAACTATTCTAAATGATGGAAACACTCCAATTAAAATTTTCTAAAGGACCTGAAACATGTAAATAAACCCACAGTTTCTTAATTAAAATGAAAGGATTTCACGCTGAATTCCTGAATGGGTATCTGTAATAAATTTACAGCTCTTCCTTAAAAAAAAAAAAAACCATGATTGAGTACTTTACATATATCAACCTTCATAATCTGTCCAAATTATTTTCCAAATACTTACTGCTTGTGAAAACACAAACACCTATAAATGTCAGTTCGTTTCTGTCTGCTCCCTTGGAAAAAAGTCTTAGTGCATATATATGCAAATAGAGGAGTTTAAAAGGAGTGAAGAAGATGCCAATGTACTTTGAATTGAAAATTCCAGATTCTCAAGGACGCTGTATCCATGGATGTAGCCAGGGTTTCTGTTTACCAGAACCGCCTGCTTTGGTCCCCAGATTGGTAACAATGAAAATGTTCGGTCACCTTTATAGCCCGGGGTCGGGGGAGGCAGAGGGGGGCAGCAGGTGTCTGTCTTCCTCTGCAGAACAGAAGCAGCTCCTCTTGCCCTCCCCCGCATTAGCCTGATATTCAAGCCCTTCCCTCCCCGGCAAAGGCAGGGCGCCCCTGGGCTGGACAGGCCCAGTGACTCTGTCACTCCGCGCAGTTCCCGGTTGCCAGGGAGATGGACGTTCCTGTGATTCACTGCGCCTGCCACCCCGTCACAGCCTCGGATTTTTCTCTTCTTAAAAGAATCAGGCTGACACTGATGGCTAACACCAAGAGCCCCCAGCCTTTTGGGGGTTGTTGCGTTTGATGTACATGAAGAGATTTTGCCTACAGAGGGCTCTTTGTCACACACGGGTTTCTCCCATCGCTCAGGATGTTTGTTAATATTTGACGATAGAGCCAAAGCAGAGGAGAGGAGGCAGTCGTTTCCTGGAAGGAAAACTATTCTTTCCTGTCCCCCACTCCTGCCACCCAAGAAACCTTGCTTCTCCTTAAAAAATGCCCCCAGCCCCAACGACCAAGCCTCCTGCTGTGGGGCCATAGGTGGGATGAAGCAACAGCAAGCTATTGGCAAGAGAACAGACAAGAACAGACAAGGTAGAGAAGGCAAGGCTTTGAGCACTGTGGGGTGAGTCCCCACTCGCCCCCAACCTCTTCCACCAGCTCATTCCTTCCTGGCAAGGCTTTGCCCTTTACAAGGAAACAAGGACACAACAAGACGGCTCTGGGTGCCACTGCAGAGCACTGTAGCTTTGCCCCCGCTCGAGGGGGGAGTGGCACAGGGACACGGAGCCCATTCCCACCCATCTAACGCTGCCTCTCACGGGGAGGGAGGGACGGGAGTGGGCGACCCGTCTCTCTGAGGATGAGGGGAACTCACTGTTTGTCAGCATCTGGAGATCTTCCACTGACGGGGGCAAGGCCTTCTTCTCATAAGGGATGACCGTGTTCAGATACTACGAGACAAACACACAAAATGCCAGGCAGGGCGGGAAATACAAGTGTGGTCCCTCCGACGGTGAGATGTGTGGACAATTCGCACACGGACTGTGATCGTCTCTCCCCGACATGCTCCACAGAAGTTGACAGGAGCAACACCCATATACTCCGCACACCCCTGCCTCGGGACCCCTTCCTGTCTCTGGCGAAAGTCCCTAAAATGGGCGCCTGGGTGGTTCAGTGGGTTAAAGCCTCCGCCTTCAGCTCAGGTCATGATCTCAGGGTCCTAGGATGGAGGCCCGCGTCAGGCCCTCTGCTCAGCAGGGAGCCTGCTTCCCTTCCTCTCTCTCTGTCAAATAAATAAATAAAATCTTAAAAAAAAAAGAAAGAAAGAAAGAAAGTCCCTAAAAGTAAGACTTTCCCATATCAGCCCTCCATTCCATTGAACACATTCTCCAGACAACCAGAAGCTCTTGGATATTTAGGAATCCTGGGGAGCTTTTTCTCCTTCAGGCTGAGCGCAGAGAACATTCTAAAGGGAGATTATACTTTTGTGTGCTTGGGCGGGCAATATGAAATTGAACAATCTCTCTTTTATCAAAAATGACGGGGGAGAGAACCTCATCCCCGCCCTTGGTCTTGGACGTTGGGTTTGCTCCCTCTGCTGGATATGAGGTGCTTCTACAACAAGATCCTCTTGGCCCCGTGGGGCCCAAGAACTGGGTGCCCAAGAGATCCTGAAGGTCGGCGGGCGGAGGGGGGGCCGGTAGCCTGGGGGACTGAGTGAGAAGAGCTGCAGCTCAAACACCAGAAGACTTCTCTTTTGGTCTTGGTTCTGCCCGTAGCGGTGCGGTCTTGAGAGACCTAATCTCTCCAGATCTTAGTTCTCACAGCTGCAAAATGAGGGGAGCGGGTTCCATGTCCCCAGAATGTCCTCCCGTGCCGCAGTGCCAGAATTCTCACCCTTAGGATTCAGCTACAAAGATGTCTAACACGTACACAATTACATGTGCTCTCTCCATGATCTCAAGCTTGTCCCTTCTATCAGATTATGTACTTCATGAGGGCAGGGCCCAGGACTTACTCACCTTTGTGCCTGAGGGCTCGGCAACAGCTTAAAAAAAAAAAAAAAAAAAAAAACCAACCCCACTGCACCCTTTAAAAGACACTGTTCCTTCTTAAGAGTGGAAGATGTTGAAGCGCCTGGGTGGCTCAGTCGGCCACGCGTCTGCTTTGGCTCAGGTCACCATCCCAGTGTCCTGGGATCAACTCCCGCATCGGGCTCCCTGCTTCTCCCTCTCCCTCTGCCCACACCCCCCTGCTGCTTGTGCTCGTGGTCATTCTCACTCTATCCGAAATAAACAAATTAAATTTAAAAAAAAAAAAGAAGAAGAAGGGGGCACCTGGGTGGCTCAGTGGGTTAAGCCTCTGCCTTCGGCTCAGGTCATGATCTCAGGGTCCTGGGATTGAGCCCCGCATCGGGCTCTCTGCTATGCAGGGAGCCTCCCCCCTCTCCCTGCCTGCCTCTGTACCTACTTGTGATCTCTCTCTGTCAAACAAATAAATAAAATCAAAAAAAAAAAAAAAAAGAGGAAGGAAATGAGTGAAAAAAGATGGTAAGACCTCCCTTTGTCCAAGGGCTGGGATAATTTTATTGAATCACCACACCCTGTTCGGCAGGTTGCAAGGGTCAGGAGGAAAGCTGGGAGTGTGGGAATTGCAGGTACCTGTTTGTCCGTCCCTGAGGAGCCGAAGGTCTGGCGGATGCTGCTCTGCAGAATGTTGGAGATGCCTTCCATGCTGAAACGCTGGGGAGAGGACGGGCGGGGCTCAAGAACGAATGCTTCCTGCTCCATAGTCATCGCTCCCCGGGGACTTGGGTGTCCTCCCTAAGCTACCCAGACCCGCCGGCCACCCCTGTCCCAGATAACACCTGGGCTAACAAATGGGCCAAAACTTAGGGCTGAGCTTTGCAAGAATCAAGAGTCGAGTCTCAAAGACTCTTATCTTAGTCAGTCCCTCGGGGCAACGGCTCCCCCTGCCCTTCCCTGGTTTCCTCCCTTCAGCCTCGTCTCGGGACAGGGAATAAAGCAGGCCCGTACGCCTGGGACAGATGATGACACAGCATCTTACAGAGGAAAACAAAGTGTCTGGCCACTGGGAAGGGCCGATGTAAGTAAAGCTACTGGCCATATCTGGGAAGCCTTTAATAAAACGCACAAGCCTAGGCCCAATTTGGGAGGTCTGGGACAGAGCCTCGGCCAAGGTATTTGGAACAATCTCCTTGGAGGATTCATTCTCCGGAGCTTCCCTGATCACGAGCCAGTGGTCTGAAGAATCCTGTCAGGCTCCCAGCAGGGCTTCCGAATTTGCAGCCCCCTCCCACCATCCTAAGGAGAGCAGTCAGGACGAGTCGTGGGATGCTGACCTGAGTCCCAGGCACAGCGCCCCTCAGTACTAACTGTCTTCCCCCCTCTTTCTAAGGTCTTGCCTCAGGGAGCACAGGCCACACACAAGTATTTTCCAGTGTCCACGTCCAGTGTCCCCTGGCCAGACCGAGGTCCTCAAGAGGAGGAAAGGAGAAAGGGGAGCCTTCTTTCTCTTTACAGCCCCCTACTGTTTGCCTACGGTCCTGCTCACAGCCCCTGCGCAGTCCAGATCTGTTTACGGGTCCTGCGCAGGCTTGGTACTGGGGCCGGACAGGGCGAGGACCGGAGGCCGGGTGCACCTCCTCTTCCCGCAGGGTTGGGGGGGCAGGGCGGGGTGGGGGGCTTCACGTACCTTGAGAGGCATCTGGTTTCCCTTCTCTATCCGGCTGCTCTGCAGGCTCAGACCTTTCTCTTTCCGCCTCTTCTTCATCAGTTCCCGCTGCTCCTTCTGCTTGTTCTGAACCTCGATAAGCACCGTGATGAAGGAGTTCTTCACTTCCTTCTCGAACTCCAGCTCGTCCCGGCGGGCCAGCTGCTGCACCAGCTCCTCTGAGAAGTCCCGGATGGCGCCCTCCACCTGGTCCAGCAGCTCAGTCAGCTCCGACCCAGACATGTGCCTTAGACCTGCAGGGGGAGACCGACTCGCAGGTGACCACTGCGTCCGAGCCAGAGCCTACTGGATGGCTCCTGGGGCCGTGTCTCCCAAGGGAACCCCTCCCACCTCCTTACAGGACAGGGAATTTAGGGGCATCCCCAGGAAGGAAGGGACCCATATACAACAGCCAAAGTGAACACTACTCTCGGGATAACAGAGGAGGAAGAAGAAACAGCCCCCACAGAAACCCATGGACTCCATTCACAAAAATGTGCATGGACAGGGATACCTGGGCGGCTCAGGTGGTGAAGCATCTGCCTTTGACTTCAGGTCATGATCCCAGGGTCCTGGGTTCGAGCCCCATGCTGTTGGGCTCCTTGCTCAGTAGGGAGCCTGCTTTTCCCTCCGCCTGCTCTGCCTGCCTCTCCCCCTACTTGTGCTCTCTCTCTAACAAATAAATAAATAAAACCGTTTTTTAAAATATGCACAGAGGGGTGCCTGGGTGGCTCAGTGGGTTAGGGCCTCTGCCTTTGGCTCAGGTCATGATCCCAGGATCCTGGGATCGAGCCCCACATTGGGCTCCCTGCTCGGCAGGGAGCCTGCTTCCCCTCCTCTCTCTCTGCCTGCCTCTCTACCTACTTGTGATCTCTCTCAAATAAATAAATAAAAATTTTTAAAATAAAATAGTGCATAGACAGGGGCGCCTGGGTGGCTCAGTGGGTTAAGGCTCTGCCTTCAGCACGGGTCATGATCTCGGGGTCCTGGGATCGATCCCCATATTGGGTTCTCTGCTAAGTGGAGAGTCTGCTCCCCACTCCCCCTCTGTCTGCCTCTCTGTCTGCTTGTGATCTCTCTGTCAAATAAATAAAATCTTTTAAAAAAAAAATGTGCATGCACAGGCATGTGACTTTTTGATCCCTTCTTCCTCTTCCTAGTTTTCCTCTGTGTCTCTGATATGCTGGTGCAAAATGGGTCAAGGATCAGGGGGAGAAAACATTCAGAGGAGGTTTTGGGCATATGTGCCGCAGAGCAGGAGAGAGATGGTGTTTGTCCCAAGAACTGATCAAGCTCTAGCCAGCCAGCAATCTCAGCACAGGGGTCTGAGGCCCCCTTCACCCCACGGTCCTGCAGAGCAATGCAGGAATTCAAGAAACAAGGCGGCTGACTGGGACCACTGGCTGAAAAGCGCATCCGGGCTGGCCAGTACCAAACCTGCTATCAGGGAAAAGGGAAAGGAAGCTGAGATAATGGGATACAGGTAACTTTGTCGTAAATTCTTGTCCCCTTAGATTTCTTCATTTAAAATAGATTGGGGGTAGGGGGTGGGGAGTGCCTCTGTGGGCTCAGTCTTTAGAGCCTGCAACTCTCCATCCCAAGGTTACAAGTTCAAGCCCCACGGAGGGCATGGAGCCTACAAAAAAAAAAAAGATCTGGGGGGCGGGAGAGTGAGTATCTTCTCAAATTTGTCCCTTTCTAACATCTTTTGTTTCTGCCGCAGCACCCATTTTACTTCTCTGTTCTGTTTCTGCCATGGCCTGTGGATTTGCTGACTCGGTTTGCCCTCCCCCATTATTCTGCTCTTTGGAGCTGTCCCCCTCCTTCTGCCCTTGCCATGTCCCTGTGCACTCGAGCTGTTTTCCTGAGTCTTCGTGGAGCGTGGCTATGTTTGGGGCCTTTGTGTGGCTGAGAACAGCCTGAATAGAACTCCGCAGCCAAATCAGCCCCGTCATCGCGAGCACATTCCTTCGGCTTTTGCCCTCGCCCGGCCTATGCTCTTAAGAGCCACAGAATCTCGGCTCCTCAGACAGCCTCCATTTTCGCCCGTGTTCAGACCTCGTCACCTGCCCGGCCCACCTTCCCTCTGCCATGTTTCTAAGTCCCCGCCGGCCCACACGTGTGCCTCCTCCCCGGGAAGGGAGGTTTTCTGGATGGTTCTATTTCCCCAGCAGTGGCATCCAACAAGCCATCTCGCCTCTCAGCACACTCAACTACTCCAACCCGCATCGAGCTGGGGTGGGGATGAAATGAGATGACGCACAGAGACTCTTAGAACTGGTCTGGCACATAGAGATCTTTCCAGAAATGCCAGCTATCATGATCATTACCTTTTTCCTTGATTTCATGGGAGCCTCATTTTGGACAAGGGGTTCCGATTTCTTCTGCTCATTCTGCTTTCATCTTCACCTTTGCTTGGTTTTACCATTTTGACTGTGCTCAATTGCCTTTCCCCCCACCCCCAAAATTTGCTAACTTCTCTCCTGACGCCCAATAGGAAAGGGGTTGCCAACTCCCTGGGTCGGAGGTCCAACTAAGTACATGTGAAGCAGGTGCCCATGGCCCAGCCCACAGGCAGGAGGGTCCATCCTGGGCAAGGCTACCCGTCAGGCCCCTCACCTTCGTAGGACCAGTTGTTGTTGAAGGTCTGGGTCAAGGCCTGCATCTCCTGCAGGAGGACCGAGTCTGCCTGGGAGGAGGTTTCTCCCTCATCCTCCTCTTCCAGGACCTCCTCTTCTTCCTCAGGGTCTGGGGAGTTCTGCATCATTTCCTCGATCTCCTCAATCACCTGAAGAAGGTACGCAAGAGAGTGCTAACTCTGGTCTCTGCCGGGGGGACATCCCAGCTCAGATTTGGGTCAGTTAAGGATGTTTCTAATTTGCTGCCTCTAAGATTCCTAAAGCAATATTGTTATTTAATAAATATTGAATAATAATAAAAATAGATCTAACCAAAGGCTTACATACACTCTTCTGTTAATGTAAAGCACTCTAAAATGTGAAATCTCTTCCAAGAACACCATTTAGATGAGTGCTTTATTGGAAATAAACTCCTCTTTCGGGAACCAAAGCAGAGCTGCCTGGAAGAGAACATTGACTTCAATGGGCTAAGCACTTTATTTCTAAGTGGGAAAACACTTTATCCCCTCAACTTTAACACAAAACCCAGCCCATTAATTGTTACAGTGCTTACGCTGTTCCTAGACCAACTCAAAATGGGGAGGCTTTTTTTTTTTTAGGTAGAGGAAATTTCTCCAGAATTCTCCTAGGTAGGAGCTAAAGCTGCGTAGCCACAAATGCCAAACAAGAAGCTAAAATAACAGGGATGCCTGGGTGGCTCAGTGAGTTAAGTCGCTGCCTTCGGCTCAGGTCATGATCTCAGGGTCCTGGGATCGAGTCCCGCATCGGGCTCTCTGCTCAGCAGCGGGGAGCCTGCTTCCCTCTCTCTCTCTCTCTCTGCCTGCCTCTCCATCTACTTGTGATTTCTCTCTGTCAAATAAATAAATAAAATCTTTAAAAAAAAAAAAAGAAGAAGAAGAAGCTAAAATAACAAAAGGATAGGTGGGGTCTGGAGAGCAGAAAGGAACCAAGGAACCCAGCTGTAATCTCTGCTCTTACTAGGGATCTGTTCCTAAAAGAGAGAGCTAAATCAAAGGACTGCCAGAGGAAGACAGGAGAGCCGCTCTGTTCATTAACTGCTGACACATAAAGAAAATGGAAGAGGCAAAGACAGTCTGAAAGGCGTCATGGATGGGTCTGGTCACGACAGGGCACTCATGCATTTGTCTGTCCTTGATTCTGTGACAGGTTCAGGCTCCAGGCCCCTGGGCCTGGTGCTCTCTGAGGCCGGCTTCTTCACGTCAGCGGGACCAAGGACAAGAGGACTTAGGGTGCCCGCCTTAAGAGTAATTTCTATTTTAGTCCCACACCTTCTCACTTCCATTCAGCAAATTTAGGGAATACTCAGTCTTTGCTTCCTGAAAGCCATTTATAAAATGCAAGCAAACGACAAGCCCCCTTCAGAAATTTCACAGCTGACTTTCTCCTTCTCTCACAGAGAACTTTTCGCTAACCTTGGATCGCTGAATTGTATTTCCCCTACAGTTCACAAGAAGAGCTGTCAGGCCCTCTTCTCTTTTCATCTGGTGCCCTTCAATCTCTTGACCCTTACCTGTTTATATCCCACCTTTTTGCCTCAGATCTGAAAGAGTTCCTTTGGCCGAAAAGTGCTTTCTGGCACCACAGGCTCCTGGCGGAGCTTTTTCGGAACTACTCTGTGAAAAACTTGTACGGTTCCTGCTCAAAAAGTTGCCCAGAAATATTCATTGACCAAAAAGTTGAAAAAAGAATCCAAAGACCCAAGATGATTCCCTCCTAAGTAATAAATGACTAAAGCCAACATTTAACTAATTCAATCAAATGTCAAGCACTATCTTTTTTTTTTTTTTTTTAATTAAAGTCACAACTGTCCATTAAGACTCCTTTTGGAAGGCTCAGCATTTTGGGTATTCTATGAAATATGAGAAAATACCGTACAAAAGCCTCAACTGTCAGTTCTATTTTTGCAAGAATAAGTCTTTGGGACCCTCATTTAAGTGTCTTGACTTTTTTTTTTCCATTTTATTTTATTTTATCTCTTTTCAGTGTTCCAGTATTCATTGTTTATGCACCATACCCAGTGCTCCATGTAATATGTGCCCTCCTTAATACCCACCACCAGGTTCCCCCAAACCCCCACCCCTCCTCCCCTCCAAAACCCTCAGTTTGTTTCTCAGAGTCCACAGTCTCTCATGGTTTGTCTCCCCCTCCTGATTTTCCCCAACTCACTTAATGAGATTGCATTCTGAGGCTTAGCAAGAACTGAAGCCAGTCAACACCGGGCCTATCTCTGGCTATAATCAAATATGAGTCCCACCCAACCCAAAGGTCAAGAATTATGTTCCTATTTAGTGCAGGTGGGTAAACCGAGGCCTAGGGAGAAATGAATTCCCTTACCAAAGACACTCCAAGTCATCAGCCCAGGCAACCATGAGACCATATATTTGTCTTTTGCTTTAAATGGACACGACACGTATGTACTCAGACTTTTTCTTGATCCAAAGAACAAAAAGTCCCAAGAACCAAGAGAAACATTCATACCTGATCTGCTGTGAGTAGAGGCTCCTCATTGATACCAGAATCATGTTCACTCTTCTCATTGAACTCTTCCTCTTCTTTCTCATGGATCTGAAGGGGGGTGGGGCGTGGAATTCTGATTGATCATCAGCAGAACTAGGGTTCTCTTTACTGTCTGGTCTCTAGAACAGACGACACGGACTGAGAGGCCCATCTGGCCATCTGCTGTGTGAGGAGGGAATCTGAAGAGATGCCCAGAGTTTCATCCAATTCCAAACATACCCCTTCTGCACAGCATGCCTCCCCGAGTCCAGCAAGAGCATCTGACTCAAAGGAAGGAGCACTGTTCCTTAGCCCACAGAGGGGTCGTCCCTGCATGAATAAGGTAGTGATACCTCAACCAATTCCTGCATCGAAGCCTCTCTTACTTAGACGAGGAGTTTCAATCTGGGGGTTGTTTCCAGAGTGCACTGGTTTAGGCGTTCTAAGGGGTAGGTTGTTCCAGTCGAAAGTGTCAAGCTTTGACTGGACTGGACGCAAGGCCACCCTGTGATGGGAATCTAGGTGTGAGGTCACAGTTGCTGAAGGGGGTGCTGAAGCTACATGAGACGTGCCAGGGAACAACCCGACCATATGAACTGAGGCCCGGACAAAACGACAACAATATCGAAACAGGCATCCTGTTCCTCCGAGATCCCACAGTGCCAAGTAAGATTCTGGAAGTTCACAACCACTGAGAGTCTGGAAGTTGCAATCCAACAAGATATTCACAGCATATCTGGCTTTCCTAACCATACCCCAAATAGCCACTGCCCGGCATATATGTTCAAATCCTGCACAAAATCAACCCCTAAACCAACAATTTGTCTATGCCCAGAAGTCCGATCTGAAAGTCATTTAGGGGCTGGCGAGGGGTGCTTCCAGGAAATCTTTCTGCAGAGACACCTCTCATCCAGGAATCAATTGGACTTGCTCGTGGTTAGCTGGCTGGCTGATGGGCCGCTTTCCTGGGATTATGCTTCTGCTCTTCCAACAGAAGATGCCCAGTTCCCTCCCGAGCAACCATGTCAGAGATAAGCCATCCTCAGAAACTTCTCCCCTAGTCTTTGAGCTCCACCTTGCCAGACATGCCTAACAAAACACATCACCTTCTCTCTAGGTTTGCTTAAAACCAGGACTCTGTCATTAAAAAAATTAATCAAGTGCATCTTAAATGCCATCTGTGCTCCACCTGGGTAAGGGGTAGGGCAGGGAGGTAATGGGATCATCCAAGGGGCTTGTATGCCAGATGGCGGCATCTATTTCTGCTGGCGAACCCATATGCTCCTCTCTCTGCCAGGTGTACCACCTGTGGTAGTCGCCTGGCTTCCGCACTCCCCACTCTGCCAACCGAAGCCCCTGGAACCTCAGTTTGTTCACGACTACACGGCTAGGGCAAACTTTCTCAGGGCCAGAAAGGCCTGTGCTGGAAGTCACGCTCAGCCATGGAGAAACAGGGTTCCTCATTTTCTGTTTGGATTCTTTTTTATAAGCGAGTGTTAGTCTATAACCAGAATTTTTTTGGCGGGGGTGGGGGTGGGGTGACAATAAGTTTATTCTAAAGGTCTTGTCATTTTTAAATGTTACCGAACCTGAACGGAGGTGCGTGGATCCCTCTTACAGCTGTCTCTCCTCTCCCCGTCTCTGGCACAAAGCCTACAGGTCTGACTTGTCAGGCTTGGGTGAAAAAAAGACCCCAAAACGACCTATAATCACTGACAAGTTTCCCTGAGTTCTAAGATTGTGGGAGCTGCACCTACCCCCACGCTTCCTCAGACCTCCGAAGTGTGCCACTAAGAAGTAAAACAGAAAGAGAAGCAAACACAAAGTACTTAAAGGAAGCCCCAGCTCCTTCCCTCTCCCCAGTGTGGGCAATTCCCTGCCTCTGCTTTCACCACACCCAACCTGTATCTGGCCTTTCCTCCTCCCTCTCCCTCGGTTCTCATCCCTTGGCACTTCTCCAGGGCTCCTCCCACATTTCCTCCCAGATCTCGAGGACTCTGTTCCTCCCTGACCCCTCTGTCACTTCTCAGCCAGCCCTCTCCTCTTATAAATGCCCCTGAGAGGATCCCGACCTGCCAACCTGCCCTTCCTTATCGTGACAGTATCTTGTGCAGAGAGTATAAAGCTGGATGGGGATTAACAGAGGATAAGAGAAAGAATTTTGAAAGATGATGGCATTTATATATTTAGATAGGATTATTTGATTTACACACACACACTTATGCAGGCGGAAGAGTGTATGTATACTTGTTCTTTTTTTAATTAAAAAAATTTTTGTTCAGATTTTACTTGTTCAACAGAGAGCACAAGCATGCAGAGCAACAGGTAGAGGGAGAGGGGGAAACAGGCTCCCCCCCTGGGCAGGGAACCCGATGCGGGGCTCTATCCCAGGACCCTGGGATCATGACCTGAGCCAAAGGCAGATGCTTAACCCACTGAGCCACCCAGGCGCCCCTACTCTTATTCTTAATATATGACAGAGACCTAGAAATCGCCACAGGGAGTTCCTTTAGCCTCTCAGGTGACAATGGGAAGGCTAAAGCCACAAACAACCCACAGGCCAGGTCATCTGGGGCTGAATTTCTCTGTAGACTAAACTCACATTGGTTCCACACTGTAGAAGTGAACTATGACTCTTCCAAGAAATATCATTCTTCCAAGAGACTTCTTTCCAGAACGGAGGAGAGAAGACCTAGAGGCAGAAAAGTTCTGGCCATCTTCCTCCCTGGCAAGCTGTTTCGTCCTTCTGCTTTCTGTAAAGGGTGTGCCCTTAGGGCTGTGATGTGGTAGCTTAAAGCTTGACAGTAAATGAGGGAATCTTCCCTGGGCCCTAACTGCCACTAAATCTTGCCGCACAAAGTCTGCGTGAAAACTAAAATGATGCTGAGTCCTTGTGTTCAATAGCGATTGTTAGCCGTGGGCTCTCATCAGAGCAATCCAGAAGATTCTATTCACAAGAAAGGGAGTCTCCACTGCCTTGTATTTCCCTCCCCTTATCATAGTTGTTCCACATAGGTGGTTCCTCTTGACCAAAATTAAGAAAATAAAGATCCATTTTCACCTTCACTCAACAAGTTAAAAAAAAAAAAAAAAATCCACAGCAGGCACCCAGCCCAAGGAAAGGACAACTACATCCCTTCATGCTTGTGAACAACCGGGAAACATCTGTGTGAGGTTAAGTCAGTGTCTCTGAATCCCCACAGTGCGACGCACCAGACAGAGCATAGCAAACAGCATGTAGACAACAGACGTTTCTGGAAAGAATTAATGAACAAATATTGAAAGCAAGAAGAATGGTCTCACGATCACCTCCTATAGTCAGTCCAACTCCACACACAACTTAGTTGCTCAGTTACCTGGAAAACAGAAGGGCTGGACTCACTGTCCAGACTTTACTTCTTCTTGTCCAAGACAACCACCACCTGCTCTTAATCACAGTTACAGGGATAAAAGAGACTATCTTTTATATAAGCCAGGAACAGAATATTGATAAACTGAAAAATCCAGTAAGTGTGGAGAGTTGTAAATAATAATAATATTACATAACTCGAGCATATTATTTTGACCTAAAAATATAAGAATATACTTGTTTTTCCCCAAGCTCTTTTTTTTTAAGATTTTATTTATTTATTTGACAGAGAGAGATTACAAGTAGGCAGAGAGGCAGGCAGAGAGAGAGAGGAGGAAGCAGGCTCCCTGCTGAGCAGAGAGCCCAATGTGGGACTCGATCCCAGGACCCCGAGATCATGACCTGAGCCGAAGGCAGCGGCTTAACCCACTGAGCCACCCAGGCGCCCTTCCCCAAGCTCTTAATGTAAGCTCAATGCCTTTTTCTCCATGATGGGTCTCTGAATAGAAGTTCCACATTGTCTTTCTTCTATCATCCACTTTATCAGTACACCATCTTTTAAGTGGGCCCTCATTCCCATTTTTTTTTTTTTAAGATTTTATTTGTTTATCTGAGAGAAAGCAAGAACAAGAAAGAGAGAGACAGAGGGAGAGTATGCAGGGAGAGGGAGAAGCAGACCCCCTGCTGAGCAGGGAGCCCGATGTGGAGCTCCAGCCCAGGACCCTGGGATCATGGCCTGAGCCAAAGGCAGATGCTTAACAGACTGAGCCACCCAGGTGCCCTCTATTTTTTTTAGTAACAGAAGGAAGACACGTAGGGGATTGAGCACATACATTTATCTCCTCTTCCTTCTGAAACCCTACTGAAGTGAGAGCAAAAGGACCAAAAGAGAATATCCTACAGGGACAAAACAAACTGAGGAAAGACAACAGTGAATGAGATGCCAGAGGGCAGATGCTGAGCTAGTAGGCTAAAGGGTTAAGCCCTGTGGGAGAAAGCTTCCCAAAGTATGTGCTTTCACCCAAAAATGCTCAAAGTCTCAGGAATTGGAGACTGGGGGGGGGGGGGCACTGGGAGGTGGGGCTACAAGAGGAAGGATCTGCCAGGATTCTTCATAGGAGCAGTAAGACCCCAAGTCTCTTCTCCTCTCCCATGAAGAAAAGGCAACTACCACCCTCCACCACCACCACCAAAAGAAGTGGAGATTTCACTTTGGAAAGGTTGAACTAAGGGAACATGTACATAAGAGACACCAGGTCACCTGAAAGCTGGGGTGAGGGATGGTGCCCAAAACAGAGGGATTAAGTGGAAGTCTACCTACTCACCAGAGACCCTCAGCCTCTTGCCCTGATTAGGCTCCAAGAATGCTAGCAGCCAGGCTTATCCTCCTCAAGCAAAACACTGGAGGACTCCACTTAGTGGTCACTACATTTCTGTTACACTGCGCAAGAAAAAAGACGTACATGCCAATATCTGGGGTCTCCAAACAAAATGACCAGTGACCAGGTCACTACTGAGCACTAAAGTGGGGGCCAGTAGGAGACAAGCCCTTCCCCCACAGGCAGAACTCTGTGAGTTTAGCCTCACTTTTAAATATGCCTAAAGATTGTCAAATATTTTCAGACAATCCCCAACATGAAAAACAGGGACGAAAGCAAATACATAGGAAAGGTAAATCAAAAGTAATACAGAGGGCAGAAGAAACTCCTTCCTGTCATTAGGAAGAGGGATACCAAGAAACACTGCCTCCTTGAAACATGGCCTGTTTAGTAGAATTGATTCTAAAAAACAACAAGATAAAGCTATTAGAAATTAAAATTATGGTAGCAAAATTTATATTTTCAGTAGAAGAGTTGAAGTTAAGGCCGAGAAAATCATCTAGAGAGTAAAAGAAAATAAGTAGATAGAGAATGGGAGGGGAGAAAAAGCAAAAGATCAGTTTAAGTACACTTGAATAAAAGGAATTCCAAAACACAAAAACAGATGAGATGGCCTCTTTCAGCCACAAAAGAGTAGCTAGTACTGGACTTACCCTGCCACACACAAATATAAATCTGGACAAAATCTAAGAGCCTATTGTTTTGAGGCACTGGGCACAGACAGTGCAAGGCTGTGTTCACTGAAAGAAGGGAAAACATGAAATAAATGAAAGCTGAGAATCTGTCACCTGTGAACTAACATTATAAGATTATATAGTAATCTATATAGAAATAGAAAGTTTTTTACCTGAAAAGAAATGATTAAAAATCTGACTTACAGGAAGAAATAAATAACACCAGAAATGGTAAATAGAAAAAAATTGTTTTTCCTTCTCCTAATCTCTTTAAAAGACAACTAACTGTCTAAAGCAAAAATTGTAACTTGTGTTGTGGGGTATGTAATGTGGATTAAAGTAAAATATATGACAAGAATAGCACAGAGGATGACAGGAGTATCCTTAAACTGTTGAGAGTGTTTCACATTTTATGTAAAGTAGCATAATATGAATCCTAAATAGACTATGATAAATTAATAGTGCAGGGTGTAATCTTTAGAGCAGTCAGTAAAAAAACAAAAACAAAACAAAAAACAAAGCACACAAAGAGGTATAGCTAAAATCCAATGGAAGAGGGAGTGCCTGGATGGTTCAGTCAGTTAAGTGTCCCCTTCAGCTCAGGTCACAATCCCAGAGTGCTGGGATTGAGCCCTGCAACTGGCTCCCTGCTCTTTGGGGAGCCTGTTTCTCCCTCTCCTTCTGCCCTGCTGCTCCTCCTGCTTGTGCTTGTTCTCTCTCTGTCAAATAAATACATAAAATCTTTTTAAAAATAAATAAATATTAAAAAATAAAATCCAATGGAAGAAAGAAAATGGAATACCAAAAAAATTTTGATTAACCCCCAAAAAGCAAGGAAGGTGGAACAGAGGAACAACAACAACAAAAAACCCAGATAGGACAAATAGAAATGCAAGATCATACCACTAAACATAAATTATTAAAGTTATTTTAAATGCTAATGAACATACTATGCAAATGAACTAAATTCAATAGACCAAAAAGCATAGATCATCATTGTCAGACTAAATACAAAAGACTCAACTGTATGCAATCTATAAAAGGCATACTTTAAACATGAAGACACAGGTGAAAAGTAAAAGGATTGATAGAAACATGATACAATCTAGTAATTACACTACCGGGTATTTACCCAAAGAAAATGAAAACATTAATTCAAAAAATATATACACCCCTACATTGATGTCAGCATTATTTACAATAGTCAAGCTATGAAAGCAGCCCAAGTGTCCTTTGATGGATGATGAATGGATAAAGAAAACGTGACATATACATCTATACATAATGGAATTTTACTCAACCACTAAAAAGAATGAGATTTTTGCCATTTGTGACAACGTGGATGGACAACGTGGAGGGTATCATGCTAAGTGAAATAAGCCAGACAGAGAAAGGCAAATGTTATGATTTCACCTATAAGTGTAATCTAAAAGACAAAACAAGCAAAAACGGAAATACTCATAAATACAGAGAACAAACTGGTAATTTCCAGAGGAAAGGGTGGTGGGGAGAGGCAGAGGCAAAATAGCTTAAGAGGGTTAAGAGGTACAAACTTCCAGTTATAAGATAAATAAATCAAGGGGCACCTGGCTAGTTCATTTGGTAGAACATGTGACTCTTGATCTCAGGGTCATGAGTTCAAGCCCCATGTTGGATGTAGAGCTTACTTAAAATCAATCAATCAATCAACAATGGAGATCAAAAGTATAGCAAAGAGAATATAGTCGATAATACTGTAATAACATTGTATGGCAACAGATGGTAACTACACTTATCATGGTTAAGCATTGTGTAACGTATAGAATTTTCAACTCATTATGTTGTGCACCTGAAAAAAGAACTAATTTAACATTGTATACCAATTATATCTCAAATAAAACATAAAACAAAAAAATAAATTCTCATGGATAAACAGACAAGATAATCAGTTAAGAGCTAGAAGAATTCAATAAAACTATAAACTAACTTAATCTAGTTGAGCTTTATTAACCATTACAACCAATAATTACAGAATATACATTTTTTTCAATGGCACATAGTGCATTCTAAGATACAACATATGCTGGGCTATATAGCAACTCCAATATATTTTAAAAGACTGAATTTGTACAGATTGTGTTCTCTGACAAGATTAAACCAGAAACCAATACAAAATTATAACTATAAAATCCCTAAACACTCTGAAAGTAAGTAACATTCATCTAAATAATCTATAGGTCAAAGAAGAAAGAAATCACAAGAAAAATTAGAAAATATTTCAAAATGAGGTTAGTAAAAACACACCATCTCAAAACTGTGGGATTCAGGTAAAGCAACACTTAAAGGAAGTTTTATTATTTTAAAATTCTTATGTTATTGCTGGTCTAAATGTTTGCATCCTCCCAAAATTCGTTTGTTGGTATCTTAATGCCCGATGTGATGGCATTAAGAGGTGGGGCCTTGGGGATTTGCTTAGGTCATGAGTGTAGAGCCCTCATGAATGGGATTGGTACCTTATAAAAGAGTCCACAGAGCTCCTGAAATCCCTTGTACCATGTTAAGAACACACACAGAAATTGGCAGTCTGCAAGCCAGAAGGAGGCCTTTACTAGAATGTAATCACGCTGGCACACTGATCTTGCATTCCAGCCTCTTTAACTGTGAGAAAGAAATTTCTGTTGTTTATAAGCCACCCTGTCTGTGGCAATTTGTTATGGGAGCCTGGGTAGACTAAGACAATTATTGCTAAAGTTTAAAATCTGGGGGAGCCTGGGTGTCTCAGTGGGTTAAAGCCTCTGCCTTCAGCTCAGGTCATGATCTCAGAGTCCTGGGATCAAGCTCTGCATCATCCAGCTCTCTGCTCAGCAAGGAGCTGGCTTTCCCCTCTCTCTGCCTGCCTCTCTGCCAGCTTATGATCTCTCTCTGTCAAAAAAGTAAATAAAATCTTCTAATAAATAAATAAATAAAATCTGATCTAAGCTCCCACCTAAAGTGGCTTAGTAAAACCCTAGTAAGTATAAGGAAGGAAATAATAAAGTTAAGGAAAGAAATCAACAAACTAGAAAACAAAAAAGCAACAGAGGTAAAAGAGAAAACAAGAGTGATTTTGTGGAGAGATTAATAAAAGTGATAACTCCCCCCCCAAAAAAAGTGATAAACCCATAGCTAGACTAAAGAGAGAAGAGGGGAAGGAGAGGGAAAGAAGGAGAAAGAAAACACAAATTAGCAGATCAGAAATAAAAAGGAGAATATCACTGTACTACAGTAAGATCTATAGATCTTACTTACATTAAAATAATAAAAGTGTATAATAAACAACTTTGTGGTCAATTACTCAGATTAAATGAAAAAACTCCCTGAAAAACACTATTTACCAAAATCAGCTGGAGGAAGAAACAGAAAATCCGAACACCCCTATGTTCATTAAAGAAATTGAATGTGTCATCAAAAACCTTCCACAAAGAAAACCTCTGGTCCAGATGGTTTCGCTGGTGTAGTCTACCAAACATGTAAGGGAGAAATAATACCAATCTAAGACAAATTCTCAGAAACTAGAGAAAGGAAAATTCCCAATTCAAGTCAAGACATTACAAGAAAATTACAGAAAAAAATTCCTAGTGAACGGAGAAGCGAAAAGCTTTAATAAAATGCTAGCAAATCAAATCCCACATTATATAAAATGGATACTATATCATGACTAATTGGGGTTTATCTTAAGAATGAAAGGTTGGGGGGACGCCTGGGTGGCTCAGTGGATTAAAGCCTCTGCCTTCAGCTCAGGTCCAGCATCCTGGGATCCAGTCCTGTTTCGAGCTCTCTGCTCAGTGGGGAGCCTGCTTCCCCCCTCTCTCTCTGCCTCCCTCTCTCCTACTTGTGATCTGACAAATAAATAAATAAAATCTTTTAAAAAAAATGAAAGGTTTGCTTAATATTTGAAAATCAGTTTGTGTAATTCACCACATTAAGATAATAAATTGATCTACATATATAAATCAATATATGGATTTAGCAGTCACAGTTGAATTTCCAGCAACTTAGAGAAATTAATTAGCTGATTCCAAAATTTATATGGAAATACAAAGGACCAAAAATAGCCAAAACAACTTCAAAAAAAAAAAAAAAAGAACAAAGTTGAAAGACATACAGTTGACCCTTGAACAATGCAGGGTTTAGGAGTCTGGATGCCCTGCACTGTCAAAAATTCACATGTAACTTCTGACTCCCCAAAACTTAGCTACTAGTTAAGTTGACAGAAGCCTTACTGATAATATAGACAGTTGATTAATGCATATTTGGTATTTTATATGTATTCTATACTGCATTTTTACAATAAAGTAAGCTTGAGAGAAGAAAATGTTATGAAGAAAATCATAATGAAGAAAAAAATACATTTACAATACACTATTGTTTTTCCCAAAAAAAAATTTCACAAGTAAGTGGACTCACACAGTTCAAACCTGTGTTGTTCAAGGGTCAGAAGCTGTACTATTTTATGCTGAGACTTATTACAAAACTATAGTAATGAAGATAGCATGGTATCGGCATAGAGATAGACACCCACTGATGAAAAAGAATGAAGAATTCAGAAATAGATCCACACATACATGGTCGATTGATAAAGGTGCCAAGACAATTTAATAGGGAAAGAATAATATTTCCAATTAGTAGTACCAGAACAACTGGACAGCCATACACATACACACACACACACACACACACACACACACTCATACACACATGAACTTTAACCCTTACCTCACACCACATATAGAAATTAACTTGAAATGAATCATAAGCCACAGACGAGCTGAAACTATGCAGCTTCTAGAAGACTTACCAGAAAAATCCCAATGACTACTAAAATACTGCACATTAAGCACAAACTACAAAAAAAATCAATAGGGCTTCATCACATTTAAAAAACATTTGACCTTCAAAATAGCTTAAGAAAGTTAAAAGGCAGTCCATAGACAAAATGATGTGCATAAAACAGGGAACCTGGGTGGCTCAGTGGGTTAAGCCGCTGACTTCAGCTCAGGTCATGATCTCAGGGTCCTGGGATGGAGCCCTTCATTGGGCTCTTTGTTCAGCAGGGAGCCTGCTTCCCACCCCCCACACTCTCTGCCTGCCTCTCTGCTCACTTGGGATCTCTCTCTGTCAAATAAATAAATAAAATATTAAAAAAATATATGTGCATAAAACATATCAGACAAAGGACTGCGTCTAGAATGCGTGTGTTAAATTAATTAAACAAGGAGGCCATTAGACTGAGGTGGTTTTAATGCCTTAGTAGATTTCCAAGCCAATCAAAACCTAAACCTTTAATGCCTCAAGGTTAAGAATTCAAATCAAAGAGCAACCAATCTCAAACAGCCAACTAGGCTTTCCCAAATAATAGAGCCATTTAAGCTATAGCAAACTGAATACTTTCCTTCCTTTGCTTCCAGCTTATCTATAGTTCCTGTTGGTGGAGAACTCCTAACCGCTTTGGGCCTGTGCTGTCCTATTTGATCTTACTTACATTAATTCTTAAAAATTTAGTATGCCTTGGGGTGCCTGGGTGGCTCAGTTGTTAAGCGTCTGCCTTCGGCTCAGGTCATGTTCCCAGGGTCCTCAGATGGAGCCCCACATCAGGCTCCCTGCTCAGCGGAGAGCCTGCTTCTCCCTCTACCTACTGCTCCCCCTACTTGTTCTCATTCTCTCTGTGTCAAATAAACAAATAAAATATTAAAAAAAAAAATTAGTATGTCTCATTTTACCTTTTAATATAAGGAATAATAACAACTTAACAAGATCACTCATAACCCATTAAGAAAGTGGGCAAAGGACTTGGACACACGCTTCACTGAATAAGACAGATTACAAATAAGGACATGAAAGGATGCTCAGTAGTGCAAATTTAACCCAAATAAGTTACTCTATATGCCTACTCCAATGTCTAAATGTAAAAGGCTGCCTCTAACAAGGGTGGCAAGGATGTGGACTAACTGGAGCTCTCAAACTGGAAAAGCGTTTGACAGATTCTTAAGTGAAACATACATTTACCCTATAACCCTAACATTCCACTCACAGGTTTTCTATCCCAGAGAAACAGAGACATACGACTACAAGCAGACTTAGGCAAGAATATTCACAATCGCTGAATTTACAATATTCAAAAAACAACCCAAATGTCCACCAACAGGTGAATGAGTAAGCCAATTATTTTATATCTCTATAATGGAACAGCCCTTGGCAATAAAAAGGGATGAACTGTTGATTTAAACAACAAAATAGATGAATATCTAAATGATTATACTGAGTTTTTAAAAGCCAGACCCCTCCCCCTGCAAAAAAAAAAAAAGAGTATGTGCTGCATGACTCCATTTATACAAAATTCTAGAAAACACAAACTAATTTATAGTGATAGAAATGGGTTGCCTGGAGATTGGGGGATGAAGGGGAGTAGTTAATGGATATTCTTGATATCTTGATTGTGGTGATAATTTCACAGATGTATACATATGTCAACACTTATCAAATTGAATACTTTAATATATGCCATTTATTGTATTCCAATCATCCTTCAGTAAAACTATGAGAAAAAAAGAAAACCACACAATGAAAGAAAAGCAAAGAATGATACACCATGACCAAGTTGGGTTTATCTCAAGAATGCAAGGCTGACTTAATATTTGAGAATCAATTCATGTCATTGATCACATTTACATAATAAAGGAGAGAACTACGTATGTAATCATCACCATAGAGGCAGAAAACAGAAATAATTCATCTTCAGAGAAATAACACAAGAAAACATACCACAATTTAGTCATGAGTTTCCAGGGTGAAACGCGCACTATATATAACGCAGACTG
Organism: Mustela nigripes; assembly: GCF_022355385.1. Taxonomy (NCBI): domain Eukaryota; kingdom Metazoa; phylum Chordata; class Mammalia; order Carnivora; family Mustelidae; genus Mustela; species Mustela nigripes. The sequence continues at coordinate 84,727,987 of NC_081557.1, read as the reverse complement.
AATCGTGGAGAGGGGGACCTCACTGTAAGGCACATAAATGGAAAATTTCAAATGAGAAAGGAAAAAGAGGGGCGCCTGGGTGGCTCAGTGGGTTAAAGACTCTGCCTTCCGCTCAGGTCATGATCCCAGAGTCCTGGGATCGAGTGCCGCATCGAGCTCTCTGCTCTGCAGGGAGCCTGCTTCCTCCTCTCCCTCTCTCTGCCTGCCTCTCTGCCTATTTGTGATCTCTGTCTGTCAAATAAATAAAATCTTTAAAAAAAAAAAAAAAAAGAAAGGCAAAAGAATATCCTAAACGCTTTCAGAAAGAACCATAAAAGAGTCACATATAAAAGGAGAATCAGAATGGATTTGAGTTCTTCTCAACAGCAAGGGAAAGCTGGAAGATAAGAGAACAATGCCTTCAGAATTCCAGGTAAAAAAAATGTTTGCAACCTAAAATAACTATTAAATCAAACTCTCAATCTAGTCTATGGCAGGAGAAGAAAGATATTCTAGTATATTCTAAAAAATAGATTCCTCTGTACCCTTTCTCAAGAATATAGTGAATTTTTTTCCCCACCAAAACAAGGGAATATGGGGAGCCTGGGTGGCTCAGTGGGTTAAGCCGCTGCCTTCGGCTCAGGTCATGATCTTAGGGTCCTGGGATCTAGTCCCGCATCAGGCTCTCTGCTCAGCAGGGAGCCTGCTTCCCTCTCTCTCTCTCTCTGCCTGCCTCTCCATCTACTTGTGATTTCTCTCTGTCAAATAAATAAATAAAAACTTTAAAAAAAAAAAAAAGGGAATATACCTAGAAAGAGTAAAAGAAAATTCATCAGTCAAAGGACAGGAGAGAGAGGCAAGAAGTCTCCCCCAGATGAAAGTGAAGGGAAGTTCCACAAGAACAGCTGTGTACCAGATCTAGAATACAACCAGACTAGTTGATAGTAGAAAGATAGAGATACTCATTTGGACATTTTCAAGACCAAAAAAAAAAAAGAAAAGAAAAGAATTGATAGAATGTCTGGGTTTATTTATTTATTTATTTATTTATTAAAGATTTTATTTATTTATTTGACAGAGAGAGATCACAAGTAGGCAGAGACACAGGCAGAGAGAGAGAGAGGAGGAAGCAGGCTCCCTGCTGAGCAGAGAGCCCGATGCAGGACTCCATCCCAGGACCCTGAGATCATGACCTGAGCCGAAGGCAGCCGCCCAACCCACTGAGCCACCCAGGCACCCTGGGTTTTTTTTTTTAATTAATTAATTATTTATTTATTTGACAGAGAGCACAAGGAAGGGCGGGGGCAGAGGCAGAGGGAGAAGCAGGCTCCCCGCTGAGCAGGGAGCCTCTATGCCCCTTGACCCCAGGACTCTCAGATCACCACCTGAGCTGAAGGCAGATGTCCAACCAACTAGCCACCCAGGCACCCCTGAATGTCTGATTTTTTTTTTTTCAATCATATTGTGAGATTTTAAATTCACTCAAGAGTTCTGGGTTGGACTGTTGATAGATAAATATACAGAAAATCAAGCAAATAAAAAAAAACAAAATAATTCTTTACTCCAGGCTAAGAAAAAGGTTTTATAAGAGAAGAAATATTCTTATACAACACTACATGATTCAGTAAAAAAATAGTATTTACATAGTTATGATAGCTTATATATTTAGTATTGATTTCACTATAAATCGGTGACAACCCTCTGTTGGAAGGTGGAACGCTAAGTGTGAATGTTTGAGGAGGTATGAAAGCATTAAATCTTATCTTCCATAGTATAAAGTTAAAAAATAACAGCTCAAACTGTTGCTTTTAATCATTAAGCAAGCAGCAATATAAATGTGTTACTTAGAAAATTTGAGGTCTGGGCCATCTGGGTGGCTCGGTGGGTTAAGCCTCTGCCTTTGCTCAGGTCATGATCTCAGGGTCCTGGGATGGAGCCCAGCATCGGGCTCTCTGCTCAGCAGGGAGTCTGCTTCCCTCTCTCTCTCTGCCTGCGTCTCTGCCTACCTGTAATCTCTCTCTCTCTCTGTGAAATAAATAAAATCTTTTTTTTTTTAAGATTTTATTTATTTATTTGACAGAGAGAAATCACAAGTAGTTGGAGAGGCAGGCAGAGAGAGAGAGGAGGAAGCAGGCTCCCTGCCAAGCAGAGAGCCCCATGCGGGACTCGATCCCAGGACCCTGAGATCATGACCTGAGCCAAAGGCAGCGGCTTAACCCACTGAGCCACCCAGGCGCCCCATAAATAAAATCTTTAAAAAAAAAAAAAAGAAAAGAAAATTTGAGGTCTATGCCAAAAGAAATAAAAGTGGTGGCTCCTATGGCCTAGGGAAAGACAAGTCAGGAACAGCTGGGGGTCAGAGGGGGCTTTAGGTCTTATAATATAGTTTTTTAAGATTTTATTTATTTATTTGATAGACAGAGATTACAAGTAGACAGAGAGGCAGGCAGGGCAAGAGGAGGAAGCAGGCTCCCCGCCGAGCAGAGAGCCTGATGCAGGGCCCTATCCCAGGACCCCAAGACCATGGAGCCAAAGACAGAGGCCCCAACCCACTGAGCCACACAGGCGCCCCTAGTCTTATAATATTTTTAAAGTATTATTTGATTTTTAAGACTATGTATATATATGGGGTATCCGGGTGGCTCAGTCAGTTAAGCGTCTGCCTTCAGTACAGGTCATGATCTCAGGGACCTGGGATCGTGTCCAACGTCAGGTTCCTTGCTCAACGGAGAGTCTGCTTCTCCTTCTGCCTCTACCCACCACGCCCTTCACCACCACCCCATCCGGGCTCATGCTCTCTCGCTTTCGCTCTCACTCTATCTCAAATAAATAAATAAAATATTTTTTCTTAAAAAAAAAGACTGTACATGTGTTACTTTGATTTTTAAAAAGCAAAACATGACTCTCTTTGCTGTCATAATCCAACAGTTTCTGTAATGTTTGATTACATTACTTGGAGTCCCAAGGACAAGCATAAAGAGGTTTGGGAGCAAACACAACTGATTCCTGGCCATGAACCACTTAAGTGGAAGAAGAGCTATGAGAGCTTGCTCGAAGCAGCCTACCAGCTGTGTGCATTCAGCAAGACAAGGACACTGGGTCGGCCGCTCTCTTACAGGACTACAGAGCGCTGGTTAATCTAGCAAATCATTTAAACTGAGGTCAGTTAAAAGAGCTTCTACTGTAATGAATCCCGATAATAAAGGAGATGAAATAAAACAGCCTTAATCCATCCACTTTGGCTACCCTGTCATTTTCCCATGGGTTGGATGGAAGAAATTTCACAAGGAGTCGAACTCAAGATCATCCTTCTCAGGGTCGTTCAATTTGCCTTGAAATATTAACCCTCTTGAGGGAAATCTGCAAATGAGGATAAATTAGAAACCTTCTGAAGGGCAGGCTATCTTACACATCCTCTGGCTTAGTCCACAGAAGGGGTTGAAAAGGTGGCAAAAGAGATAAGAAAGCAAAATCTGTCTTTTGCACCATGATTGACCTGATTTCATTTCAGTAACGAGATTTATTCCATGGTCGTCCCCTTGTCCTTTGCACTGGAGCAAGGATGCGTATTAGCATCGCAAGAGAAAACAAGCAGCCGGGAGCCAAAAGGCGACTTGGGACCTCTATCCACACTGAGTAGGATTGTTGCGAATATCCTAGTGTCAAAGTCACCACCTTAACTGCCCCATCCATGAAACCCTGAGGTTTTGAGAGTTTGGGATTGCTAATTATTAAAAGAGCTAAGGATGGACAGCCACCTTTTCAATAAATCAGCCCCTGTTGATCTCTTTGCTGTGCTCTTTGGGGCAATGATCTGCAGAAATATCGCCCGGTAAGGAAAATGCATCTCTCATTCCTTCCCTTGAACTCAATTCTGGAGGACCTAGGAAGATGAGATCCACCTCCCCTTCCCTCATTTGCTGAGCCCACATGGCTGTGACAGCCCTTCCTGGTAAGAAATCATTAAATTTCATTTACAGCTAAAACTAGAAAACGAAGCAAGGCAGAAATCAGCTTTTAGGAAGGATGGAGCCATTAAATGATTTTTTTTTTCTACACATAGATTCAGCTAGGAAGGGCCATTTGGATCTTCTGAAATGTCACTTGTCATAGCCCGTGCAAATCAACTCAAAATAAGTATATTCTCTTTATTCAGAAACCTTGAGGCTACTTTCTTCTTTGGCATCAGTAAGCACGAATGTGACTCAGGTTCAGCTGCTTAAACATCTTCTTGGTTGAGTCTAGAAATGTCTCACTGGCCACTCCCCACGGAGTGACCACCTCCCTAAAGTCTAGGGCCCAGCTCTGATCGTTAGCCAGGCTTTGACCTTGCCACAAGTGTATCAATATTTGCCACCTTGGTTTTGGTGGGACTGAACTGTTCATTTTAGATAGGAAAACCTGATATATTTTTTTAAACCATTCATATTTGCACACAAGGGAAATGTCATAGTCACTCTCCTCCTCTTACTTCAGACCCCCTTATTTTGCACGGTGCAGGACACAGATCAACCACAGCAACTTGCTTTGACACTTTTCACCGACAGCCGTTCGAATCACCTCGTACACACCAGAGGTCCCCTCCTCTTATTCTCTACCTCCTCTGCAACTCCTGCCTTCCCAGCAATGTTTGGGAGCTCCTGCTGGGCTTCGTGACCTAATGGGGAAGACTGTTGAATTACTGAATGTTTTCCTAGCTGGAATCTAATCTACATCTTCTCGAGCTTTATTCAGCAAGGGGCCCCAGAGAGGTACCTCCGTGTCAGAGCTGTTGCCATTCAGAGCCTCCATGTTTGGGTCCCTCCAGTCTTCTGAGAGCGAAGGGATGTAATTGTCTGTCAGAGCATCCCAAACCCTGTAAACAAAGAGAAGCTCTCATTAGCACACATCTGTGGCCTGGCCTTGCCTGGAGGAAGGAAGAGCTGGGCCAGGGGAGGAGAGAGGCTTCTGTGTGTGCCAGGCTGAGGTCATCTGCCTTCAAGCATGCAAGAGCAAAGCAGCTTAAAAAAACGGAATTAGAGGCACTACCAGGAGAGAAAGAGCCAAGAGAATGGACGCCGGCCAGGGGCTTCAGCATGAAAGGTGTTTGCTTAAAAGAAGAGGGCTTTCTCACCATTGAGATACACATGGTAGAGTACAATCAAGCCAACTCTGGCAAAAAATAAATTGTCCCTGAAAATAAATCTGCCCCTCCACCAAATAGTTCATATGTCATGAAGCTAAGAAATGCCCATGATTCCCTTCCTTTCCTATGGGTGAAGAAGACAGAGAGAAAGAGGAAGATCATGATAGATTGATAGATTGATAGATACACAGATGATAGACACACAGATGGACATCAGGGCAGATTTTCTGGCTGAATCTCATTAAGATCAGGGCCATCATAAAGTTCAGATGCATTTCAACTTTATTGAATGCAAATCAACTAAATGGTCAAGAATGAACTCCTTGACATCTAACGTAGCTAAGGGGTTAATGCCCTGTTCATGCTTACTTATTACCCAGAATGCTCTAGCGAGCCCACGGGTGGCACGACCCCGTGCTCTAGCAATGTAAGTCTCCGTCATGGACATTCTAAGGCAAATGTAGGAAAGGAATCAATCAATACACCTCTAACAATTGGTTTTTGTGAGAGAAGATGGGGCTCCTTTTATTACATTACTTTTAAAAATTCCAATATGTACATTATAAGAAACCCTTTCCTACAACTCATGCCATTTAATTCACTTATTTCAGAAAGATTTCTTGGGCGGGGCGCAGTGAAAGAGAGGGGGTTAGGGGAAATTACCTAAAGTCACAAATTCTCACACACAGGAAAATAAACAAATGAGGGGCCCGTGGGTGGCTCAGTCGTTAAGTGTCTGCCTTCAGCTCAGGTCCTGATCTCAGGGTCCTGGCATCAAGCCCCCATGCAGGCTCCCTGCTCAGCAGGAAGCCTGCTTCTCCCTCTCCCACTCCCCCCGCTTGTGTTCCCTCTCTTGCTGTGTCCCTCTCTGTCAAATAAATAAATAAAATCTTAAAAAATAAAAATAATAAACAAATGAGTCAACACCGAGAGATTAACAAAAATCATTAAACCAAGCTCCTAAAATTATGTCATCCACGGCAGCCAGTGGCATTGGCTAACATTAGCTAATGATAAAGGGGGGCTCTATGCAATCTTCCTCAGGTGCTTACACATGCCAAACATGAGTGATACCTACGAAAACAAGGTCTAAGAAGGTACATTTTATTTAGATCGACTAAAATAAAGAAATAGCCATTTAAAAATAAGCAACTAAGTATACATATGGATCAAATTCAAAACATGACAAAATCCAGGCTGAAAAGGCAAGTGCAGGACGGACAGGAGCACAGACATTTGAAATGTGAACAGGTGAGTGCTCTTAACATACGTAAAATCCAGAATGATACATGATTTATGGGCTAGAAGCAAAGAAACTTTCCTAGTGCACAAGGTATACAACTGGTCATGAGGCACATTGAAGGAACTCAAGAAAACAGTTTCAGAGCCGTGCGCGGGTGATCCGCTTATTCTGTTATTTTCCTACAATTACAAGAAAGCACTTTAAGAGGACTCATCAAGTGTTCATTAGACATCCATTCAGCAGGATTTCAGCGTCTGCTTCTTAAACATGGGTGATAATCCAATCTCCATCAGGCACCATTAGAGCTTCATTAATCCAGCCTAATGCTAACGCAAGTCTCAGTAGCATTCTAAAGCCAGGAGGCAAACACAATTTGCTGTCTCCAGGACAAAACTCCAAGCCCCACACCGGGAAGGCCAGCGGGGGACTCCCCCTTAACATGGCTGTGTTACCTTCTCTGCTGCGGAGAATCGACAACAAGCATGTGGGCACTGACCTTCGAGTTCTCCCTGCAGCAAGCGCCTGGAAAAATGATATTCAGCAAAGCCCAAAATAGGCAGGAGGCTTTTGTGCCTCTTCTAGGCTGGATAGAAGCTGGGAACTTTAATGAACCACACACTTGCCAATGACCTTGAAACTGCCTGCATTCTTAAAACAACAAGCAGGGATTCTGTCATATCATGGAGGGTGTGGCAGCTTTCCTCATGTGAGCCTTCACTGACATATTGTGGATTTCATCTTCCAATTCTAGATTTTTAGGGATGATTCCCCACACCCTGATCTCCTTGGGATTTCAAGCCATCCTCATTCTTTCCTGTTCTGTCCAAATTTTCTTCTTCTTTTCTAAAGCACTCTTTACCCTTTGGGGCTCATAAACAACCTTTAAGACAGAGTGACTCTTATCTCTGTAATTGCTCACATACGCCACACCCCTACGCGTAGTCAGTGCCCAAGTCACAATAATAACGGCCAACCCTTAATGGGCACGGACTATAAGCCAGGTACTCTCCTAAACCTTTGTGTGGATGGATTCATTTCTTCCTCACAACTCTATAAGGCAGATCTTAAGGAGGGGGGAATAAAAACTGAAACTGAAAAAGAGAAGTCCGTTAACTTGTCTAGAGTCACACAGCCAGTAAAGACAGAGGTGGGATTTGAAACCGGGCAATAGAGCTACAGAGCTTATATGCCTAACCACGTAACTATTCCAGTTCTTTATAATTTTACTGGCACTGGCACAGGGATCAGAATAATATACCAAGTTCCCACTCACGAGCTAGTTTAGAAAGTGGCTCTGAGTGAAAGATCGCGAACTCCATTTTCCTTGGACAGGGTGCTTTCATCCGTCTCCAAAAGGAGCGATGGCAGGGGCAGCAGGGGCATGACGGCTTCCTGTCTAGCTCTCCTTCCTCAGCAAAGGTTACATAGAAGGCAAGGGCAGAAACACTGGCAGCAGCCACGGGAGCAGGAGAGGGAGCAAAGAGCCAGTGGTGGGAGGGAAACACAAAGCTTTCTCTGAGGAAGAGAAGGGGAAGGGCTTTCTCCCCCAGAGAGGCTACCTATTTCCCCACAAGCAGGGGCCTTGGGAATGAACACATTCCCTTTTACAGGCACCCTGAGGAGGACTGTGAACTTCTACTTCCCAGAGAAGCACCCTGCTTCCGACTCTTATCTTGGGAAAGGGAGACTCCCAATGTTACCTCCTAGATCTGTTCTCAAACAGCCAAGATTAAACATGTTGCCTTGGGCGCCTGGGTGGCTCAGTGGGTTAAGCCGCTGCCTCCGGCTCAGGTCATGATCTCAGGGTCCTGGGATCGAGTCCCGCATTGGGCTCTCTGCTCAGCAGGGAGCCTGCTTCCCTCTCTCTCTCTCTGCCTGCCTCTCTGCCTACTTGTGATCTCTGTCTGTCAAATAAACAAATAAAATCTTTAAAAAAAAAAAAAACAGGTTGCCTTAATTCCCGTCGTTATGCTGCTCTTCGTGTGCATGGTTTATGGCCCGGGCTTAGCGAGGTGCCTGTGGACTGACTAAACCATCTTTCACCACACAGGGCTGGGGATTCGGAAATGGACACAGGCAGAGTGTGAGGGACTGAGCAGGACAAGACACGGATAACAGAGATCTGGGTCTACTGGCAATATGGCCGTCAAGGCTACATGAGTCCTGCCCCCCCCACACACACGCACACGCACGCACACACCCACACACACCTCTTTGTACCTATTCTGGACAATGCAGCAGGCAGCTAGGCTTAAAGGGCTTATTAGAATTCCGACTTGATAACCTTTCCCTTAATACCCTTGAGGCTGGCTCCTCCCTCCCCCCAGTGTTTCTTGTCCAGCCAGGCCAACAGCCTCGCTTGGGTATGTGTTGCTGTGAGTATATTAATGCTTGTTTCACAGTTAATACTTAGGAATTATTATATGCACATACTGGCTTTGAACAACTTTTAAATTCTTTCGAGGACTTAAATAGAATCAATACTACCACTGCCCTCTGGGGAAACTGAACTTCTGAGAAGACAAATAAAGTTCCTAAAAATCAGTTACCCATCAGCTTTACCTGTCCTGCGTATTCGGTATTTACTGGTCTTCACCCTCAAGTATAGTCGACTACATGGTATTATTTATTTACTGTGTGGACTTTACTTGGTTTTAAGTTTTTACTTATTTAAGGCATCTCTACACCCAACACGGGGTTCGAACTCACAACCCCAAGGTCAAGAGTCGCATGCTCTTCCGGACGGAGCCAGACAGGCATGACCCCACGTGGACTTTATTTTTAACAGCTTTAACCCAACAATTCTATCTGAAGAGCAGGAAACTGATTGTTCCCACATGTCTGGACCCTCAGTATCCTGGGTGCCAGTAAGAGGACTGATCACAACCCCAGTGAGGCAGGCAGTGGGCTGAGGTCTCTAGCCTCCCAGTTCAATCTCTCATGACAAAGGAAACGATGATCACACACGGCAAAGAATAGATTCTGGAAGTTTCTAAACTTACAGCCAGGAAATAACTATTCAAATTTGACTCGTGTAGTGCCTAAAACTTCCACGGCCTGACGAATCAGAGTTAACTTGACATCTCAGCCAACTCCCTATTGGCCAAATGGTTCCACACGGGAAGGAAAGAAATCCAAACTTTTTTCTTTTTTTTTAAAGAAATCCAAACTTTAAAGGGAATTACTGCATTGGCTTTATGACTTGTGCTATCTTTAAGGAGGTTAGCTTGACTAAGAACGACACAGCTTTTGTTTTATGTTTCTATTATTTAACTCTAACCCAGCTAAAACACTTGTAGTCTGTTTGTGGATGAAACACCCATTCCACTACCAAAACTAGGCAAGTTCACAAGCTATGCTCAGGAGAATCATAAACAAATTAGATGTTAAATTATCTTTTTCCTTTCTCCATCATAATTTTATAGTTTATAATTTTATAGTGTCCGGATAGGTATCTCTAGGCAAAATGTGCAATTTAACTCTGATTTTTATTTTAAGTTGGAAAGGCTTAGATACATGGACTGCTTAGAAAGCACAGTGTTAATTTCTCTCTTCCCGGCTTCCTCCCTCTACGCTATCCCCAAATTGTACCTTATCTCTAAGGAACTATTCAACATTCGGTCTTTTAGCTGAAGCAGTCAATGAGGCAGGCAAGACAGAAAAATCAGGGAGAGCGGACCAATAACCCCATGTGATGGTAATTAACATTGAGTGGCCTCTGCTAATGTGCTAGAAGAGAGCAAGAACCAGTTCACTGGGCCTTCGTCCTTAATGAGGCAGCAGGGAGCGGGGGAGGCAGGGTTCGTTAGATTGGGAAGAAATGATTTGTTGGAAGCAAAAGGAATGGGATGCATCTTAAAATGTCATTGTGGGTGAGTTAAGGAATTAGGGTCTTTCCGAGTTCTTAGCCCCGCTTCATCAAGATTGAGCTCTGGAGGTTTCAGAGATGAGGACCCACGCAGTCGACTAGAGTTAAGTGACTAGCCCAAGGTCACACAGTGAGTTAGCAGGAGTAAGAAAATTATAACTCACAGTCTTTGTATTTCTAGTTCATTGCACCAGGCAGTGAAAAAAAAAATATTCTGTATAATAAAGCCCCAGAGCCATTCTTTTTCGACTTACATGAGTTAACAAATTATAACAGGCTCGGCATTTAAGAAGAGTCAGTTTCAAACTTAAAACTGAATTTAAACACAGAGCTCACAGTTACAGTACTGGTCACCAGAGTAAAATGTTCTCTCTGATCATGACTTCAGGCCAACATTAATTAAAAAGGAGAAAAGAAAATGGTGTGGATCTGGAAATGCACTACCTTTACCTACGAGGATGGCCATTATTGCTCACCCAATTCATTTAATATTCAGTATTTCATTAAAAAAATATTCCTGGATTACTTACAACACACCAAGCCCTGCATTAGACATGGGGGTATAATAGTGAGTGAGACAGACAGACACAGAGTCCCAGTACACTCACAGGGTCATCAAGTCAGCAACTATCTCCCACACTGGTCAGGCTCCCTTGCCTAGGACACGCCATTTTATCCCACTTATTTATGGGCAACAGTTCCCCTCCCCCGGCTCAAGTTCATAAAAAGAGAAACCAAAACCCGGTTGCTCCAAAGTCCCATTACAACTACCTGTGTGATCCCTTAAGAACAATTGGTACTTATTTTATCTCTATAGGGAATTCAGGCCTATTTTTACTAAGTGCCTAAAACATCCTTCTTTAATTTATGTGCCAAATTATCCCCTTCGTCTTTTTCTTGTCACTCCTCATACAGCACTTTTCTCAAAGCCCTTTTCTTGACTACAGTTAAGACCCCATGAGTGGCTAGTAAGTGACCCAGGGACTCTGTATACTCAAAAGCCACATCACCTAATTGTCACCTTTATTGTGCCCAAAGTAATTGCCTGGGCTCTCAGTTAGTATGGTTTCTGGTTTGGACATATTTTAACACTTGTAGATGATTTTCCAGTCCTGAGAAGGGTTTATAAACAGGTGATTTTCATAATTCTGCTGTTTCTCAAAGCAATTTGTTGGAATCTGTCACTGTTTTGTTTTGTTTTGCTTTTAAGATTTTTATTTATTTATTTGACAGAGAGAGATGACAAGTAGGCAGAGAGGCAGGGGTAGGGGGTGGCTCCCTGCTGAGCAGAGAGCCCTATTTGGGGTTCAATCCCAGGACCCTGAGATCATGACCTGAGCTGAAGACAGAGGCTTAACCCACTCAGTCACCCAGGGGCCCCAGGAATCTGTCATTGTTAATTAATTTTTCTTCTGGTCCTTATTTCTAATATCTGGGCGGATTACTACTGATATAAAGAAAACTGAAGAGGTACCTGGGTGGCTCAGTTGGTTAAGTGTCTGCCTTTGGCTCAGTTCAGGATTTCGGGGGTCCTGGGATCAAGCCCCACATCAGGTTCCCTGCTCAGCGGGGAGTCTGCTTTTCCCTCTCCCTCTGCCCCTCCCCACTGCTTGTGTTCCTCTGTCTCTCAAATAAATAAATAAAATCTTTAAATAAAAAAAGGGCAACCCTCTCGGGTCCCCTCCTTCTTTGGGAGCTTTGTACCATCACTCAATAAACCTTGCTTTGCTGCCCTCAACTCTGCCCCGTCTGCCTCTTCATTCTTCAAAGCGGTGTGACCAAGAACAGCAGGCACCGAAGGCAAAAATCCTACAACATGTGCTTCTAGAAATTACTAAATGGATCCCTAAATTTGTCAGTCTGAAGAATGCTATTATAGCAAAGACTTTACCATTGTTTACTTCTTCGTTTTCACCAGAAAGTAAGCCTTCTAAGGGTTAAGAATTCTAGTTTATGTAATTAAAGCTACTAGAAATAATAAGGGAAACAGCTCCACATGCAAGCAAAGTAAAATGTGTGCTTTAATGAGGAAAAAGAGAGTCATAGAAGGCTTGTGCAAAATAAATTTTTGGAAAGGGAAAAAAAAAAGAAAGAAAACTGAAGATAGGCTCTAAAATGGATCATGCTCCTAAAATTCCATTTTGTATTAAAGAAAACCTATTTTCTAAAAATCTTTCATTCCTTTAAGTTTTCCATTGTAAGAAAGCTCTACAGGTCACCGTACAGGGACATAATAGTGTAATGTCCGCAATTCCCGGGGCCCTGCCCCACTAGAGGCAAGTATAAGTGACACGAACCCATGGACAGAAACCAGGTCCATGTCAAGGAGCCCCAGTCTACGGGGCTCATGTCGGAAGCAACAGAGGGCAATTAAGACTTCTTACTCCTCGTCCTGCAAGGTCTCCTCCTCCTCCTGGATCTGGAACTGGTTCTTCACGGGAGCCAGGGTCTCTGTCTTGGCGTTGTAGTTCCGAAAGCAGACATTGAGCTTCTCATCAAATTCATTCACAAGGTCCTCCATGGACTTGAAGCTGATTATTTCAGAAGAAAAATTCTCCAGCTCAGAGAGGGAGGGGTCCTCTAGATGGTGGGGAGATGAGCCGTAGAAACACTGAGGTTTCTCCTCCTGGTTGTCTGAGCAGCAGGGCCGAAGGTCCTCGAACTCTTCATCCAGACTCACCAGCGGGGCCTCCATTCTTGCCCAGCAAGAGGACAACAGCAACTCTCAGTTGATCTAGGAGAAATAAACAAGGTAACATGAGCTGGGCTGGGCTGGGCTTTTGTGACAGCTCTGCTGGGGAGCCATAACCAAGTCATCCCTGGCTCTAGATCCCTCTGAGAAAGAAGATTCCGCTTGCCAGGCATCCATCGTGGCTGTTCACTGTTATACACGGGAGATGTTCAAATAGAGCCATCCATGTGAGTAACCTAAGTGGAGAAAACTTTGGAGACCTGCCTGCTTCCAGTTCCCTGCTCCAAAACACAAAGCAGAGTGGTTAAGACGCAGGCCCGGACCAGACTGCCTAGGTTTGCATCCTGTTCTGACCCTGACAAGTTGTAGCTGGACAAGCTGCTTAATTCTCTGGGCTTCCTTTTGTTTTTTTCTCAAGAAATAATCAACCGCAAGGGATTGTCTGATAGATTAAGGGAGTAAACCCAGGTAAGTGCTTAGAACTGTATCTGGAAGATAATAAACATCATTGTTGTTCCATATGTTCTCCATTTAATATTATTATTATTATTATTATTATTATTACCATAGGACCACATTCTTCACCACGTGCTCTGAGAACCAGAAGTCTTTGATAACTTATTTGGTGGCAGAACCTGACCTGACCTCACTTGGCAACTAAAGCTGATCTACATGAATTTAAAGTTGCTTATGGTTTTAATTTATTCCATTTAATGTGTTTTGCTGCAGAAGTATTAATGTTTTTAATTATGGCGATTGCTGCCCCAATCCCCAGGAGATGATATGCAGAATATGCACTCTATTTCTGCTTTCAAAATGCCTGGCCCTAAGGGTTTTGGATAGGAATTCATGGACCTGGATATTACTACCCTCATCAATAAATCATAGACCAATAGAGACTTTCAAACAAGCACCTGAGCTCTTCTAAGACACAGAGCTTCTGTCTGGAGTTAAAGGAACAGATCAAATGATTGGTTATCCTGAAAGAGAGTGACCCAGCTAACTGCCCATGTGCTCCAAGGCCAACCTCCATTTCCATCTCGGGCACACCCTGCTGAAAGGCTGCACACTCAGGCCTGCTTTCTTTTCCACAGCTCTTGTTCCTCCTCATACACTGCCTTCGACCACGATATATCCAACCATGTGGATATCCAAGTCCTTCCCCAATTTTAATTTCAATCCCTCAAGGGCAAAAACATCTCTGGACATCCCGTATGGCTTCTAGCACACACCGCTGTGCAGCTAGGCAATCAATCAACGTGCACTCAACGAGAAATGATCATTTGTCTCCCACGTACCGCTTCTCATTTTCAATTTCAAGCAGTACAGCATTACTGTCTCTCATACCCTTCCCTCCCTACTCCACTTCCTTCCCCATAATGTGGAAAGGCAACCAAACTCTTCTCTCCTGTCTGTGTGATTACTGGTCCAATGAGATGCTGAAATTGGAAACACCACCTGAGGAGAACCGAACAGATAACAAAAACCATGGGTTTTGCCCTGTAAGTGCCGTTGTGTGTCTCTGTCTATAAAACTTAAACTCTAAATGAGTGAGGCAAAGGTCATGCCAGGCCAGGAACGAGCCAGCTCTTACTGGGATTGTACTGGGATTAAGCCAGTTACCATCACATCTCAACAAAACACATTCTAAGTATTTATGGTTTGCAAAGGCAACATGATAAGACATAAAAATAAAGAGACATAAAAGCAGTATGGTATCTTGGAAAGAACATATGCTCAAGAGCCAAAGAGACCTGCCAATGCATGGCTAAGTGACAAGCTTCATGGGTCCTGATTTTCTCATCTGTTAGGAGATGAAGGTGTTGGTGTAAAGCTAATAGCTTTGGAAGTTAATTTCAATAACTTATTAATTAACAATCTTAATTTTAACAAAATATTTAATAATGTATTTTATTTGAGCCAATATATCCCAAAGGTTGTATTTCAAAATGTAATCTATATTTTAAAATATTAATGAGACAGTTTCCACTCCTTTTTCGTACTCAGTCTTTGACATCCAGCGTGTGTTCACTGTACATTTTCCATTTGGACAAGCCACAGGTGGCTTGTGGCTACCATATTGGATAACAGAACTATAAAGCAATATGCAACTAATTCACAGTCAAGGGTTCTTCATCTAGAGTCTACAGACCCCTAAAAGGGCTCTTTGAATATAACTATCTTTTATGCATTTAAAAACATATTTGGATGAGAATCCCATAGGTTTCTCTACATTGCCAAAGGAGCCAATAGCACAAAAAAGACTGAGAATCCCTGAGTGCCAAAGTAAGTTGAGAAAAGGTCACAGAGTACAATAGGAAGCAAGGAAAGGCTTTACAGATGAGGGATTTGGAGGCACCTGGCTGGCACAGTCATTAAGCATCTGCCTTCAGCTCAGGTCATGATCCCAGGACCCTGGGATCGAGCCCCCATCGCACTCTCTACTCAGCGGGGAGCCTGCTTCCTCCTCTCTCTCTGCCTGCCTCTCTGCCTACTTGTGATCTCTGTCTGTCAAATAAATAAATAAAATCTTTAAAAAAAAAAAAAAAAGATTCTCTCTCTCCCTCTCCCTCTGCTCCTCCCCCCTGCTCATGCTCTCTTTCTCTCTCAAATAAATAAATAAATATTTTAAAAATAAATAAATAAAATAGTTTTTAAATTGAATGTTACATTGTAGAGTAATGAAGATAATCTTTGAATTATGCCACAATGCATGGCATAAGTGCTAAGCACAATGCATGGCTTATGTGGTGTCCAAAAGATGTCAACGATTTTAGGAAAATAAGGATAACTCGATTTCATGGAAAGGTAAGGGGAGGATGTTTCAAGTAAAATATTAAAAAAGTAAAATAAAATAAAAATTCCCCCTGCCGTGACAGTCTATGTGCAATGCTCCAAATGTTGATCAAATGGGAGAACCATGGCTGAATAAATTTTATCACCTCTTTTTTTATTTATTTTGGTCAAAGGTTCTTGGAACATGGGCCCCATTTCAGGGAGACATGAAAGCTAACGGCCTTATGTTCCAGATATGTACATTTCCTTTAAATTTGTACTCTTCTCTAAGAGAGAAGGGGGAGCAGGAAAGAGTGATACCAACGGGGCGGGGAGGGGGGGCTAGTTTGAAACGGCACCGTCCATACTATTAACCAGCAACAAGAGAACGATCCAACCAGAATCTAAGACAGAGACTGAGTTTGGGGTGTTGGCAACAGGAGGATTATGCTGAAAGCACCTATCCTCAGCCCAGGCAGCCTCTGGAGGAAATGGATTCACCTAGATGATTATAAAACAAGAACGGGATAGCACAGCCCTAGAGTTTTGAAACATGGTCATAGCCTGATTTCTGTCCATCGATTCACGCCCATGAGCCAAGAAGCTCTGCGTGAATGACCACCCGGGGATGTGGGGATGAAACAAATACTGAAAGCCTGCACTAGAATTTGGAAGTCACTCAACACCCAAACCGAGCCTGGTTTTGGTAGAAAGACCCCAGACTAAGGCAGAGGCCATGAGAGCCTGGCTCAAGGAGGGGCCTCTGGGAGGGCACTGGCCACCCTTCTGGAACCTGTGCCCCTTCTGTCCTTCCTTTAGCTCACTTTCTCTTGCTCTTCTCCCTTGGTGAGGTGCCTTTGCACTCCCACTGAAATGTCCTACTCTTGCATCCTGACCAGCTCTCCTCTGTCTTCACTCCCAGCTCATCTCAGAGGCCTCCTCCCTGAAAAGCTAGGGTTAATGCAATTCAGAGCTTATCCCCTGTCTCTACACTTCCCAAATGATTTTTTTTTTTTTAAAGGCAGGAAGAATGGCAGGAAAAGGGAACCGCGGAAGGGTCACCTTGTCTTTTTCACTCTATCCAATAACAGCCTGCAGGACTAGACTTTGATTATGTCCTATAATCTACTCCATTTATTTTGGCTCCCGATAGATGGTGTAATTTGGAAAAGAAAAGACGGTTCCAACTGTCACAGAGACCCAGTAGGAAACACAGAAGCCTCTCCCCTTGCAGCATAATGATGCAGCTTGGGGCTGCAGTCACAAATTTTCACTCCCAGCTTTGCTGAGCTGAACAGAGAGAAGCAGGAGCAGAGAATTCACCATTGCCTCTCCCCAGCTGGGCCCCTGCACCTCCACAGAGGCCCCAGTCCATCTCCCCCCTTCTTCCTGTTACCTACCCCATAGATCAGTTATTTCTAGCCCCTTACCCACCTCATCCCTAAAATCTGCCCTGCACTGATTCACCAAGGCTGTCCCACTGCTACTCAGCAAAACCAGCCAGGACACAGGACAATGACAGCTTCCCACAACGAATGTATTTTGTTGCATAGAAGTCAGCAACCCCTTTGCGTTCCGCTCCCCCCCCTCCTCCTCCTGCTGCTCCATTCACCCTCATTTCACATCCCCCCTCCTCCCAACCCCGCCCGGGTCTGTTGGGGTAAAGAAAGGCTTCTCCAAACAGCACAATGGCTGGCGCTCCAAGAAAGCTGGGCTCAGCCCGCGCAGGCCGCACACAGACTCCACGGCCCTTTGGCCAAACAAGAGCAGGACACGGGAGTGGCAGAGAGCTCCGCGGGTGTCCAGCCGCGACAAGGGAAGGAACAGGCAAAAAAGAAGAGAGGGCTGGGATAACACGCCCGTCCTGAGGCTCTGTCAAGCCTCGCGCCCCTGAGCCCCAGAGGCCCTGAGCCCACCGGAGGGCAGCGCTCCCCCCAACCACCACCACCCTCGTCCTTTCTCCGACCTGTTCCGTAGTAAAACAATCGCTCCCGCAGCGTCTGCGGCAGCTGCCAGCGGTTCTGACACTGCAGGAATGCATGGTCCTGGGGACGGGCTCGACACCCCAGGGAGGGGCACGGGCGGGTGCGGGGTCAGGCTCTTAGGGGCATAGATGACTCGGGGGCGTTTTAAGAGTAGCCGGGCCGGATAACGGTCCAGGGAGCAGGTACAGTCCCACTGCCCCACACCATCGGGCAGCGTTCCCGGTTCCCCCAGCCCCCAGCCCGCGCCGCGCCTCCCTTCTCTCTCAATCTCTCTCTCTCTCTCTCTCTCTCTCTCTCACACACACACACACACACACACACACACACACTCGCACGCCAGGCTTGGCTGGGGGGCCCAGGCTCTGATCTGATGATGCTTGAAGTGCCCATCATCCCACAGCTCCCCGGCCTCGGGGCTCTTCCGTTCCAATTCCAGGATGGGACAGGATGGGGGCGCGGGGCTGCGGCGTCCCCGAACCTGCTGGCGGAGAAGTCCCAGTCGCGGGGCCTCTCCTTCACCACCCCCGTCCGTCCAACCCCCACCCTCGGCAGTGGGTCAGTCGGGCTAAGGTCGCCCCCCGCGACGGCACCTGTGCGGGTCCTGGCGGAGGGAGGCGGATATCGCGGGGCTCAGCGGGACACCCCCATCCACGGGCCGCGGGGAGCGGCGGGAGCACAGCGCGGCGGCGGCGGCGGCGGCGGCAGCGGCGAACCAGCGAGCGCTCCCCCCGCAGCTCGGCCGGCGCCCGGCTCCGCTCCCCTCCTCCACCCCGCCCCCTCCGCCCCCTCCCCGCGCTCGTGTCCGGGCCCTCGGGGGCGCGCCCGCGCTCGGGCACCCGCCCGCTGGCACGCGCCGGGCCCGACGTCATCTACTCGTTAGCATTCAGAGCCTTCCTTGCAGCATGTGGCCTGCCTTTATTAATATTCATGACTTACTATTTCTCCCCTCTAACATTGGACTTTCTTCTGCCCTCATGAATATTCAGCAGCTCCAAGATCTGTGCGTGCTGTAACTCCCAATAAGGATACCTCACAGCGCCTGACACTAGATTCTCCATAAAAACATAGGCAGGTGGCTGAGTGGATGGGCAGGTGGATGCCCTCCAATACATCGAAGACTCCCCTGGCCTTTTTTGGGCTCTGACTCATTCCATTCTACTGGGGACCGAGGTCAGCAAGCTGAGGGATGCTGGCAGCCCAAACCCAGCTCAGACCTCCAGCCAAAAGTGATAACAGCATTTACCGCCCAAAGATTCAGGATGAGAGCTGGATCCAGGCTGATAAAGCTGAGTGAGGTTTCTGGCACAGGAGGACTTGAGGTAATAGAAAATAATCCACCAGGAGATTATAAGGAAGGCCCTGGGGTCTTATGATAATTGTCTCCTCATTCATTTATCTTGTCCACTATGCATAAGTCTGTGCTTACAAGTGCTGTCAGTACAAAGTCTAATAATTCACCAAAGCAGACAACTGAAAGCACAAGATCTGTGGGTATCAATGGAAGCAACCTTGGAGAACCCAAACACTTCGGTCTGAAGTGAGTTACTTCATCTGTAAGTTACAGATGAAGTCAGATAAACTGGCAGAGGTGTGAGGAAGGACCTCTGGACAAAGCGGAGAGCTTCAGCTGAAAGGAGCTGGAGCCCTTATTTGCTCATTTAGGCCTTCATCCCACAGACATTTCAGTCATGAGACAAAGGTGGAACAAGGGAATAAGGTCCCATTCAGAGGAGAGCAAGAGTTGGTCACCTTGCCCTCCAGGGGCATCAACAGATCCAGTGGGGGCTGGTTCAAAGGTCAATGATTCGGGGTGACTGAGTGGCTCAGTCAGTTAAGGGTGGGATTCTTGATTTCAGCTCAGGTCACGATCTCAGGGTCATGGGATCGCGAGCCCTGGGTTGGGCTTCTCACTGGGTGTGGTGTCTGCTTGAGATTCTCTCTCTCCCTCTCCTGCCCTCCCCCCACCCTCAGATAAATAAAAGTTTTTTTTTAAATGGGGACCCTGGAGTCTACTTTGTTGGGATGTTACCCAGTTTTGTGACTTAGGCTAGTTAACCTTCTTGTGCCTCATTTCCTCTTCAGTAAAACGAAGTTAAATAAATAGCACCCACCTCTGATGCCTGTCGTAGGATTAGAGTTACTATATGTAAAGTACTTTCTTTCAGGCACAGTAGAAGGCACTACAGTCTTGGCCAGTATCCTTTTTAGGAGAAGCTTGGGGACACTGTACCAGAGGCCACCTTCTGTCCTGATCTTCAAAAGCATGGGACTCAGGTTTGAGAGAGGCTTTCAAGGAAGCACAGCAAAGTGATAAATAGCTTGGGCTTTGCAGAAAATTTAGGGTCAAACCATGTATCAGCTGGGGACCTTGCACAAGTTACTTGCCAGCTTTGAGCCTCAATGTCCTCATCTGTAAAGTTGGGATTCCGGGGCGCCTGGGTGGCTCAGTGGGTTAAGCCGCTGCCTTTGGCTGGGGTCATGATCTCAGGGTCCTGGGATCGGATCCCGCATCAGGCTCTCTGCTCAGCGGGGAGCCTGCTTCCTTCTCTCTCTCTCTCTGCCTGCCTCTCAGTGTACTTGTGATTTCTCTCTGTCAGATAAATAGATAAAATCTTAAAATAAAATAAAATAAATAATAAAAATAAATAAAGTTGGGATTCCAATATCTCCTACAAGGTGGCTGTGCAGATTAAATAAAATAATGCCCACAAAATGCTGAGCATAACGCCCAACGTATATTTATTCAGTAAGGGAATTCTGTTGTTCTTATTTTTGTGAGGACTTGGAGGAACTAGAAGTTGATGATTGATATTCTAGGCATCTGGAATGAGAATGTCCTAAAACACAAGCAAGGTCATTCCTCCAAGCAAACATTTTTTTCATTTCATTGCAGTAAAATACACACAAGATAAAATTTAGCATTTTAACCGTTTTTAAATGTACAATCCAGTGACATTAAGTACGTTCACATTATCATTGCCACCATCACCTCTTTCATCCCAAACTGAAAGTCTGTATAAATTAAACAATAAATCTCCATTCCTTCTTCCCTGCATACCCTGAAACCACCATTCTACTTTCTGTCTCTATGAATTTGACTGTTCTAAGTTTGTCCTTGTGTGTCTGGGTTATTTCACTTAGTATATGCTTTCAGGTTTCGTCCTTGTTGTGGCATGGGTCAGAATTCCATTCTTTTTTAAGACGGAATGATGTTCCATGCTGTGGATATACCACATTCTGGTTTTTTGTTTTTGTTTTTGTTTTTTTAAGATGTATTTATTTATCTTAGAGAGAGAGAGAAAGTGAGTATATGAACAGGGGGGAGGGCCAGAGGGAAAAGGAGAGCCAGAATCTCAGAGCCCCCGCTGAGCAGGAGCCCAACTCAGGGCTTGATCCCAGGACCCTGAGATCATGACCAGAGCCCAAATCGAGTCAGATGCTTAACTGAGCCGCCCAGGTGCCCCTAGCTGAGGAGATTTTTCAAGGGTGAAAAATGTGGCCTGGCATCTCCTTGCTGCTTAGGGTAAAAGGCAATGAGGAATGGAGGCCTGGAGCCCCTCCCCTCCTACGCATTGTGTTGCATGTAAAGTTTCTGAGAATTTCATCCAACAGAAACACTGCCAACCTGGGCCGAAAGGATAGGGGATGGAATGCATTGAAGGAAATCTGAAATCCACAGTCAGGAAACAGGCTGATAGGGAGAGGCATTGGGCTGTGAATACCTGGTATCCTCCAAGAAGAAGGAAGAACGACTCTGAAGGCAGGGTGCCCACTCTGGGCCTGGATGATGGTGCCCTGAGGCACAGGGGATCATTCTCAGGCCTTGAAATCTCATGGAATTTGCCCTGCTGGGTTTTAGGCTTGCTTTAAACCACTGGTCCTTTTCCTCCTTCCACTTCCTCCCTTTCCAAGTGGGAATGTCTATCTTCTGTCTGTCCTACCCTTGTATTTTAGAAGACAACCAGTTCCACTGGTCCATAGAGGCAGGGCTAATTTGCCCCAGAGGTATCACACCCACCATCTCACCCATATCTGATTTAGATGATCACATTTGAAACTTTCTGAGTGGATGATATTTTGATGAGATCTAGTCCATGTTGAAATGGGTTAAGACTTGGGAATGTTGGGGGACGCCTGGGTGGCTCAGCTGGTTAAGCGGCTGTCTCCGGCTCAGGTCATGATCCCAGCGTCCTGGGATCAAGTCCCACATCGGGCTCCTTGCTCAGCCGGGAGCCTGCTTCTCCCTCTGCCTCTGCCTACCACTCTGTTTGCTTGTGCTCACTCTCGCTCCTCTCTCTCTCTGACAAATAAATAAATAAAATCTTTAAAAATAAATAAATAAAAAGACTTGGGAATGTTGGGACGGAATGAATGTGTTTTGTTTTTTTTTAATTAAATTAATTTATTTATTTTCAGAAAAACAGTATTCATTATTTTTTCACCACACCCAGTGCTCCATGCAATCTGTGACCTCATAATACCCACCACCTGTGGAATGAATGTGTTTTGCTCGAGAGGACCAGAGGGCAGACTGTAGTGGTTTGGATAGCGTCCCCCAAAACTCATGTCCATTCATGTCTTAGTCCATTGAGGCTGGTATAACTACGTACCACAGTCTGGGTGGCTTATAAACAACAGACATTGATTTTTAGTGGTTATGGAGGCTGGAAGTCATAGACCATGGTGCCAGCATGGCAGGGTTTCCAGGGAAAGTTCCAGATGGCCACTTTCTGACAAAGTAGAAGGGGCTAGGGCCTTGGGCCACTTTTATAAAAGCATGGATCCCATTCATGAGTGCTTCACTTCGTCTATGAGGTTTCCCAAAGGTCCTACCGCCGAGTACCACGACGCTGGCCATTAGTTTCCAATCTGTGAATTTTAGGACACAAAAATTCAGACCCTAGCAACCCCAAACTTTAGACTATGACCTTACTTGGAAATAGGGTCTTTGCAGATGTAATTAGCTGAAATGAGATTATATTGGCTTAGGGTGGGCCTGAAATCCAGGGACTTGGTGACCTTGTTAAAGTGGTCTCAAGAAACTAATACAGGGGCACACATGGATGGCTCAGTGGGTTAAAGCCTCTGCCTCAGCTCAGGTCATGATCTCAGGGTCCTGGGATGGATTCCTGTATCAGGCTCTCTGCTCAGCAGGGAGCCTGCTTCTCCGCCCCCCCCCCACCTGCTTCTCTGCCTACTTGTAATCTCTGTCTGTCGAGTAAATAAATAAAATCTTTAAAAAAAAAAAAAAAGAAACTAATATAGGATCCTAGAAGAATTATATAAGATAATTCAACATTCACCTCATATTTAAAACTCCTGGGGTGGGGCACCTGGGTGGCTCAGTGGGTTAAAGCCTCTGCCTTCAGCTTGGGTCATGGTCCCCGGGTCCTGGGATTGAGCCCCGAGTCGGGCCCTCTGCTCAGCGGGAAGCCTGCTTCCTCCTCTCTCTCTGCCTGCTTCTTTGGGGCACCTGGGTGGCCCAGTCATTCAGTGTCTGCCTTTGGCTCGGGGCATGAGCCCATGGTCCTGAAATCGAGCCCCGCATTGGGCTCCCTGCTCAGAGGGAAGCCTGCTTCTCCCTCTCCCACTCCCCCTGCTTGTGTTCCCTCTCTTTCTGTGTCTCTCTCTGTGTCAAATAAATACATAAGATCTTAAATGAATAAATAAATAAATAAATAAATAAATAAATAAATAAAACCTCCTATGTGCCATCCATGTAAAACTTTGGCACAGGACCTAGCAACTACTAGCTGTTCATGAAGTGCTGCTTATATGTTATATAAAAGTTTCCAAAACCTTCCTTGGGCTGGGTAGGTAGAGCTATCCCCACCTCCCCACATCTCCAGTCCCAGGAAGTCCAATTACACTGATGCATCCTAAGAGCTTTTAGAGCCTAAGAGAGTTTCCAAACAAAGGACATTCCCATTAGATAAAGTGATCAGTGCTTTAAAGAAGATATAAAGTGGGGGTTTTAAAAGACTGTATTTATTTATTTGAGAGAGAGGGAGAGAGAGCAGGCGCAAGCACGCCCAGGAACATGAGCACCAGTGCGGGGGGAGGAGCAGAGGGAGAGGGAAAAGCCGACTCCTGCTGAGCAGAGAGCCCCAGCCAGACTTGGGACTTGGGATCATGAGCCACCCAGGCGCTCCAGATATAAAGTGTTTTAAAGAGAGTTCTATGACTGCTATATGATGGTGGGGTAAAGAGCAGGGGGGTTGCCTGAAAACCTTGGGGCACGTTTTCTCTAGCCCAGGCCTGTTGAGTTTGGGTGATTTCTGTTGGAGGCTGTCCTGCGTTTTGGAGTCTGCAACACGCAGGATGCTTAGCAGCCTCCCTGACCACTAGGTGCCAGTAGCATCCCCCCAGTTGTAACAATCAAAAATGCCTCTGGATTTCAAGTGACTGACCGCTGGAGGGGAAAATCACAAAATCACCTGAGTAGAGCACTGCTACCTTAGACATAGGTCTTTAAGGGGTGAGTGGACGGTCTGCTAGCACAGGGCTACATTTCCCACAGAGAGAACCAGCAGAACCAAAGCTTGGGTTATTTGGAAAGGCATACATGTGCCTTTTAAGGAAAACTGAGGCTGGGGCGCCTGGGTGGCTCAGTGGGTTAAGCCTCTGCCTTCAGCTCAGGTCGTGATCTCAGGGTCCTGGGAGGGAGCCCTTCATCTTCCCTTCCCCCATGCCTGCCTACTTATAATCTCTCTTTCTGTCAAATAAATAAATAATTTTTTTTTTTTTTAAAGAAAAAAACAGAGTCTGGTTATAGGTTCAAACTGCTGGCTATGGGAAATACAGCGTAAAAAAATTTTGCTGAAATCACACTAGGACCATTCTAGGGGCTGATTTTAGTTCCTGAACTGAACTTATTTTAGTCCCTAATTTACTTGATATAATCAAAGAATCTTGGAGGATATAGAGCTCTTTTTTTTTTTTTTTTTTTTTTT